>NW_026000026.1:87880409-87948316 GCF_001458135.2 Marmota marmota marmota
TCCAGGAAAAAAAAATGAAGATGAAATTATTTTTCTATCCTGTCTGTCCCATGTAGGAAGACAGTCCTGTCATCTGTGACCAGCCAAGCAGTAAGACTTTCATCTACACCTTCAAGCTTTGGAGATACAAACGAGCCTAAAGAAATGTATAGTAATGTATAGTAATGTATAATATAAAGATGAGTCCTTTATATAATAGATTTACACATATGATTGAGCATGTTAAAAGAATAAGTATAAAACTAGTGGAACACAAATGAGTTTTTAATGATATAGGTTATAAGGTTATATACGTTGTAATGACAAAGTTATAAGTAGAAAGAACTTAGAAAAATATGAGTTGGGAGGGAGAAAGTTGAAAAGGCCAAAACTTTGGCCAAATTATATCACTACATTTTTTACATGTACAAATATGAATAAATCTCATAATTATGTATGACTATAATGCATCAATAAAAATGTGGGAAAAGAAAAATAATAAAATTAATCTGTAAAGTATAACTCGAAAGGATAAAATTTTAAAAGGTAAAAAAAGAAAAAAAAGTTCAAAACTCAGACAACTGAAGTTTCTGAAGGAAACACTGATTTTGAGAGGAAAGACAAAGGCTAAAGATTCCAGGCATGTGATTGTTAGAGAAAAATAACATGGTAAGGGTTCTCATGCATTATTCCTGATAATGCTAATCTTCATAATTGTGAAATTTCTTCCTACATGTAGAAAATTAAGGAGGCTATGTTCCAGTCTTCAGAGCTTTCTGTCCAACACTTAAGGTCAGAAATAAAACAACTGTGATGATTCTTTTGTAACACATTTTTCTAATAGTTTTCTGATGCTTTTAATCAGTATAGGAATCTGTGACTTATAGGCTGGTCTTGTAGTTAAGGGAGCTGACTCAAGAATCAAGACTCAAATAATTCAATTCTAGTTTTATCATCTATTATATCCATGGCCTTGTGAAAGTTACTTCAACTTTTGTGTCTTTGTTTGCTCCACATAAAATGGGACTTTAAAATAGTATCTGTATTACAGAGTTGTCCTGAAGTTTAAATCAGTTAATACATTCAGTGTGCTTACATTAATGTAATATGCTTAAAACAAAGTGCTCAATAAAATTTAGCCAATATCAGTTTAGCCACTTATGGAAGTTTCATGGCCAAAAAATTTTTTTAAAATGTGGAAGATACAGAGATGCATTCCAAAGCATCAAATATAAAGAAATGAAATAATATATTAATAAGAATTTATGAAATAACAGGAATATGCCTGAAAAACATAAAATATGCAACTAAATGGCAGAGAAAAAAGAACGGAGAATTTAGATTGACTGAAAATGTGTAAAAGTTAGGAGGAAAGGTAATGTTTGGTGACTTAAATTGAAGGAGGGTGAATTATAGGCCCTAAAAAAATCTGTGCATAGTTGGGTGCAGTGGTGCACACCTGTAATCCCAGTAGCTCAGGAGGATGAGGCAGGAAAGTCACAAGTTCAAAGCCAGCCTTAGCAATTAGCAAGGCCCTGTACAAAATAAAAAATAATAAGGGTTGGGGATGTGGCTCAGTGGTTAAGTGCCCCTGGGTTCAATCTCTGGTATCTCCTTCACAAATAGAAAAGAAAACCTCTACATAATGGCATCCCAGTCTCCTTAGTGCCTATAAGTTCCTAGAAACCAAACTTCAATTAGTCTCAGAATCTTAATTGATTACCTATCGCATAGATCAGAAAATATTTATGTTCATCAATTATGATTCTCAACTTCAAAACTCATTTTTATCAACTTTTTCCTTCTGAGCCAATCGAGTACACTTAAAAATTGTGGGTTTTGACACTTATGAATATAGAAATGTATATTTAATAATATTATATATTTATGTACTTTATTATATTGTCACATATAGGTAGGTTTAGATGACATGTTGAACCTGTCTACTGTTCCTGCCACCTAATAGATGTTATCTTATTTAATTCTCACAAAAGTCTACCAAAGAATTAATAACATCCCCCATTTTTCTAGCTGAGACTAGGAGCTTAGTTAGTTGAAACTCAAAATAGTTAGGTAACTTAAAATGGATCATAGTGAAGATAATTGGCATTGAATCAAAAATTTACATGGTACTTTAACTTAGAATGAGCTTTATTAGAATGGTTTCATTTCAAAATCTTTGTTAATAAGGTGATTTTTATGTACAGATTTGAATGTAGTTTGTCCTAAGATTATATGTAATCACAAGCCTAGAACTTCTCAGCACAATTCCAAATCTATGCTGCTGTGTGAAGCTAGGTAGTATTACCTATCTTTCAGTGCCTCTTTCTTCATTAGCAAAATTAATATACTATCCCTGCTGATTCCAGGACATTTTCTAAAACTAAAAATAATAATAATAATGGAAGAAAAATGATTAGATATATCTACATCAAAAAGTCAGATTTTCCTGATTCATGTCCTTATATGAACTTTGTAGATGACAAGGACACATGAAGATGGGGAATTATTCTGCAGTGACTGAATTCCTCCTAGTGGGGCTTTCTCAATACCCAGAACTCCAGAATTTTCTCTTTGTGCTCTGCCTCATCATGTACAAGATTATCCTACTAGGAAACAGTCTCCTCATTATCATCAGCATCCTGGATCCTCGCCTCCATACCCCTATGTACTTCTTTCTTGGAAATCTCTCATTCTTAGACATCTGTTACACATCATCAACTATTCCCCAAATGCTTATTATATTTATGTCAGAAGTAAAATCCATCTCCTTTCTTGGATGTGCTCTGCAGATGGTTATCTCCCTTGGCTTGGGCTGCACTGAATGTATCCTCCTGGCTGTGATGGCCTATGACAGGTATGTAGCCATCCGAAACCCACTGAGGTACCCCATCATCATGAACAAGGTGTTATACATGCACTTGGCTGCGTGGTCCTGGGCCATAGGCTGCATGAACTCCTTAGTGCAAACAGTCATGACAATGGTGTTGCCTTTCTGTGGTAACAATGTTATTGATCATCTTACCTGTGAGATCCTGGCTCTTCTAAAACTTGTGTGCTCAGATATATCAATGAATGTGCTTATTCTGACAGTGGCAAGTGTTGTTTTATTGGTGATTCCTCTGCTGTTAATTTTTGTATCCTATATTTTCATTCTCTCTTCCATCCTAAGAATTAATTCTGCTGAGGGGAGAAAAAAAGCCTTTTCTACCTGTTCAGCCCACCTGACTGTGGTGATCTTATTCTATGGGTCAGCCCTTTTTATGTACATGAAACCCAAGTCAAAGAACACCAAAGTATCTGATGAAATCATTGGACTGTCTTATGCAGTGATAACCCCAATGTTGAATCCCATCATCTATAGCCTGAGGAATAAGGAAGTAAAAGAGGCTGTGAAGAAAATTTTGAAAAGACA
Organism: Marmota marmota marmota; assembly: GCF_001458135.2. Lineage (NCBI taxonomy): Eukaryota > Metazoa > Chordata > Mammalia > Rodentia > Sciuridae > Marmota > Marmota marmota. The sequence continues at coordinate 87,883,804 of NW_026000026.1, forward strand.
CTTGCATCTAACAAAAGTATGAAAGGCCTTGAAACGTGATTCTCTCAACACAGGATCAGATTAGGTGTTTTATAGTCACAGAAAAAGTCTGCTTGTAAGGCCATACATAGGACTCCGTTATTTTCAACATGGAATGCTCATATAAAGCTTCTGAATATTAAAAAAAAATTAAAGAAATAAAACTAGGGTTTAAACCCAGGACCTTATACAGGTCAAACAAGTGCTCTAACACTGAGTTACATCTCCAGCCCTTTTTTAAAAAATTTTTATTTTGGGATAGGATCTTGCTATGTTGCCCAGGCTGGCTTCAAATTTATGATCCTCCTGCCTCAACCTCCAGAGCAGCTGGGATTACAAACATGAGTCACAGTGCCTATTAATTCAATTTTTAAGCACAACAGAATATTTTAAAAAGGAAGACATGCTCTTTATATCATATTGCCTGTTTTGAGTTATTTTGAGTTAGAACTGAATAAGAAAACCATAGGCAGAGCTGGGCTTTTAGCAACTTGTTTTGTAACAATTATGTCAAGAGCTGGCCCCAGGTCCCTGTTCCTCAACTTGGATGTAACCCACTGGCAGGGAGTCAGGCATATCCACACAATAAATACAGAGTTCCTTCCCAAAATGATAAGTCACTTAAGATAATTTTCGTATCAAACATTAACATTTTGAACTGAAAACAAATTATTTAATTATTTTTAAGGTGCAACACCAAATCTGGGAAAAAAAATGATGATCTTTTAATAGGGCCTCTTTTAACTAAATCCTTCCCAATTCCTCATGCAGGACACATACCCCCTTCCCTCCCTCCTACTCTTGCAAGGACTTGGGGAGACAGATGTTTACTGCCTCTGGTGCTCCCAGCCACCCTCCTCTATATCACTGCCATCTCTCAGTGCTTCTGGCTTCTTGAACTGAGTAGACTTTGGGGGCCTTGCAAAGATATTCTCAACACCTACACAGACCTACATTGAAGAATCTTTCCTTGGAGCTTTCTCTCTATCCCATAAACTTCAGATATGAGCTGAATTTAATTCAGCTTTAGCTCTCCTAGGCTTACTTACATTTTATACTTTATCATAGAATTAAAGACTTTGCCCCAGTCAAAAGGACGCCTTCCTTCCTTCCACAGGCAAGAGAGCATGTCTCTGTCCCCTAAATAGCCTCTTTGCTGGCACCTCCTGTCTCTAGACTCTGAAACATTACTCTGAAGAAAGCCCATTGTCTGGCAAAAAGGCTTAAATTTGGAATTCTGTCCTGTTTTACCTGGATAATTGTTCTTCTTGATGATCAGATCTCCTCTCTGCCCCCTCACAGTCCTTGGATGTACTATTCGGAATGAATTTTGACGAGTCCTGGTTGGTGCCTCTGCACAACTCACAGCACAGTGTCTTTTAAATATTCATATTTTGCTCCTGGGGTGATCATTACTATTCCATTTCAGAACTGTTCTAATGCATTTAAGCATCAATATTTCTCAGCTTAATTCATTACGTGTCCATTCAGGTAGGTGATCATGTAACCAGCCCATGTACATGTCAATATCTCCCACCCCTGCCAGGAAGGGTGATCCCTTAGCATTGAGGAGTTTGGGATGCATTCCTTTTTATTTCAAACTGTAAACATTCATTGGATGCTTGGCACACATTAATGGGTTTTAAAACATCTCTGTAATGTAATCTGTCATAGCGTCTTCATCTCCATGCTAACTGGAAGGACTTTACTGTTCCCTCTGATAGGAAAGTTGAAAACAATAATTTAAAAGAAACCAAATTTATTTGCATTTTATTTCCATAGAAGGGGAGAGCAGAGTATATTACCTAGCAAGTTGTGAACACAAGGATGTCAGACCTTATTATGTTTTTGTCCACTCCAGTGGAAGAGGGATCACGCAGAACACTGTTCCCTTAACTGTCTTTGGGCCGAAGCTCAGAGGCAATGCCCCACACTGCTGTATCTATACCCAGTAAACTGCTATGACTGGTTACAGATCAGCCCTCACCCTTTGCCAGGGTCAGGATTTAACCCTCTCCTCCCCCAGGGGCTTGTCTTACTATTTATGCTATTAGTGATTAGTGCTGTGGCTTTTCTTTTTTCTTTCATTTGAATTTTCTTATTTTTTTTCTTTAATTTTCTCTAGCTCTCTCCTTCTCCAGGGATGTCTGTCAATGGTTCTCTCAAGGTCAGACTTGTTACATAGGCCTGACACACATGAACTTCATTCCTCCTCCCCCAGCAGTCCTCCCACTGCATGTGCTGAAAGGCTCACTGCTGCCTCTGTTGTCACAAACCCAGCCTGCTTCTGTGTTTGGGTTTGAGAGCAAATGGTGTGTTATGCCCAAAATGCAGGAGTCTCCCTCTTTCCTGGGTACCTTTCCTTGACTCTTGAGGGGGCGGGGGGAGCGGGGGAGGCAATACTGTCTCTGTTGGATTTAATACTGACAGTGACTAAAACAAGGTTGCAGAATTAAAGGCATTCACCACAGGACAGGGAGAAGGATGAGACGCCCCCCCTCACCTTTATTCATCACATTCAGCACCCCCACCACCACCACCACAGTACAAGGCACAGCATTCTCTAACAAAGACGATTTCTGAATACTGGGATCTGATGGCTTTTTATATACCTGTCATAAAGCACAGTAGATAAAATTTATATGGAGCATTTGTGTCTGTAAGTCCTGAGAAATTTGGGAAATTAAGAAGGTTTTTTTCCCCCTCGTTTCTTTCACAAAGCATGTGAAAGCATTCTTCTCCTACTAAATGGATTTAGTCTAACTGCCTAATTCATTATGCTAAAACCATGAAGCAATTTCCTGTTCAAAGCCCAGCTCACAGGCTCTCTGTTGTCAAGTATTTGAATTTCAGATTAGAAATGTGTTCATTTGGATAGCTTGAAAGGAAAGCTTTGTTGTCAGCTTGGCTTTATGTTCTGCCAGAAGCCAAATCCCTCCTCTTCAGCAGTCACCAGCAAAATACCAGACCTTAACTCTGGGCTCAATATCTTGAAACAAACACAAACACCTCTGGCCTCTGTGGTCAAAGCAATGGCTTGAGGTTGGCTTTCTCTAATAATAAAACCCTCTCAGATGATGATTTCTGACAGATAGGAGCAAGTGTTTAAGGTCTCCATTCCACCTCCTCCCTGCTCCTGCCTCTATCACACATCACAAATTTTTTTAAAAGGAGAAGGAATGTTTCTGCCAGAATCTTCTCTAGCATAGCTTAGCTCCATTAGTAACTGAGCCATTACAGAACAGGGAGCTGAAGCGGGGTGAGGGGGCTGCATTTTTGTCAACCTTTGGTTTGTCAATGCCGTCATTTATACTGTGCAGCACTGTCCCATCCACCTGCCATTACCAGTGACTTTTTCCCTTTATTGATCTGACAAAAATATACACAGCTGCTCAGAAAGTCAAAGGTCATATTTTAAGCTGAAGAAACAAAAGTCTGGAGGGGGAAAATATGCCCTGATACACCTAGAATGAAAACAGAAATACACACTTGACTAGCTAACAATCATAGACATTCTGATACGGGATGAAAATTTAGGCAATCACTTGCACAGATTTTTGTGTTTTATTTTTTTAAGCTGCAAGATTCTAGTACATTATTACAATTTGATACTATGATTCCAGTGTGACTATCTAATTGTTTTTAATAAATACCTATTAAGGCCTCTTGTATCTAGTTATCAGTATATTCCTCTCTCTGATTTCATCAACCATTTATGATTGTTGCTGATATTAAGAACTAATGAGCCAGACACTGTGGCACACGGCCTGTAATCCCAGTAGCTTGAGAGACTGAGGTAGAAGAATTGCAAGTTCAAAGCCAGCCTCAGCAACTTAGCTAGACCCTAAGCAACTTAGTGAGACCCTGTCTCAGGATTATAAAAATAAAATCAAAAGGGCTGGGGATGTAGTTCAGTGGTTAAGTGCCCCTGGGTTCAATCCCTGGTACCAGAAAATAATAATAATAATAATAATAATAATAATAATAATAATAATAATAATGAGTGTTTGGTGCTTTATGGTTTTCCAACTGATTTCACTAGCAGTAGCTTATTTGGTTCTCTCAGAGGAGCTTATCACAGCCCATGAGTGAGGAAGCCAGGTTTAAAGGCAATATCACAAGGAGAATTAAGTTGCAGAGTTTAAGTTTCTAACATAAAGCTTTGACTTTAAATTTCTTGGATGTTTTTATCATTTCAACCTGAATCTGACACTGATCTCAGGCCCTACATAGAGGTAAGTTATCATTATATCTTCTCAGTGGTCTTATTTTGAGGTCAAATGAAATGGAATATATAACCGTGTGTCTATTTGGCTTTTCCCAAAGGATAGAAGTTGCGTGTGCAATGACAGTGCTTCTAAGTAATTTTGTTATCCATTGCCTTTGAAAACAATGGTTTCTATGTGGATGTAAACTATAACCAAATTCAATTATGCCACAGAAAACAGGATACATTTTTTGACATGTGAAAAAAATAGTAGCCAATTTGTCAACCTACCATATATAGAAACAATCCAGGCCTTATGGTAAGAAAGAAAAAGTAAAATTGGGGAGAAATCAAAGATAACTAAAGAGTTGGGGTGGTTCTTAAGCCATTCTATGGTGTAACTAGGGCATGATTTGTAAAGTTGTAACTATATCCAGCCATAACTTTCTTTTCCCTTGTCCTCCTGTTCCCCACTACAGGTTCTGAGTTCAACATAGTGATAGAAAGATAAATGATACACAAGGAGTCCCTACCTTCTGGGAGTTCCCTGTGATACCTACTTGATGGGTCTGTGGAGGCAGGGGTGATGAAATCTCACAGGTAAGGCCCATCATGCCTTCCATGTTAGGGCCCATGGTGGAACTGTGGTGGTCTCAGTGTGGTAGACCAGGTTGATCTGGAACTACATTTCCCAGAATTCCTTCTTTATATAGATCCAGGATAAAAACTGGCATGAGTTCTGGAAGCCAGAAGTGAAACGGTAGCCATCACTCTCCACAGACATTTGTGGTTAATATAAGACCACCTCAGAAGTGTCCACAGATGCCAGTTAGTCCTCATTTTCCCCCATTTTGCGTCCAGCTCTTCCTTCTGACTGATAATCCACAGTGTCCTACCCTTACCACCACATCCTTGGCCAAAGCAGTGACCTCCACAGGGAACAGCTTTCCACAGGCTATATGAGCTCCCCTGGACGGCCCTAATCTGGCACTGAATCTGCAAGCTCTGAGTTGCCCACCAGCCTTTGTGATGTAGGGGAGCCAGGTAGGAACTTTTCATTGACCCTCTCTTTCTCCTTCTTGGATCCTTTCTTCCCCAGGTCTCATTCCTGCAGTGAATGATACATCATTTCAGCTTTCCCAATTCAATGGTTGATGGATTCAGTAACACTCCTAATAAATGTAACCTCTCTTGGTGAGCAGAGGCAGAAATTGTTGTACTGTCTTAGCTAGTGACAGAGTAGAGGAAATAGATCATCTTGATTCATCTCTGTTCTCTCATTCCTTTGTTCCCTGTGACCAGATATACTGATCTGGGATAAAATCAGCTGAAGAAAGTCATGATTATTTTGGTGGCTATTAGAAAGGCTTGCAATCCATACAAAACTAACTTATAATAAGGATTAGAGCAGTAACTACTTTTCAACTTCCCCAGCCAACTAAGATAATGGCTTTATCAAAGATTTATGACAAAATGTCCCTGTTAGGAACAGTTTAGGATAATAAAAAGTGATCCTTCATATAAATAATAATACAGGGGCTTATCCTATGCATCAACAACACAATTTAAGATTTCATTGTCCAAGAAATTTCTTGAATTTTGAGGTACTCCCCAATCTCTAAGTACAGCTCTTTCATTAGTAAAATAAGTTATTTTTAACCAATCCCCCCCACACACACACAGTTTTTCTGTGTAACCCTAATGTATAATTAGAGGGGAGATCAAAGGTAGAGTGAAGGCAAGTCATAATGAGGCAACACTTTCTGAAAGTAAGAGCTGAGGCATGAAAAAGGAGGGATGAAGATCACAGTGGGCTGGACATTGGTCGTAAACCACAGCTTGCTTTCGTCTCTGCAAGGGTGTAAAAAGAAGAGCTGATGCTGATGGGTGTGTATACTAACCATGACAACAGAGAATGTTGCTCTCCAGGTGTACTCTGCTGCCGCAGTCTGGCTGCAGCAAAATAACCGGGGGGTGACGAACAACTTGTGTACATTGATACAGCAGGAGTGGGAGCCGTTTATTGTAGGACAGGAGGGGTATATATACATTCCACACAGCTTATCTAATTAGCATAAACTAGATACAGCAGTCAACCAATAAGGAATCTCCACACTTAATGGCTCACTGGCGTTACTTCACAAACCACTCCCTCTGGCAAAATGCCAGGTGCCATGTTGACTTGTTTACAGACCCTAACACTCTGCACTAGATGACAGTCTCCACTCTAGACTAAAAGATCAGGAACTCCCCTTTTCTCACATTAATACCCCAGCCCATATCTAGCACAGAAACTCACACATTAAAGATAGTCAATAAATATTCTTTCAATGAAGACATATGTCCTTGCAAAAAATAAAACAAAGGATTTGGAGGACACCAAGGTTAGGCCCAGTCTCATTTAAGAGGTGTTCAAATACATGCAAGAACTCTTCGCAACATTGTGTACCACTTACTCCCAAACCTTAATTTGTCAACTTCCAATGATCTCATAAAATTTCAACGGATCATCAAATGAGCAACCCTTTTTACAAGTATTTTCCAAGCTCAATATTTTAAATACCTATAAACCCTAACAACAAGAGGGGATTAATACAGAGACAAGTCCAATATTTAGTTTCTACAGGTACAGTTGCCAGGCAACCACCACACCACAACACACAGGACTGTCATTACAGATCAATTCCCTCTCCTTTAACTCCTTTACTGCCAAAATGAACATCTACACAGGCAACAATGCCACTTAAAAAGGTCCACCTTCCAGGTACTGTGACTGGCTAAAATCTCTTGCAGAAATTGCAAGATACTCTGGAGCTGGCAAAAATGATTCTATTAGAACATTCCATTTCAGTAGAGAAAATGCCCTTATGTTAAGAAAAAAAATATGCAACTAAAAAGATAGTGCTGATTATTAAATTTTGCAATTAGCAATGTAAATTATTTGTCATAAATTAATATAAGACACCAGGGGTCCCACTTATAACAGACTAGGTGCTATCTTATTCATACTCTGGTTACTGCTCAGCTTTTCTCCATGGTAATTTCATCTATACCACTCACAGGATGACAATTTTATATCATAAGAGGTCCCCTGGTAGTGGATATTAATTTATAATAGAGGGAAACAGCAGGGAGAAATTTTTTTGTGCTCCTTGCCAGTAAAACACACAAACTGCTCCCTTGAGGCACATACAGTTATATATTAAAACATTAGTGATGGCACTAGAGTTAATAAGAGATATAATATACAATACAACCATATAGAGTATATATTAAAAATCCACAAAAAGATGGTGTAGGTCCTAAGGAAAAGCTCTCAGGGTAAATTGTGTTCTATGCTTTCTTGTCATTTAAAAAGCAGTCTCAGGAAATTTGCAATGCATCCACAATGGGATTCACAATTATCTGAGGTCAAATATCTGAGAACTATTTTTTTTCCAGTGAAGCATAAAACATAAAACCTTCTATTGTTGTCTGTAAACCATAATAGAACTGCCAGTAACCAAGGGATAAAATAAATGTTTCCAAAGTAATAGAAAGCATTAAGCTAGATTAGTGGTTTCCATAGTTCCTTAAATGATTCCTATTTCACATGCAAAATGTTTTCAATTTGGTTCCCCAAAAATGAAAAGTACATTTACTTTAAGTTATTAAAAAAACACTAATTTAAGACCTACTTAATGTAAGAGGCCTGTGCATTTTGATAAAGATCTAGACATAATCTCCTATAAAACTAACATTTTTCATATCTATATCTTATAATTTGAGAACTTTGAAATATCTTTCAAAAATACTTTTTCAATGGGAAAAATATTATTCTCTGTTTAGGGACTCAAAAGGCACTTGATTCCCACGTAGGAGTTAAGTGGTATATGAAGGGTCACATGACAAAATATGGGCAGAGCCTAGAACAAACCAGGTACACATCATTCAAGGCAGGTTGCACCTTCAATGTTGCTTTAGACTTATTGTAATTTTCCAAAGACTAAATGTCTTGCCTGCCACAATACCAGCTTATATTCAAAGTAGCAAATTAAGTGTTCTTTACAATACGGAACCAGCTGGAATGATAATCAGAACAAAGTTCACAAATGCTATCCTTGGATAGGCTACTTATATCAACAACAACAACAACAATAACAAATTGCTGCACATGATGTTCTTCTTTCCTTCCAGATATATCTGAAATGTCCTACTTGTTTTTGTAAACACTTCTTAAAATGTAGTAGTATCTCTTCTTGTTCACTGTCTCACTCTGGTCAATCACCACTTGACATGACTGAACCTTTCACATCAACACTGTGATACTTTTCCAAATCCCCAACCCAGTCCAGATCTGTGTCCTCAGCTCCGTCCTCAGCTGGACTTCCTAACAGAGGACTGGTTAGAGCTCCCTGTATGCTTCACTGGCCACTTAAAACATTTGACTTGGATTCATGGATTCATCCACCCAAACATTTTTATTTCTTATAATTAAAACTGGGATAATAACACCTACCTCGCTGAGTTGCCCTCAAGATTAATGAGAACTCTAATTTAGTGTCAAATCGTAGGTATTCACTATCTGTTAGCTGCCATTATCAATAATACTAATTATTATTAATTAAGCCTCAAGCATGTTTGACCCCTTCCTCTTTCTAATTTTTAAATGTCCCTAATGCCTCTTTTGTCTCTTGTTCTCCGCCCTCAGTGCCATTGATTTAGTGAGTCTTTCCTTATCTCTGCCCTGAGCTGCAGCAACAACTTCCTAACTTCCTTTTCTCTTGCATACAGTTCAGCTCCATTGCCACCACTGGTATTTTTTTCTGAAACAGATCTGATCATGTAAATCCCATACTTAAAAATCTTTATGTCAGCATAACCAGGTTCTAAGTCCTTAGCTTGATATTGACACTTTCCTAAACGGGGCCCAGCCTACCTTCTTAACTTCATTAACTACAGTCCAAAATGTTCCTCAACACCTTTTGGCCTTTGCTTTTCATTCCCCATTGCCTTTGTACATACTGTTCCCTTTCCTCTCCCAATTTCTTTACTTGGTGGCCTGGCTGTTTTCTATTTGCCCTAAATCTATCAGGCTTCACTCTCTTCTGTTGTTAGGAGGCTGACTGTTAAGGCCTAAAACACCTGGGTTGCTTGCTTGTTGGCTTCTTGTTGGGGGTCAGCCATTGGAAACACGTGCAAGAGATCCAAGGGCAAGAAGACAGCCGTCAAGTTTGCTCCTCCTCTTCCTTCCCATTTGCAACCTCTGGCAGGGGCAGCATTCCTCTGTAATGACAGCTTCTTCCAAATAGACCCTCTTATTCAGCTACAGCTCCCAACGAGCACCTGGTGACATCTTTCCTGCCCCTCTTCATCAAATCTAAGAGTGGCATTCCCTCCCTGCTATTACTAATGCCTTCATTAAAATGTCTCATCAAAAATCCTAGCTCTCCTGCCAAAATAAATGACCCAAATCTACCTAATCATGAGGAAACATCAGACAAATCACACTGGACGTCTGATATTTCACAAAATATCCTGAACTGTCTAAAAATTTCAAACCCTTTCTCTCCCTACCTTCAGCCCTTCCCAACAGGCCAGAGAACGCATGTGTTCACATGTGCGCACAGGCATACCCACATCTAACGAACTGTTCTAGCATCCTAGAGACTTCATTAATAAGACAACTGAAAGTAATATATGATCCCACTTGAATACTAGACCAAGAAAAAGAGAGGGAAAAAAATCCTATGAAAGAATATTGCACAATTGACAACATTTTAATATGGATTGTGAATTAGTAAATAACATTGAGTTTTAAAGTTTCTGAGATTATTACACCCTGGTTATTTATGAAAATACCATTGTTTTGAGGAAATGCATACTAGTATATTTAGGAATATTGTGTTTGATGCCTGAAAATTACATTCAGGAAAAATTATAGATAGATACATAGATAGACAAAGCAGAATGGGCAAAAAGTTCTTCATAAGTGGATGCTGAATGATAACCTGTGAAACTCCATTTATCAATAAACATTCAAATTTACCATTAACTTCCTTAATAACAGACTAACCATTGATCAATAGAGTATACTGTGCTTCAAAAATTTTATAATCAACTATCAATTCTATATATTGGGTTATATTGTTTAGATGTATTGCTTTATACACACACATGCACATTTATATCTCAGTTATACCGACTCTCATCTATTGTCATTAGATGCTTTTGAGGTCTCAGAGGGCTTGAGTGAGTCCTGGAGCATGGGTTTAGTTGAATCCAGATGCAACCTTTTTGCCCTGGTGCTTCATTCCTGCCTGGACAGTGCCAATGCTCTCCTTTCTGTACTTCTACAGCAGCATTTGACATGATCTTTTTCTTTTGTTACATTTATTTTGTGATGTTTTTAATTATTTCCTAAACTAGGTGGATCTCATTTTTGCTTATTTCAACCTAGCACAAAGTCTGACACATAATAGGCATTTAGTAAAAAACAAAATAATCAAGGAGTGAGGGTATGCATAGTTTCCCCATATTTTGCCACTACAGGAGAGAAAATCTAATGCTTCTGAAGTTGAGGTGGTAGCAATAACATTCCCTGTAATCATTCTGTCAATATGGTAGACACTCCCCACACATGGCTCTTAAGCAACTTGAAATGTGGCTGGACCAAATTGAGACATACTATCAGTGTAACATACACAAAAGAATTGATCATGAAAAACTAACATTACTATGAAAACAAGAATGCAGAGTATCTTTAATATTATTCTACATTGATTACCTGATGAAATGACAATATTTTGTATTCACTGAGTTAAATAAAACATATTAAAATTAATTTATCTGACAATTCCTGTGGCAACTAGAAATTTAAAATTATGCATGTAACTCACATGTTATTTCTTTTGGTTAGTGCTGGTCTACACAGATGAAGAAATTACTAATTAAGCCGCTTTGCTGATTCTTATTATTCTAGGGTGACAAGTGCAGCAAAAATAGTTCCTGGCTTCCTCATCTCTTTTAAAAACTCACTCTGCTTAGGCAGGGCTCTTGAGCTTTCAGGAACCCACCAGCAGACACGTTGTTACAATGTGGATGCTGACTTAGCGGCCTGAGGACCTTGCATTTCTACCCCGCTCCCCAGTGACACTGGTGCCAGGGCCACACTGTGAGCAGCAAAGGACTAAGGCACTCCTAGACTTTAATTTGATTCAGGTGTTGGCATATAAATGTTTCATTAACCTAAGGAAAGTCAGTATTTTAGGAAGTGTAATTGCTGCTAACAACTCTGGTTATGTCAGATAGTCATAAGAATGTGACTTCGCCAAACCCACAATATGAGTTACCACATTATTAATAAAAATGCTTTCAAAAGTAAACAAACCTTTATATTAAGATGATCTTTTTTAAAAATACAGATTTATGCCAGTGCTTTTCCAAAAACACACATAGAATTTTAACCGCCATAGCTGTGCCTCAGAGGATATCACAGGCAGTCAGCTGGACCTAAGGTGACCCCTTAATTCTGGTACTGTATAAATGCACTTTAGAAATTGTAACTGAGTAGAAGAAAAGATTGTCCTCTTACGTGTCTAGCATTTCACCCAAATATTTCCATAGCTCAATGTGATTTTTAATGAAAAGAATGCCTTGTCTTCTTATCCATTTCTGGATAATAACACACACAAGTTAATGCAGGCCAGGAACGATGTCGTAAAACATGACAAGTAGCAACCACAGCTAGAGCAATAACAAGAAAGTTCTCTATGCTGTCAAACACCAAACCAGACATGTCAAAACACTAATAAGGCAGTGTGGGGGGAGCTTGTGATGCACCCAGGGAATGAGGACTTCTCCAGAATATTGTGCTGAAAACATTAACGTTTCCAAGAGAAAACTTTAATAGTAGGGAAATATTTTTGTGGGCTTATTATTAATAATATTTGCATCACCTCTTCTCCGTTTTACAGATGGACTCTCCTTGTGAGATAAGGAGAATTTGTCATTTTGTAGAACCAGAAACAACAGATCCATTGAGAGCCAAAACCTGAATCTAGGACTTTAAAAGTCTAAGCCAGTTTCATTTCCAGCACTACTAAATGAAACTTTGGCAAGAAGTAAAAGAAAAGAGTTAAAATGGGAGGCCATGTTAGTTCAGGTCTCTTGTCAGGTCTAGGCGAAATTTGGCATCCTTTCTTGTCCGGAGCTACAACCAATGTGTTTGTACTACCCCTTCTTCCTTTTTGCCCTCAAAAATACTCCTCTTAAAGAAATATCTGATAAACACATTCATACTAAAGTAGGAATGACTGGTAAATCCAAGAAAATTTACTACCAAATCCCAAGTAGCAGCTGACAGTTTGGGGACTAGGCAGGGAAATGAGCAGGAAAGGAAACCTGACCACTGCCCTGACATCCTGCCCCTGGGGCAACAGGAAGCCAGACCTGCTCAGTTCATTCAGACGTCCTAGGAATTATACCATGACCTACCAACATATAGGTAAGTCATTCTATACAGAAGTCATAAAAATAAACAGATGACCCAAAAATGGACGTGAGCTGAGCCTACCTTGACTATCTTTTTTGCTTCTTTTGGCTATAGTTGGTTTGTTTTCTAGAAGCCTTTATTATTGAGCAAAGCACGGAGAAAACAAGTTATTTGCTGAAGGTGTCCATATCCTCCAGCCATTGATTGGCAAGATAATATAAGCAAGTAGATATTGCTGTAAAAAATTAGCAGACCATGCAGATCTTCATTTAAGTTCTATGTTCCCCAAACTAGTTACAAATAATGAAAAGTTAATTCAAATGATTTTTCCAAAAACTATTAAAACCAAAATGTCAAACCCAGCAAGAAATGATCCATAATTGTATAAATTTCTTTTCTAAGAGAACTGTTTTTCTATTTCTGGATGTTTGCTAGCACTTTGGGTGTTATCACATGGCTCACAAAGAAAGAGCACTATCTTTTAACAACAAAAATATAGCACATGACCTATCACAAAGGTCAATATTTGAAACTCAGCATTAACAGATTCCAAATCATGGCATTGAACTCCCTCTGATAGTGATACTGTGGCTCTTTGATTTTGCATTTATGCAAAACACTATTCCAGTTCTCTTGTAAAATGAAGCTTTACTAGCTGGGAGCCCCTAGAATTCACAGAAGAAAGACCACAAGTGAAATAGTTGTTTGCATCAGTTGCAAAAAGACAAGAGTTTTAAGTAGTAAGAGATGGAGATAATACCTTCAAGTTACTGAACCTTGTTCTCAAGATGAGTTGCTTTGTCTGCATATAGAAACCAGATTTCCTTCTGGCAGTGTAATTTCACATTAAAAAAAAAAATCCTCTATATGGCTCCTGATCATCCTCAGATGAGGTTGTTGTCTTGCAGAATAGTCCCAGGCTTCAATGGTGCCAATGCACAAACTGACAACTTCCTTACAGAATTTTGAAATGCCCTTTCTCTATCCTACCTCAGAACCTCTTCTGGATACTAGTTTGAAAGTTAGCTGGCTAAGCAATGTCACGGGCAGATAGCACAAAATAAAGCCATGCATATTTCTTACCCAAATTAAAGGTTCATATCATGGACACAGACACACAAAGAAACAAACAAACAACAACAAAAAAAAACAGACCTAATCAAAAATGAACATAAATGGTCAATTTGGCTGCATCATTAGGTTCTTTGACTCAACATCACACCTTCTCCTGAGGACCATTCAGGGGCACCCTAATCTCAATTGAGATGGGGAGTTACCACTGCACACATGAATATTCTTGCTTGGGACAACTAGCATGTTGTTCTCACTTTTATTAGAGACCTCATCCATCTATATGGAATGAATGACCACATCTTAAACACTTTTTTTTTAACCATAAAGCTATAGAAACATTCTCTTTAAAGAAAAAACATCCCAGAATTGTTTCACCATTAATATTTCCTCTGCTGTTTCTCATTCAATAACTCTACTTTTTCCTAAGGAATTAATCTATGGAAACTTCTATTGGAAAAGTTCAAGAAATGCCTAAAAATTACATTAGGTGATTTGTATATGTAGAAAGATGGATATTTCTTTAAATAGTGTTAATTAAAACATAAAAAGAGAAGGAAAGAAGAAGGAGGAGAAGGTAATGGAGGTAAAGGAGGAAAAGGGAGGGGAAAAGGGAGGAGAGAGAAAAGTGGAGGAATAAAGGAAGAGGAAATGGTGAAGAAGAACAGCAGTAAGAAAATGTAAAGATTGACATTCCTTTTATAAAACACATACACACACACAGACACACACACACACACACACACCACACCACCAGCACTTTCTAATGAGTGACAAGTTATTTTTAATATATCTGACACATAGCGGACGCCAAACAAAAATACTTATTGAATGAATAAATAAGTTTACATTAACCACAAAGGACAAGAACATAGAAAAACAGGCACAAATCAAATAAGTGCAAACAACATGAAAATAGAAAAGGAAAGTATAAGTTTGTTATCCCTTAGTAATAATTCTTAAAATGTCAATATTGATAATACAAAGAAGTACCAGAGAGAATAATAGAGACACTACTAAATTGGAACAATAGTAGAATACCATTTGTGTGCCTCTAAATGGCAAAATTTTGAAAAGTAGATAATATCAATTGTTGGTGAAGATGTAGAGAGATGGGAACACATGAAAGCTGCTTGTAGAAATGAAAGTAGATGTAGCAGTTCTGAGAAAAAAAATCCAGAAATATTTGATGAAATTAGTATACTTATGCCCTACCACCAATACCATTTTTTTCTGGGTAGATACCAAAAGAAATTTTTATTCTAGTTAGTAAGGATCATATATAATATACTCACATTTTATTTGTAAAAGTAGCTCAAAATTACCCAGATGTGCATCATTAAGGGAGTTGATATGTCAAAGATGACATTTGTGTTCTACAGAACCCATGCAGCAATTCAAGCAATAAACTTAACAGAGATATCAATTTGAATAGGCCTTAAAACCAACGTTAACTGGATAAAGCAAGAAAAAGAACGAGATGTACAACTCAGTAGTCGTTGTGTATATTTTTATAAATACAAAAACAGTACCACATATTTCTAAAATGTAAATTTTAGGACATGTGATAACTACATCAGAGTGCAGCCTATGAGGTATATGGGAATGAGGGAATAGGAATGGGAATGGAAACTGTAAGAAAATTCTTTATAATTGATGAATCTAATTACTATGACATATATATTTTCCTTTCAAAAAGGAGCAATTTGAGAGGCTTGATTAACAAATGAGTACTCGTGCCATTAGCAAAGCTTAGAATATTTCAATTATTATGTAGTTTTCTTTTTTCCTGGGAATAGATGCAAACCAGAATGATGTTTGAGGGATGTATTTTTTTTTCTTGTTACTGGGCCACCTGACAGAAGAGCAAGCTTATGATTAATTCAGTTGGTTCATACCTACCTCAGAACTACTAACCACCAAGATGGTTTAACCATTCCTCATTTTATAATTGTTTTTGTACACAGCCAGTAATTGCTTAATTTATATCAATAATGTCAAATAGAAGATGTCTAAAAATAACCAATGTTTAAAAATGCATTAATGAGAAGCAACAGTGATTGTCACTCCTGAACCCAATATTTGTGAAAAACAGTAAAAGCAGAACTGGAGGCCTATACATCAAGTGAAAAAATATTTAAGTTACAAGTCAATCTGACCATCTGCTAACTAAAATATGTTCTATCTGCTTACCTTCAAGGACACACATTAATAACCCAGAAGACAGGATTTGCAAGTAGAACCTTTGTGCTTTTCCAAGTTCAGTGCTGGATCTCCGTGGCAGGAAGAAAGCCAGCTATCCTTTCTCCCTTCTCTGTCCTTGGCTCCATCTAGTATCATGACTGAGGAGTCCCAGCCAGCACTTACAAGTTTAAACTGTTCTCTCCTAGAGTGCAAAAGGCCATATCTTGATGATCTCTGGGTCTTGGAGTAATGGAGCAGTTCACAGTCAAGAGAGACACAGGGAAAGGGGCCTTGCAGGTCCAGAAGCAGACACAGGATATTTACATGAAAACTCTGGGTTCCAGGGTCTCAGTGTCTCCTCAGTGTGCGAGCCCTAAGGATGCATACCTTCTATGGACCCCTCACCCTATTAGAAGGAGGACTAGCATAGGTTCCAGTGAGATGGGGACCTTCTTGTCTTGACCAACCATTTCTGCAAATGTGCTATTACAGACTGTTTGTCCCCCTGCCAAATTCATATGTTGAAGTCCTAAAGTGGGGCTTCTGAGGAGTATTTAAGTTGACATGACATCATGAGAATGGGCCCTCATAATAGGATTAGTACCATTATAAGAAGAGGAAGAGATGCCAGAGTTCTCTCTTTCTCTCTCCACTATATGGGGACACAGCAAAAGGGTGGCTATCTACAAGCCAAGAAGAGAACTGTTACTGGAGAATGGAATTGGCCAACACCTTGATATTAGACTTCCAACTTCCAGAACTGAGAGAAATAAATTCCTATTATTTGAATCACACAATCTATGGTGGTGGTGGTGGTGGTGGTGGTGGTGATTTATTATTATTATTTTTTGGCAGCCCAAGAAAACTAAAACATGTGCCTTAAGATGCTCCCATAAGATCTGTAGGTCATATTATGTGCTCATAATATTTACCAGCAATAAGTCTCTGCTAATAAAGAAGATGGTAAAAAGAAAAATTATTGACAACTATAACTTATTTAGCTTTCTATTTATTGGGAATAAAGGCTACCAACATCTGGAATGATTTACTTTATTATTATTATTATTATTATTATTATTATTATTATTTACTTGGGGGTAATATTTCAAACAGCACCGTATGCCTTCTAGCTCATCCTTACTTAGAAATAAAAAAAAAGAAAATTGTCAAAATGAACAAGTTTGATTTTCAAGTGAGATATTCAAAACTTTCAAATGTTATATGAAGGCAGTTTCTGTCCATTTTTAATGTTATAATCCATAGTTAAAATAAATCTACATTTTATTATGTCTTCAATCTCTAAATCAAAGGTGATATAATATTTATCAGTTTATTTATGGTCAAATCATGATTTCTCATATTTTTGCAGTAAATTAAGCAGTGTGCAATTTTAGTTAAATGGACACAGATTAATCATACATTATATATCTAATCAAAGATTCTAAAAATTATATTTAAAACATATACTATAATATGGTCATTAGTATTATATTCATCTAACCAAATATTTTAGAGTTTTAAGAACAATTTATTATGTAAAAAATAAAAGAATTATTAAAATAGCCTTTAATAGATTCACAAGTATTTAATCTTGTGAAAGGCATAGATGGGTCAAAACAAAACACAAAGCACAAAAAATTATAAAATGCTGGTATATTAGAAAGAGTATAAATTTTGGAGAGTAGCTTAATCTTACCAAACTGAAGTATCATATATGAAATAAGAACAATAGTTTCATTACAGGACTTTTGAAGAATTCGGTGAATTTGTTACCTCATCTATCCTGAAGACTCTGCTTGGACATCATACTGTTCTAGCACTTGTTCTCAGACACACCACCCATCCCCTGCTCCACCTCCCACTTCCCCCTGCATACTACCACAGACCTCAGTTATTCTTACCTATATCTCTTATCTGTATTTCTCTTATATATCTTCATATCACTTATGTTGAGGAAGGTTTATTGGAAAAAGTGGAACTAGACTGGCAATTAGCAAAATTACAATGGCTTTACATAATGTCAAGCAAATTTCAATTGCTATGCCATTTTATTTATTTATTTTTATTTTTTATAGTTTTAGATGGACAGAATACCTTTATTTTCTTTGTATGTGGTGGTAAGGATCAAACCCAGAGCCTCGCATATGTTAGGTAAGTGCTCTGCCTCTGAGCTACAACCCCACCCCCCAATTGCTAAGCCATTTTCTTTCCTTCTAGGAACTAATGCAAAACAGAATGATGTTCAAGGGATTTTTTTTTTCTTGCTACTTGGCAACCTTAGAGGACCACATGTAAATTGTCACTTAGGTGCTTTTTGTTTGAGACATGGTATCTAGACAGAGTGTATTAATCAGAAAGGCCCGAGTCATTCCTGAGAAGAAGATGGACTCATTGTCCCCTTGCTTCTGACATTAAATATGAATGACCATTTTAATCTATCATCAGGATCTTCTAGGTTATTTAAGGGCAAATTTAGTTTTCTTGGAAAAGAATTTTTTTTTTGGTATATAGTGCTTTAGAATAAATATAATGGAGAGAAAACATTTTACCTCTTCCTAACTGCACAGCCAATAGGCATTAATTCAGTTTGATCCATATTTTGTTCAGCCCTTCCTATGTGCCAGGCACTGAGAATCCAGCAGTGGGACATGGTCTGCCTTCATGGGTCTCTCACACCAGTGGGAAAGTGCATGAATGAATGAGACCCAACCAGATGGCAAGGACTTTACAAACATTATCCATTTAACCCTGCGAAAGACCAAAAGAAAAGGTTGGGGTTTTGTTTTGTTTTTGTTTTTGTTTTTGTTTTCTGTAGTTTTAGATGGATGGCATGTCTTTATTTAATTTATACTTTTTATGCACTGTTAAGGATCGAACCCCATGTCTCACATATGTTAGACAAGAACTCTGCCACTGAGCTACCGCCCCAGCCCTAAGAGAAGGTATTTTTATGCCTTATTTTTCAAATGTGAAAACTGAGGATCCAAAAGGTAAATGACATGTTACAGAAGTTTCTCTTCTTTTTTTCCCTATCCTTCAGTCTCTGCAGCTCAAGGTGTACCAACAGTATGGCCCTGTCATCCCGTTTCATCTCCCACCCTCAGTCACAGAACAGGCAAGAAAGCAGTTCACTTAAAGTTTCCTCATAGGACCCATCAAGAAATTAAGATTTTAAAAAATGCCTTTTTTCATGAGTATTTTAAAATCTATAATAAATATTTAATTTTTCATTGCACTATAAGAAAAAAACTAGATTATACGGTCATCCTTTTCAATTTGCCTAGGAATGCATTTCTTTCTCCCAAAGAACCATCAGAATTTTAATAGTGAGCCTGTTCTATTCCTTTAGGGGGTGGGGGTGGAAACTTACCTTGCAGCTGTACATATAGCATATTTCCCTACATCTATTCATTCAAACTCTGTACAGATCTTCCTGAAACTTTCGAGGCCCTTTCATCCCCATTTACCCTTGGTTAGATTTTTATTTTCTGCTCCTTCATAAGCTTTTTATTTCCAGTCCTATCATCTTTCCCTGCAGCCTGAGATTCTTTGTTCTGTTATGCACTTGTGACAACCAGGGACGGTACATTTTCCTGGCTGACAGCCACCGAATTTGCAACACTTTTTAGCAAAGGCTCTTGCAATTTCTACTCTTGTCATTTTCTTCACATCTGTGGCTGATGTGGGAAGAACAAAGCTCAAGCAATTTGCTCCTGCTATTTGGCTTATGGCAATGCTTCCAAATTTCCATTTAGCCTATCCACCTCCCAAAATGCCCCTAACTTGTTTCCGCAGCCCAGGTAGCACTGCTGCACTAATTCAACTGCCAATTTCTCATGCTTTTAAGCCTTTATAACCTGGCCAATTTACCTTGACTCAGAGCAGGTATTTAGCATGTTTCTCAAGCATTTTATAGAGTGTAGTGACTATAAGCTAAATATCTATTGATGAACCCTTATTCTACAGCTCTAGTTGTGATATTATAGACAAGATTTTAAAACTCTCCTGGTTTACTTCATTGAGGGTATATACAAAAGAAAAAAATATAATTCATATCCCACAGTGTGGAAATTAATTGAAATAGTACTTATACTGATATATAATGTCCCATGAATTTTATCTACCATTACTTATAGATACTGATGAGCATACATTTCATTCAACAACTATGAACAAGACCCATGTAAGATGCAAAGTGAAAGAAAGAGAAAATAGCTACTGAGTGAGTAGACATTACATGCCTGGCATTTTCATATACAGATTGTTATATAATCAGATAAAGTGAATTGTTCCTGTCTTTGCAAAGCTTATAATGACACATCCACAGCTAATTATACTATAAAATGGCTCTGGGAAGTGCCATTATCAAATGACATCACAAGGAACAGGGGATAGAGGAATAATGGATAAGGTTGAGTCTGATGGACATTGTCTTACTCAATGTCTTCTTGCCCCAGGTCTAAGAACAGAATTCCATTTGATACAGACACCCAGAGATTGCCTTTGACTATGAAGGCGTGGTCTACACTACACAGCTCTCTTTCATTACCAAGTGATAGAAATCTAACTCAAGCTGGCTTTCCACCAAAAAAAGGAATTTTGGGGTTGGTAAAACTAAGAAGTTGTAGACAAAGAGAGGATCAATCTTTAGACCTGGCTGCATTCAGATGTTCCAATGATGCTATCAGAAATCTGATGCTTGGCTCTGCTTTTTCTGGATTGGCTTCTTTCTCTGGCAGGCTTTCACTCTCGGTTGGATACTAGCAGCAGCCCTGAGATAATGGCCTCATGGTTCAGCAGGTGCTACTGGAAGATTTTTCTGGGAAAAGTCCAAAATTCAATCTCACTGGACCAACTTAAGGCATGTGCTCACCCTTGAACTAATCACACTCTCTAGGAAGATGGAATAGGCCTACTGGCTAGGTCTGGGCCCCTTAACACCTTGGACTACAGGCTAAAGTTTACCCTACCTGAAGTCTCTGGAAAGAGCATTAAGATGATTTCTCAAAAGCAAAATCATGCTGCTGGAATTAGAACAGGAGGCTTAGATAAGGTAAAAGCAAGACCATAGATGTGCATTACTTAATTATAGATAGTTGTGGATCTTGAAAAATGGAACAAAACATTACTAAATTCTATATGGAGAGGGGGCAGGAGATAACAGTTGTTGAATTTGGATGTAGTAGTACATGAGTGATAGGGTATCAGAGATCAAACAAGAAATGTAGGTTAAATTAAGGGGATAATACCAAGGGATAAAGGAATGTATATCTGGTTTAGTAGAAATGTGAAGTTATTCAAGCTTTTTTATTGCTATGTGATAAACCTCAACAAAACATAATTAGTAGTTTAAAGCAATGATATTTGTTTTGCACACCCATCTGTAATTTGGTCAGGGCTTGCCAAAGACAGCTCATTTGAGCTCCAGTTGCTATCAGCAGGTACCAAAGCCTGGAGGCTGGAATCAGTGGAAGGCTTCCTCACTCTCATGTCTGGTAGTTTATTCCAGTTATTTGCTGGAACTAGGTTCAGAACACATTCAAGTGGCCTCTCCCTATGATTGATTGGTTTCTCCACATCGTGGTATTTGGGCTACAAGAGTGAGTCTCTCAAAGTAGCAGGAAGAACCTATATCAACTTTCATTACTTCAAGCCAAGGAATTTGTTCTTGTTACTGTGTTATGATACTGATTTGTACTAACCACCGATTTATGGTTCTTCTAACTTTGCAGTTTCCCTAAACTCTCTACAGGTCCAAGAATTGATGTGATTTTGTCTGAGAGACAGGATAAGTACTGAACTCAAAAACCAATGAAGAGAAGACTTACAATGCTTATAGTAAAAAATAGCAAAGGATATTCATGGATAAAATGCTACAGTTTGACAATTGGAAAAAAAAAACAACCCACAAGTAAATATTAAATTACACCAGATCGCTTCTTTTAAGTACAATACGTAAGAAGTTTTTAACTTCCTATAATTGCAACTGTTGAGGTCATTACTATTTGCATACACTTGTTAAAGAAGGAAGGATATTTTTGTCCAAGTAAAAGAGATCAAATGATCAAGCTACAGATAACAAAAATAAAAACAAAATCACAGCAGTGAAATTTTCAATTAGTTTTCATGAAAATATAAATTTTCTCTGTATCATCACAAATATGTACATCAGTATGCACTCTGCTTTAACCTGTTTTCTTAAATAGAATTGAGACCATTCTCGAAGTACAGTTGAAATCTCTCTAACTTGGGTTGCAATGTCCTTCAGGTGACTTATGAGCCTTTGAAAATTCTTATGAAGGGCTCTCTCTGTGAAAACAAGCAAAGCTCCAATGAAATCCTCACTGTAAATGCAAGGCTCTGTTTCACTTTTTAATTTTTGTCATATGATAAGCATTTTCCACATCATTCATTATTTAAAACAACAACAATACTATTTTAAGTGAGGCGCAGTGGCACATGCCTGTAACTCCAGCTGCTTGGGAGACTGAGGCAGAGGATTAAGAGTCTCACTTCAGCCAGGGCAATTTAGTGAGACCTTGTCTTAAAATAAAATTTTGAAAGGACTAGGGTGTAGCTCAGTAATATCTCTGAGTTCAGCCCATCAGAACTAAAAAAAAAAAGTGATTTTAAATGAACACATATGTTTCCTTAAACTAGATTAACCAGAATTTAGTGATTCTTCCATTATTGAATATTTAAATTATTTGTAGTTGTTTTCTCTTATGAATTATAGTACAGAAAAACACTTTTCCTCAAAAAATTCTTACTGTTATCACCTTATCTAGGATAAACTCCTAGATATACTTTAAAGATTTAAAAAGGCAGTGAAGGAAAATATTTACTTGCCTGGTATTAATTTATCACTGCTCTAACAAATTGCCACCAGTTTAGTGGCTTCAAACAACGCAAACTTTTCATCTTACAGTTCTGAGGGTCAGAAGTGTGAATGGGTCTAACAGAGCTGAAATTAAGCCATTGGCAGGGCTGCATTTTTCTGGGGGCTCCAGGCAGGAATCTGTTCCTTGCCTTGTCCATACTACTTGATTCATGGCCCCTTCCTACCCCTTAAAGCAGCAATATCATGCCATGATTTCCTCATGGTGCCCTCTCTTCTGTTATCTGCTCCTCTGGATCTCTCTTCAGCCTCTCCCTTCCATTTTTAAGGACCCTTTTAATTACATTGGAACCAACCAGGTAATCTTTCCATATCAAGATCTATAACTTAATCATATCTTCAAAATCCCTTTTAACATAAAAGGATGTGTTCATAATTTTGGAGGATTAGGATGTGGATATCTTTAGGGAACATTACTACAACTGGTTCTACTTTTATAGAAAAATGCAAAATTCTTGGTAATGAAAACTAACTTTAAAGGGTTATTGTTACACATCTAATACATTACTTTATCTAACTAAACATAAATAGGGAAATGAATATACTTCTATTTCTGAGAAAACATTAAAACCAGTGGCGTGTCCAAAACGTTATTGAGTTTAAATTATTTTTTAACACTCTTCACTCTAGGAGACAGAGTCAACCACCACTTAATATATTGAGAGGATTTATAAGTTGCTTCTTCCCAAGTCACTCAGCTGATTTTCTTCATCAGTGTTTATTTTTTCAGTGTATTCTGTAGTCCTTTCTTAATTCATACAAACTTTCCCAAATAATTTCTGTCCAAATGAGAGTGGCAATGAAAATAGTCCCAGGCCACCTTCACTGTGACAAATTTTCCTGAACTCTAAAAGCATCATATTTTTATTAAAGAATTGAAACTAACTCAGAATTGCAAAAGAGTCAGTAGCCAAGTTAATTAAAGTATAGATTTCCTGTCAAATTGCTACAAAGTTGATTCTAAATTTGATTCTGATTCCATATTGAAGTCACCTAGGGAATTTCTAAAAATACTGGCATCTGCACCTGCCTCAAAGCATTTTAACCACAGCGCTCTCCTAAGGGATGTGTTTTTAAACTAGAGGCAATTCTGTCCCCCAGGGGGGATTTTTGGCAATATCTGAAGATATTTTTGATTGTCACTATAGGGGGATGGGAAGGAATATGCTACTACTACCTACTTGGTAGAAGCAAAGGATGCTGCTAATCATCCTACAATGCATAGAACTACCACCAATACTAAGGTTATCCAACACAATAATTCATTACAGATCTTACAAATAATTAAAAGAAAGAAGTTTGAGGTTCCCAGAACAAAGAAATGGTAAATGTTTAAGGAGATGGAAATGCTAATTATCCTGATTTGATCTTTCACATTTTATATATTGAATCATCACACTGATCTCATAAATATGCACAATTATTACATGTCAATCAAAATTTAAAAAGATTATCCAACCAAAAATTTCCCAAGGATGGAACCCAGGGTCACTTTACCACTGAGCCATATTCCCACATTCCCAGCCTTATTTATTTGTTTATTTATTTATCATTTAATTAGAGATGGGCTCTCTTGCTAAGTTGCTCAGGGCCTCACTAAACTGCTGAGGCTAGCTTTGAACTCACAATCCTCCTGCCTCAGCCTCCTGAGCCACTGGGATTACAGGCATGTGCCACTGTGTCTGGCTGAGAAATTCTGCTTTTGGTAATTCTAATGTGCAACCAGAATTGAAAAGCCAGAATTTCTCTGACTTTCCTTTCATCAATAATTCTTCCTTGCTTTAATGAAATATAACTTAAGTGATTCTCTGTGACCAAAACCAAGACTAAAGACCAAGAAAGGGAAGGTGGGATGATTGGATAGAGGATGCTAACAGTTAGAATCTTCAAATTTTATAAATGGGCTTAGTCTTTTATTACTGAGCTTAAAAGGTTAACAACCACATCAATCATTTGTGGATGTATGTGCCAAGTGATATGTATACATGATCTTATTTAATCCTTACAATTACCCTGTGAACACATACTACCCCATTTTATAACTGAGGGAAATAGAGGCTAACTTTTTCAAGGTAACAACATTCATGAATAGAAGAGCTAGCCCTAACGTCTATTTCGTTATGATATAATATACTGCAACATATCCTTTCTGCCACTGTATGGTTTGCATAGTTCAATAAGCCTATTTTCTGAATATAAGGAGAGTTGGCATGCCATGTGGCTATAAGTAGGAAGCAGAAGAGAAATTCTGCATAATTTCTACCATTGGGCCACTTATGATTGACAAGTGATCAGGAAGCCTTTTAATCTCACCCTTTTACCTAGCAGAAACAAAGTCACATTGCTTGAGGCTTTGCCTAGTCATGTGGGTATTAAAAACAACAACAACAACAACAACAACTAAAACTACTATTGAATTTTATGCTGGAAATGCATCTTTTCTTGATAATAGTTTAAAATTTAGAGGAAATATAGAATAACATGACTGACAAGCCTGTTAAAATTCAATATTCACTTTGGTTTATGCTATGCAGTCTTTTTCTTATTTAATTTCAATGGGTCTTTAGTCTTCTTTAATCTACAACCTATTGAATGATTTTTCCATCTCTGGGGAAAGAGCTCCATTTAATCTTTGTTTTCTTTCTCTTTTATCCTGATCTTCAATAGGTGTAACATTCTAATCTATCAAGACTCCTAAACTGGATTTGCATATTTTATACAAGAGTTAATCATCCAATCACCCATTTCTTTCCTTCTTATATTTTGCAATTAACTTTTGCAAACATGTTTAAATATAGTGTTCTATTATATATCCTGACTTTCTTTTATAATAAATTTAATATTTTTTTCTTTACACTGTATCTTTGGTATCTTAGCATATATGCCACTAACGTATCCATGGAATGACAATAAAAGAGCATGCGAAGATTTAATTCCAAAAAGAATATAAATATTCTCTCCTACATAGCAAGAAGTGTAAAATCTTGGCTATTAACTAGATTATTCTTCAAGAGGTAACAGAGCCTTTCAAGGGAGAAAATATCTGAAAGGGGAAAAAATGCATCTGAAAGTAAATTGAGGTTGTAAACCCAAAGAATATCAAAGTTGCAGAATATAGCCTATGGTAGAGAAAAGTGTACATTTAAACTTTCTCCTCTCTGTCTCTAGTGTAATCATCACAAATTGTAGTTTGGTGAGTAGTCATTAAATCTCTTTATCATACTCTGAATTTAATTAAATAAATATTAAAATGAAATAAAGTTACCTCAGAAACTCCAGAATTCTATGCACAGGATTCCAGCTTCCACACTTTTGGACAAGAGTCCTCCCAGTTTCTGCTCACTCAACACCACTGAGGCCACCCCATGGTAAGAAAAGCCTTCCTAAGATTCCACCCCTTGCTGTAAAATCTCTGTTTCCACTCCCCTCAGAAAGCCTCCCACATACTGAGACTGACATCTGTCATCTACAGTATTTTCAGTCTTTGCCCAAACTATTACCCTGCTACTCTGCCACCTTCTCCCCACACTTCCCACACAGGAACTTTCCCTGATGAGGGTGCCCTGCTCTCAGAGTCTTGCTTTCATCTGGACACTCTCGGAGATAGGAAACCCAGAATGAGACTCCATGGGAGCCCTGTGTCCATTTCCCAGGGCTGCAGCAGCAAATACCACAAACTAAGTGGCTCAGGCAATAGAAATTCATTGTCTTACTGTCCCAGTGGCCAAAAGAGAACAAGGTATTAGCAGGGCATGCTATCTCTGAAGGTATCAGGGAAGGATAAGTTGCAGGTCCCTCTCCTGGCTTCTGGTAGTTCCTTGGCTTGTGGCAGCATGACTCTTGTCTTCATGTGACATTCTCCGTGTGTGTGTGTGTGTGTGTGTGTGTGTTTTCAAAGTTTCCCTTTTACATAAGGACATTGGTTATACTGTGTTAGGAGACTATCCTGTTCCCATCTGACCTCATTTAAACTTATTACATTTGAAACAATCCTATTTCCAAATAAGGTCACATTTGGAGATACTGGTGATGAGTACTGAAACACATAAATTTTTAGGGAACACAATTTACCTCTTAGCAGAGTCCCAGAACATACAGCCTCTATGCTATTCAACTCATTCAATATAGGTGATGCTACAGATTATTATTTAGGTCCCTCCAAAATATATATGCCGAAATCTTATCCTTGGTGTGAGAGTACTTGGGCAGGTAGGGCCTTTGGGAAGTAATTAAGCTGCATTTTCAAGAATGGGACTAGTCTTCCTATAGAGAGGACCCCAGATAGTTCCTTGCCCCTCTCTGCCATTTGAGATGCAAGGAAGAAGATTGTCATGTATGAACAAAGACACAGAATCTGCCAGATCCCTGATTTTGGATTTCTCAGGTTCCAAAATTATGAAATAAACAAATTTCTTTTGTTTAAGCCACCCAGCCTTTGGCATTCTGTAACAACAGCCCAGTTAGACTGAGGCAGTGGGAAAGCTATTCCCTTCACTTTCACAAATACCATTCCAGAAACTTCTCCCTTCAGTCCTCTGGCCTGCTTGCTTTATTATTCATTCTCTAGACCACTTGTCCTGCTGTGCACTCATTTCCCTACTTACCAACCAAGGGGAGTGGCCAGGAGAAAGGTTCAGATTCACTTCACTTAGCTCTGATGCATTATTTTCTACAGACTATTTCTCTACTTAAGCCTGTTTGTTGATTCTTTTCAAGAATGACTTTGTACAATCAAGTTTATTTCAGTTAAGTTCAATTTGCTTGCAACTATTTGATAACTCACTGTCTCTCAATCTGCCTTAATAGATTAAGTTCATTTTTAAAGCTTGTGGTGATAAGAGATTTCTCAGGCAGATCATGATTCACGCTTCCCTTCCCAGCCCAGACTGGGATTCTGGTCTCAGCACAGGTTACTCATTGCCCCTTGCCTGTTAGATTCCTTCTGCCTTCTTATTTCATCTCTCCATTGTTCTGAGGTTAAGATTCTTAAAGACATTAAAAGCCGAAATCATAACAATCTCTACGGTTAACATGATTATACACCTCCAGGACTCAATTTATTTCTTCTAAGGATCTTGTAATAAATTAAATCAGTAAATGCCAGGATTCACTCTATTCTCCCTCTCTTTAGTCTCTTATTTAGAAACGTCTTGAGATATTTGAGACTTATGTTTTTGGACTCATGTATGAAGTCCAAGATCTCAGATGGCATTCTTGAGCATTTTTTCACATAATGTTCTCCATTAGCCTGAAATACTCCCCCAAAGCAATTCACATGTATTTTTGCTTTTCAGGTGGTATCTTGCTGCTTCATAAACCATTATTATCATGAATACCTCAGAAACTGAAATTTAAAACATACCTCATAATTCATGGAGAAGGAATCTACCAATGTCATCATAACCTTTGTCTCTTTTCCATGATGTTTGGATTCAAATTAGTTTCTATGCAGAAATGGTTTGAAACAATTCATGTATGGCTGGCAGAACATGATGTATTCTACTGCATCTTACCTTTATGCTCCAAACTTTGATTAAAGATGACCATCTCAGCACTCGAAAACAAAAATTTCTCCAAGGAATACATATATTTTCTTATTAACTTGATGAATAATGGCTGAGAAGATGATAACTGTATAGTAGTAAAAAGGAAATCTCAAAGATAGCTAATCAGAGGCTGCATAATAGCATCTAAAGCAATGATAAATATATATGAAGTCATTTCCAAATATCTTTAAAAAAAACTTTTTATATGATTTTATCACAATAATGTCCAAATCAGGAACAGGGGACAAGGGAAATTAGAAGGAAAGGACAACATGTTTTATACAATACCAATGAAAGTTGAGAGAGGTTGCAATATAAATCTAAGGCTTCATAACATCTCTAAAGTATAACTAGTTGGACATGTCCTGGATAAGGTGGTCATTGGTTGCTAATGGAATCAGGAGTGAGTTTAGGAAAGTAATAGACAAAAGTCAGAAAATGGGGCCTGGGGCTGTAGCTCAGTGGCAGAGCACTCGCCTAGCATAGCATGCGTGAGGCACTGGGTTCGATCCTCAGCATCACACAAAAATAAACAAATAAAATAAATGCATTCTGTCCATCAACAATTACAAAAAAAATAACTTTTTAAAAAGTCAGAAAATGGAATGGAATAGAAACTATATAAGACAAAGTGTATAGATTAAGCTCTGAAGACTTGGGCCAGAAGGGAAGACAAGAAACATTGGTAGTGCTATAGTTTGGATATGAGGTGGCCCTCAAAAGCTCCTGTTAGGGCAGAGGTAAAGTGACTGGATTTTGAGAGCTGTAGCCTAATCAGTCCGTTTTAGTTTGAATGGACTAACTGGGAGATAACTGTGGCTAGAGGATGTGGGTCTCTGAGACCTTGTTCTGAAAGGGTGTGTCTTCCCTATAGCTCCATCTCCCACACTCTTTCTGCTTCCTGACCATGCTATGAGCTAAGCAGCTTTCACCCACAGATGATAGGTCCCCATAATGTGCTGCCTCACCTTGGGCCCAGAGCAATGGAGTTGGATGTCTATGAACTGAGACCGCTGAAACTTTGAGCCCAAAATAAATACTATTCCTCCTCTAAGTTGTTCTTATTGGGTGTTTTGGTCACAGCGATGAAAAGGCTAACTAAAACAGGTAGCTAAAAAGAAACGAACAGAAAAATGGTTTAAGAGGATTATATTGATAAAGGAAACCAAAAACACTTATATACACTTTCTACCTAGTCAATCCTATGAGACAGGCTAAAATTCTCTAAGATATGGCTTATCTCCAAATCACTGGAGATAGGGTCCCTCTGATCTGTTTGTTCTCAACACTGACTGTGCATTAATCACCTGCAGATTTTCTAAAAACACTGATGCTCTTATCTACCACCAAGATTGCCACTCAATTGTACTGGTTTTGAGGTTCAAAATTTAGTATGTTTGCAAACTCTCCAGGTGGCTTCAATTGAGAATTCATCTTTTAGGGTAATATTTCCAGATTGAATCATATACAATAGCAGTCCTGTAAGGTCTTTGCAAAGAAATTTTTGTGTCCAGTACACTTAGGGATCCCCTTATGGCATCTCTCAAGAATTTTCTAAACCCCTGAGAAGTCCCTAAGAAAAGAAATCACCTTTATTTTGTGATGATCACCCCTTACAACATCACCTTGAAAAATGCTGCCCTAAGTTAATGTTTTCCAACTGTCATCTTTTACTTTCCAATTCCCTCGACCCTCTATGTTCCCCAAAGGTCATCCTAAGCAGTTTGGTATAGCTAGGTGTAGGATCTTATAATAATGATTACCTAACAGAAACGTATGATACACACACTAGATATTCTACACCTCTGACTGGAGACAGAAACCCCAGATTTTTCCAGATGTGTCTTTTTGGAGGCATGGTAGGTCTAGCACTGGGATTGGAGAAGATAAGCATGAGTAAACTCTTAGAGGCACAGCCATGCTGCTTTGGGGGTCATTTTCCTCAATTACCAAAAGCCCTGGGATGTAGAAGCAGAAGGTTCATATGTCAATGAACATGAACATTGGAATAAAAAAGATATGAACTCAACCTAATTAGCTTCTTTTCTTAATTAAGTGACCTTGAGCAAATGATCAAACTTATTTGGATCTCAATTTACTTTTCTGCACAATAATACAATATAATTCCAGGAACTATTAATAGAATAAAATTAAATACAATAGTGCTTTTAGAGTCTCTATAATCCAGGTATCTATCAGGGAAGCTAACTGAATTTACTGCTGCACTCTACTTGTCAAAATTTAATCTGAGAGTTGTATTATTTATGAAGAATTGTCTAAAGGATATTCAATCTATCTGTTCTGTCATCTATCCATTCTGCTGAAAACCCTAAAATCCATTCCCACATTAAACTAAATTATCAGAAAACTCCACCTGCTTGCATCATAGTAGCTTTCACCGTCTAAAGTTGTTTCCAGAATTACATATCAGTATGGTGAGGTCAGCTCATGTGGAGAAATACTGTGAGAGCCTTGCAAAAATCCACAGTTCCTTTGCTCTGAGCATGCTGCTAAGGATATTGCTAGGTGTTTTACAC
The DNA here is from genome assembly GCF_001458135.2 of Marmota marmota marmota. Classification (NCBI taxonomy): domain Eukaryota; kingdom Metazoa; phylum Chordata; class Mammalia; order Rodentia; family Sciuridae; genus Marmota; species Marmota marmota. Next base: position 87,914,738 of record NW_026000026.1, read on the forward strand.
AGTGTCCTCCTTAAGAGCACCCAGAGGGGAAATCTTTCTTAGAGGCAGGAAGAGCTTGCTTTTTCTGAGCAATTGGTTTGTGTTACTTTTATGGACATTCTAAGACATGGAGCCAGTCACGCTTTGCCTGTAGTGCTGGTGCCTGGAGAGCTGAGAGTTATGTGTGCCCCATCTCTGGTGAGCATGCAGAATATGGGCAGGAACTATGGCTCACTAATATTCCTTACTCTTAGTGTTTTCACTTGCCTCATTTAATCTTTCCTATTTAAATGTATTGTGTCTTGTATTTCTCAAACTCCCTTAAAACATTTTTTAAAGTAACGTGGGGACGATAAATGAAGATACATAAATACATGAAGGTACATAAAAGGGTTTGGCTTTCATTTACTTCTTTCGCATATTCCCACATTTTCTTCCTTGTATGGAGGAATTTCATAGGGCATAACGACAGGCAATTGTCACAGTTGTAATGGTTGCCAATTTTGATACCCCCCACGCCAACACTGGAGATCTCTTGGAATAAGAAATCTTAGAAAACCTTTACTATTCCCAGGCTACTCCAAAGATACTCTAGATGGTAAAATTAAGGACAAATGTGAATGCTCCCATTGCCAAAGTTTCAGGAGATTTTGATCATAATTATTGTGTGTTCCAATGACTAAATTTAAAAGAAAATTAGTTAGATTGCACATAATAGTCTAGTAACTATTAAATAATAACTAGCCACCTTGCTATTTCTTCTAACATATAACATCTCTTTGATGCCACTATACTACAAGGCTAATTACCTCTTGTGTCAGTTTACATACACACGTTTTTCGAAGCTCATTTTTAACCTCTCATATATAGAGGACATTATTTGTTCTTTATATCAAACACATATACTGCTGTATTGTGTGAAAATACTGAAATTATTCTGCATCCTGCAAGCTCATTCTAAGAAAGTTAAACAGTTCTTTTTATGATCATGTTTTTTCAATATTTAAACAACAGTATCAAAACCATGGTTAACAGCTGTGTGCAGAATCAGTACATACTTTGGGATTTAAGTCCTGGCAAAATATGATCAGCATCAAATTGCATTTCATCAAGCTCATACAGAAATTTGAGGGCTTTGAGTTTCTTTAAATAGTTCTGAAATTCAGAAATAATCCCCTGAGAGACTACATAATAAATCTGTCTACCAACCACAGACATCCTGGCATGCAATGAAATTCAGGAAGGGCAACACTACTGTTTTCCTCCAACCTTCTCACCTTCAGATAAACAATCTGGCAGTTTTAGAAGCAACAGAATGCCCAGGGCACTAAGTTCATGACAGGGTTATTTTGGAGTTGGAGCGTATCTGCAGGGAAGAAATGTCTGACTTAGACCCAGAATTAAGTCCTAGGACTTAATGGGGCAGACCTTCTTCTGTCACTCTGAAGTAAGGTCATACCAATCTGTCAACAAAGCAAACTGACAGAAAAGTTTAAGAGCTCACTATGAAACTGAAACATGCTTCAACATGTGACTTTTTAATTTCTGTTACCAAAAACTATGAGAACCAATGTGTCTGGTAAATACCATGAAATCCATTCCATGGAAGAATTTTTAAAAAGCAAGCTTTAGTTTATATCATTTGCCTTTTTCCAAGGTGTAAATAAGTATGTTCACCATAGTTGATATCAGCGAACATGAAGTTGGGGGAAGATATATATGATCAGCTCTCAGCAGCCAGACTGGCCCACTCAGAGACTCACCCTACTCTGCAGACAGGGTGAAAATGAGAGAACATAGAACTTTATCTTATCGATCTTGCTTAATACAGCACAAACTTTTTAGGTTTCCTTATATCCAGACTGTATGCTGTCCTTCTCAGTCTGCTTTTTCTGGCCTCAGATAATTAACAACATTCTCACCTACTACAAGAGTAATTCTTAACTCATCCCTTGTTTGAAAAAATTCTTCCCTATTTTTGTGATACTGTTAGTCACTTCTTTATACTAGACAAATTTCCTGGATCCATAAGCTTTAACTCTGAGACCTCTGAAAGAAGTTTTTTTGGAATTCAGAAATAATCCTGAATAGATAGATGCCCATCAGTCTCATGAGAAGCTGAAAAGCAGTGGGAACCTAATAGAAAAAGTTTTATTACTATGTGTATATATGTGACTGCATGACCAATGTGATTCTGCAACCTGTATACTCAGAAAAATGAGAAATTACATCCCATCTGATTCAAATGTATGATATGTCAAAATCATTGTACTGTCATGTGTAACTAAGCAAAACAAATAAAAAAAGAAAAAGTTATAGTTTGTATGTATATTCTGCCAAAATACATTCTACTGTAATGTATAACTGAAAAGAAAACTGAAAAACCACTGAGTCCATTCCCCAGGTCTTGTCAACACTGCCCCTACCCCCCTCTCATCTATCCCACCTTCATGGCTGGGAATTCAGAAAGGAAAAAGGCTCTTCTCTGAGCTACTATAATTTTTTTTTAATTCCACCGATTTCTCAATATAGCTGTTTCTCAACCTCAATCAACAATAAATTCTAAAATTTTTATCTCCCTTATTTAACCATTCAATGCTATCTCATTACATGTGGTGTCTATTAATACATAAAGGATATTTCAGAGGAGTTTTTATCAGACGTACTTAAGAGGATATTCCATTGATGTACATACAATATACATCATTGTACATCATTTGTTCTCTGTACATATTTGTATATCTGCATTTATATTTTTGTCCTGTATTTATATATACATATATATATATAAAAAATTTGTATTTTCTATTTTATGTACTATATAAAAAATGCATTTGTATATGTATTCTTATATCATGTGAATATTGTATGTATATGCCTAAAACTAAACCAGCACTAAAACTTCAGTTTAAAAATGCAGTATACTGTTTCACTGTCAGAATTTGACTTAAATAACAAAGTCCATAAGCTTCTTTTTCTCAAATTCCTAGGCTCTTCCTGTCTTGTAAACTAATATTTGGATGTGTAGTCTGAATGACTTGCCAAGAACCACAAAAGTCAGTAGGGACATATTCACTTATTTGTCTGACAGCATCAGAAATTCCTTCTAGTTGTCCCTCCTCTCCCATTTCTTATCAAACAGATTCTTGTGCTGGAGAATAGATTCCCTTCTGGTTCCTGGGGCCTCTCCTGAATGCCCCCCTCTAGGTTCAGCTCTCCATAATATGGTTGAATTTCTCAGGTTCTAAAATGCTGCAATTATGTACATGTCCCTAATTAATCTTACAAGTCATTCTTTTTATTTACCTAACAGCAATTCTATAACCTTGAGATTTCAGTACTTGGAAGTATCCAATACAACCTAGTCCCACTGCATTCTCCAAGCTTAGCCCAAGAACCCAATGTGAGCAGGATGATGGCTTGGATCCATCCCATAAATATTCCATATGGAGTTTCTATCTCCGAAAGCTTTACAACTTTCTTCAAATGTCCCCTGAGTTATAAACAAGTAACCAAAAAACACATTTAAATTGGAACACTGTTAAAAATGAAAGAAGGCACTAAAAATAAATAAATAATTGATCTACAATAGGTATAAATTGGGACTGCCCTAGGAAACATATGGTCTCCTTAATTATAATTTTCTTGCTATGGGCTACCTTTACTTGTTATCTCATGCAGAAAATTCCTGCTGGAATCAGTCTGATGGATTCACACAGTATAGCAGATTCTTGGCTCTCTAGTTGAAACTTCTATTTTTTAACTTTATGTTCCCTCAGGGACTCTAATATCACAATCCTTCTGTCTCTACACAGCTCCTCTTTTGTTGGTTGTTAATGCTGTGGTACAATGCGCTTGGAATCCAGGCCTGCCATCTGCCTCTGCCTTTTCTATGTCTCAGCCCTGCCCCGGGGTGCCAGTTCCACTCTGGAAACATATTGTAAAAGTAAAGAAATGTTGGTGACTATAGGCCTAGGTTCCATTGCAGAAGAGCTAGGAATTACAAACGCTTCTGGAGGAGGTAATGTAATAATAGGGTTTATATTTACTGGGATGAGAAAGACAGTGGGAGAAGGTATTTGTTAATGGAGATCTAGAGTTCAATTTAGGAAATATTAGAAGGTGACAGACATGTAGGGGACAAGTCTAGGCTGGAGATATAAGTTTAGGAGTCACCGACACATAAAAAGATTTTAAAGTATTAAAAATATAAGGCAATATGCTAGGCTGTACAAGACTCAAAAATCAATGTGATTCATCATATTGATAGATTAAAGTAAATCATATGATCATGTCAATAGATGCAGAAAAAATTTTGACAAAATTAAATACTCATGATAAAAACTGGCAGCAAACAAATGATAAAGAGAAGTTTCTCAGCTTGATAAAAACAAAAAAAATAGTTAATATTATTGCTTATATGTAAATAAATACTTTTCCCCTAAGTTTGAGAAAAGGCCTATATGAAATATGAAGATGAAACTTTATTTCAAAGATGAGAGTTTAGCACACCTATTCATTATATTAGAAGTTCTAGCTAATGCAATAAAGCAAGAAAAGAAAATGAAAGATATATAAATTGAAAAAGAATAAAATTATCTTTGTTTATAGATGACATGGTTAACTATGAAAGAAATCTCAAAAAAATCAATATTAACAAAAAAGAAAGCAAAAAAAAACCCTGGAATAACAAGTAATGATAGCAAAGTTTCAGGATTTCAGGATATAGACTTAAGATAAACAGTCAATTGTTTATTTTTTCTTTCTTTAGTACCAGGGAGTGAACTCAGAGGTACGTAACCACTGAGCCATATACCCAACCATTTTAAAAATTTTTTTAATTTTTATTTTTTATTTATTTTTTAGTTTTAGGTGGACACAATATCTTTATTTCTTTTTATGTGGTGCTGAGGATCAAACCCAGTGCCTCGTGCATGCTAGGCAAGCACTCTACCACTAAGCCACAACCCCAGCCCTATTTTTTTTTATTTTGAGATAGGGTTTTGGTAAGGTACTTAAAGCCTCGCTAAGTTGCTGAGGCTGGCTTTAAACTTGGAATCCTCCTGCCTCATGTTCCCAAGCAGCTGGGGAAAAGTCAGTTGTTTTCTTATGTACTATCAATGAAAAACTGGAATTTGAAATTAAAAACATACAGCATTTGCATTAGCACCAAATAATTAAATACCTAGGTATAAATCTAACATAAATATGAAGAAAACTCTGATGAAAGAAATTAAAGATCCAAATACTTAAAGAGATATTCTAGGTTTATGGATAGGAAGGTTCAGTGTTGTTAAAATACCAATTCTCTCCAAATTAAGCTACAGATTCAATGTAATCCAAATCAAAACGTCAGCAGGTTATTTTGTGGATATCACCAAACTGATTCCAAAGTTTACATGGAAAGGCAAAAAGGCCCACTCTACCCAAATTCATATTGAATAACAAGAATAAAAATTAGAGAATTAACACTACCCAAGTTTAAGACTCATTTTAAAGCTATAGTAATCAAGACAGCATGATATTGATGAAATAATAGACAAACTGATAAAAGAAACTAAATAAAAAGCCCAGAAACACACACAAATATAGCAAGTGATCTTTGGTGAAAGAGTAAATGCAATCCATTAGAGGAATAGTTCTTGCAACAAATAATTCTAGAACAATTACATAACATGTGCAGAAAAGGAAAAATGAATCTATAGTCTTATAATTTTACATTGTATGTTCAGTCTGTGATCAACATGGATCACAGACTGAACATACAATGTAAAATTAAACTTCCTAAAATATAGAAGAAAGTCTAGGTGACTTTGGGCTTGGTGATGAATGTTTAGGTACAAATCCAAAAGTATAATCTATTAAAAAAATTGATAAGTTGAATATCATTAAAATTTAAAATTTTGACTGCAAAACNAGGCGTGACTATATGGAACAAGGTAAGTTTAAAGGCAGTGATTCTATTCTATGTGATACTGTAATGAAAGTTTCATGTCATTGTACCTTTTCAAAACCCATATAACTATATAGGTGCTCCTTGACTTTTGATGAGGTAATGGACTAAAGTTGAAAATATTTTAAGTTAGTTAAAGATACATTTAAATCAACCTCCTGAAAATCATAGCTTAGCAACACAGTATGTTATACAGCATCCATTGATCATGTGGCCAGCTAGGAGATGCAGTCTCTGATGCTTTCCTGTGTTGCAAGAGCACTAGCCCAGAAAAAGGTAAAAATTCAAAGCTCAAAGTTTAATTTCTACGGAATGCATGTAATTTTTGCACTGTCATAAGATAAAAATTTCAAATGGAATCATCATAAATCAAAAAATTTCATCAAAAAATTTCAAGTGGGAATCATCATTACAATACTAAAAGTAAACTTTAATGAAAACTATATAGTTAATAATAATAAAAACTATAAACTAGAATTAATAATAATGTATTGGTTCATTAATTATAACAAATACATGACTGACATAGTAAGGTTTTATTAACAGGAAATCATGTATAGGAGTGGGCAGTTTAGCATTAGGTGTATAAAGCTCTGTCCTATCTGCTCAATTATTCTGAAAACTAAAACTCTACTAAAAAAAAAATTGAGTCCAGCAATTATAAATAAACAAAAGCACCAAGGCAAGAACTATTGATGGAGAAAGGAAGAGATTCAAGTGTTTTCCTGGGGCAACATTGTCTGAAGTTCATAGAGATGAGAAGGAACCAGTAAATAAATCTCTGCAGGTGAGGTCTATGACCTTCAGAATGAACTGAACAGAATGTAGAGTCCTTGAAGTCAGGAAAGGAAAACATTCAAGGAGGAAGGAGTGATCAGCCATGTCAGACACTGGTGATGGGCCAAATGTAACAGAGACTGAAATATTGCAGTGTATTTAGCAAACTGGAGATCATCATCAGTGACCTGGATCAGTGGAGTTTGGGGATCTTCAGGGGACAAAGTCTGATCCTATGGGGTTTTTTTCAGAGAAATGAAAGGAGAGGAACTGGAAATAATGAGTACAGAAAAAGCTTTTAAGAAATTATACTGCAAAAGGAAGCAAAGAAATATATAAAACCTCAAGAGGATATAGGTTAAAAGAGAGATTTTTAAGATGGGAAAATATACAAAATATGAATGTGCTGATAGAAATAGTCCAGTAGAAAGAGGTGAGGAATGGTGACCTAAGAGAAAGAGAGAGAATCCTGAAATGATGAGTGACCAGCAGGGGAACTGGTCCACAAATGGATTAACTAGGGGAATATGGATATTCATCCCTTTTAATGGTCATTATCAATGCCTGCAACTTTTGGATTTCTCAGTTTGAAGTATTTCCCCAATTATTACCTACTATTGTTCAGCCTGATTCTATCTAGTCTCATGACCAAAAAATATTTTCCAACAGGCTCTGTTATCGTGATAGAGAAGGAAGAGCACATAGGCAGAGATGATGGTCAGTGCCATAATGTGGTAGTGGGAACTCTTAGAAATTCTGTTTCTGTTCTCTCAGATAAATACAAAACATTTTTGACAGCTGAAAGTGATAATGGGGAAGACATCATTGGAGCTTTGAAAAAAAGAGGGTAGGCATAAACAACCATCCAGGAAGTGAAAGAGTAGAATATAGGAAGATTTCTAGGTGACATTCAGAGTCAACCTGAGGTACAGGGCATCAAGGTAAAGTGACAATAGTGAGCACAGTTTTAGTTTTTGTTTTACTTTTCTTTTTTTCTTTAATCCCATATTCAGCCAAATTTATCAGGATGGGGCTTTGCTGGGCAAGTGTGTGAAGAAAGAAAGTGAAAGAAAGGAGTGGAGTGTGTACACAAAGGCATGACTATAAGGGTGGACCATAAAACCTGAACTGAGTAAAGATGAAAATTCAGATGTAATGGTTGTGAAGGATATATCGCAATAACAGAGCCTGTTAGAAAATATTTTTGGGTCATGAGACTAGATAGAATCAGGCCGAACAATAGTAGGTAATAATTGGAGAAATACTTCAAACTAAGAAATCCAAAAGTTGTAGGCATTGATAATGACAAGTTCTCAGGTATTCCAGGTGGAGTTAGGGCCATGTTTTAATCCATTGGTGCTGCCTTAATAAAATACCTGACACTTGGTAATTTGTAAAGAACAGAAATCTATTTCTTAAGAGGGTAGAATTCCAAAATTCAGGGGCTGGCAAATTTGATGACTGATGAAAGCCTAATCTCTTTAATTCCAAGATGGTACCTTGTCACTGCATCACCAGGAGGAGACAAACACTATCTTCACATAGCAGAATGCAGAGGGACCAAAAGGGGTGAACATTGTATGAAGACTCTTTTATAAGGCACTAATCCTATTTACAAGGGCACAGAGTTCAGGACCTAATGACTTCCCAAAGGGCCTGCCTGCTAGCCTGCCTGCTAACACGGAGATATTGGTGACTCAATTTTAACACATGACTTTAGGAGGGACAAATAAATTTTAACCATAGCAAGTGGTCAAGGAAATTAAAGGAGAGAAAGTTAAGGACCTGAGAGACTGGGTTATTTGAAAGACCATTAATTATCTTCATGGATGCAGATATAGAAATCACCAAGAAATGTTTTTACTCCAGGGCTGATGCTAACTTTACACAGACTTGCCCATATGAAAGTTATTAACATAAACACATCCAGCTCCTTGTAGATGCCATTTTCAGTCACAAAACTTTAAGAATTCCTGTGGTTCAGCCACTACTGAGAAGCAGATATATCTTGCTTCATGTGCTGTGCATTTCAGGAGCAAACAAAAATGATGACACATTTCACAGGGAAACAGGACCAGGATCAAGGTTATGGAATTCAACAAATATGAACTGTCAGATGCTGGAGGATTGGCTTAGTAGTAAAGACCTCAGGGTCAAAATACTCAAGTTTCCCTGGAACTAGAGATTCCAATCTCAAAAGCTTCAACTCAGTCCTTCACCCTTTGAAGGCAGATAAATTGGGTAGCACAGAATTGATTGGCTAGGGTCTCTTAGATGACATCTTAAGACCAAAAGCTCCATCTGCTTTCCCAGGACATCAGGTAATTCGTGGCTTTTTTTAGGAACAAGGACTGACATTACATCACTTGGCCAATACTAAAGTGTACACTGAAAGAAATGGAGACATTGATTTTACCTGGAATGTATTCACATATAAGACAGGGCCCAAAAGTAAACAAAGCAAAGAATTCTATATTGCTGGTTAGCTCAATAATTCAGTCTCTAGTATGCAGTATATATGTCAACCCTGAACAGATGAGATGGATTTCATAAGGTAAGAACAAACATGACTTCACTAAACAGACTCATCTGAGATACTTTTAGAGTTGTTATTGGTTATCATTCTATCTTATTTCTAATTCTATCTAATAAATCACCAAAAGGCAGCAGTCAAGTAGGATTGTTGTCTTAATTAGTTTTCAACATGGTCTCAAAGTAAAATTATCAAATGAAGCAAATCCGCAAAATATAACAAGTGCAATTTAAAGAATCAGGAATTCAAACTGCTTACATAGGCATCATATCTGATTAATATACAATTGATCACCTTCAAGTAATTATCACATGAAACTCTTCAAGGTTCTAAAGTTCAATCATGCAAAAATAGAGATGTATACCCCTTGGTTACTAAGTAAATTATGCACTTATAAAAATACTAGGTATCAGGCAAATTATAGGTGAAGGTCATTTGTAATTGTTTTGTAACATAAAGAAAATATTCAGATTGCAAACAAGAAATTGTATTCAATAGTGACTTATCTTGAACATGGTTTTGCTCGTGTTTTGAAATATGCTATGACACATAAATGAACACACTATATGCACAGACTCTCTCATGACTTTGTTAAAAGTAGAACCAGGTTTCTAAGCAGGAAGTATCTTCAGACCTGTAAAATACCTGATCAGCTACTAGATACACTTAATGGTATCAAGACTAGTTAGCTACCTCTAAAATTCCTGGGCTAAAAAAGTTTATAAAGTAGTCATGCCAATTCTTCAATGAGAACATGTTTCCCCCAACAAATAAAAGATTAAATGGTGGCTATGACTCAGCATTACTAACTGTCCAGTTAAAGATGCTCTGCCTTCCTTCTGATTTATATTTGGCAATAATGACTGAATTCACAGCCTATAGACTAAATGTCAGCTACTTAGAAAGTTTAGATCTGTCAAAAAGTGGTAATTATCACCACATTATATACCATTTAGGAGACCAATAAATGCCATTTCTATGAAAAAGAAAGCATTTGGGGATGATTAAAAATGAAAATATAAAACCAGACCAAAAAAGATGAAGGTATCTCTATCCTTACAGTCATATACAACTATTGAAGATATTAATCATGACCTTTGCTCTAAAGCTATCTCACACTCTCAAATGGGCTCTAAATTAGCCCTAAAGAGAAACTTGGCTATGACTAGGAGACCCTGACCTTTAGGATAAAATAATGTTTGATTCTATCCAGTACAACTGGTGCTGTGTTTCATAGTCAATTACAATTAAATTTAATTCTCTATTTTTAAATGCTAACTCACTTCTTCATCACAATACGTACTGCACTGAAATTGACCCTTCATATGGTCCTATCCCATCTGATGATTAAAGAGGCCTGAACAAGAGAAAGATAAGGGACTTAATAAATGTATTGATTCAATTCTAATAGTCAATGGGGTGATCTCCAGAAGAGTGTTTCCAAGTAAGTAGACATTCCAGTTACATTTTCAGAATTTAGATGGAGTTGTCACTTCTGTTCTAGTGGCAAACCAACATAAGAATAAAATATTTCATTGTCATTGATTATCTTTAATTTGAAGTTAAAATTATTGCTAAAGCCCAACTAATTTATCTTCTTACCACCTTGGAAGCTATGAAAAGGCAATATATATCCAAATTTTATAAATGTAAAATGGAATTATAGTACTACCAGACCCATGCCTGCTGAAAACACTCCTAAAAACGTTGCCTTTTTGTTCAACGAGGCAAATAAGGTACCCTTTAGCTGTTACTCAAATCATTTAAAAATTTTCTTAGGGTGCACAGGTGAATTATTGGAACTGTGTTTTTTTTTCAAATATTCCCTGATAAAATACTCAGATCAATGCAATTCTATTTCCTAGAATATTTACCAGGTTCTAGCTGAGTTAATAGTACTCCTCAATTCTTCTTGTCTCTGAGATGCCTCTTGAGTCATCACACAGCAATTTTTATTTTTACATAAACATGCCTGTATAGAATTTAATTCCACTCCATTTAAGTCCCTAATGTATCTCCTTTCTTTTCCATTCTTCCTCCCCTATTCCTTCTACTATACTGGTCTACCTCATACTCATTTATATATAAGTTAATTAGTGCTATAGATGTGTGTGTGTATGTGTGTGTGTGTGCACACGCGCAATTCACCATGGTACATTTATACATGCATGTAACATAACTTTGTCAAATTCATTCTACATTTCTTCCCCTTCCCCATTTCTCCTTTCCCCTCAATCTCTTTACACTTCACTGATCTTCCCTCTATATTCCACACTCACCCTTTTTTTTTTTTTTTGTCCTTACTTTTCTCTACCTTCCATATATGAGAGAGAACATTCAACCCTTCACTTTTTGAGTCTGGCTTATTTTATTTAGCACGGTGTTCTCCAGTTCCATCCATTTACCATACCAGCAAATATCACAATTTCATTTTTCTTTATGACTGAGTAAAACTCCATTGTGTATATACACCACATTTTCTTAATTCATGTATCTGTTGACAGGCACCTGGACTCATTCCATATCTTGGCTATTGTGAGTTTTGCTGCTGTAAACATTGATGTGCCTGTAACACTATAAAATGCTGATTTTAGCTGTTTTGGATAAATACCAAGGAGTAGGATAGCTGGATCGTACATTAATTCTATTCCTAGGTTTTTGAGGAAACTCCATCCTGCTTTTCTAGCATAGAGTATTAATTTGAAGTCCTACCAGCAATGTATGAGTGTACCTTTTTCTCCACATTCTCTCCAGAATCTATTATTATTTGTAATCTTGATAATTGCCATTCTGAGTGAGATGAAATCTCTTGTGTTTTTTATTTGAAACTGAACATTTTTTCATGTGTGGTCATTTGTGTTTCTTCTTTTGAGAAATGTCTGTTGACTTCTTTTGCCCATTTACTGATTTGCGTTATTTGTTTTGTGGGTTTTTTTTAAATTTTGATGGGTGGTATTAAACTTTTTGAGTCCTTTGTATATTCTGGATATTGATACTCTGTCAAAGAATAGGGGGCTTGTTAAGGAAGTAGGTGCCTGTGTCAATGTGTTGGAATATTGACCTTATGTTTTCTTCTAGCAGTTGCAAAATTTCTAGCCCAATTCCTAAGTCTTTAATCCACATTGATTTGATTTTTGTGCAGAGTGAGATAGGGAATCTAGTTTCATTTTTCTACATATGGACATCCAGTTTTCCCAAACCATTTGTTAAAAAGTCAATCATTTCTCCAATGTATATTTTTGGCACCTTTGTCAAGTATTTTATGACTGTAACTATGTAGGTTTGTGTTTGTGTCTTCTATTCTGTTCCATTGGTCTTCATGTCTATTTTGATGTCAATATCATGCTGTTTTGGTATTATAGCTCTGTAGTATAATTTGAGATCAAGTATTGGGATACCTTTAGCATCTCTCTTCTTGCTCAAGATTCCTTTGGCAGTTCTGAGCTTTTAATTCCTCCAAATAAATTTTAGAACTGTTTTTTTCTAGTTTTTCAAAAAAATATTTGTTACATATTTCTATCATTGCTCAGTCAGTAGCTCCTAAGTTGCATATTAACTAAATTTTGTCCTTTATAAGATCAACATTATCACAAGATAATTATTAACAAAATTCGACTCATTTTGGAAATTGCAAAATTTGTTTAAAAAAATACCCATTACAGTTTCTTAAATTTAATCTAGAAACTTTATATGAATAGGATATTCATTCAATAATTGTATAAGCATCATAAATTTTATAAATATACATATCACATATACATATATAATCTCCCGATTTTTCTAAGCACTGTGGTAGGTCTGGGGATACAGTGGTAAGAATAAACAAATACTACTGCTGCTTTCAAAGAGCTTCAATATAGTGGTAAAGGAAAAAGATATTAGTCAAATAAACATAGTAGGGGGTAGGGGTGAAGCAACAAGTGTGGTATGCGCTCTGAGGGAAATGATGAACCACTGGCTTCCCCAGGTCTGTGGAGCTGGAGATGCCTTCCTGAGCAAGGCAGCTTTAAGCTGAGTTTATCAGACTGAGGCTAAGGAAAAAAAACTGAAATGAAAAGGATTAAAGCCATTTTGGAAGCAAAGAAGAGTTAGAGATGAGGCTAGTGAAGACTTGAGTTTCTCAAAAACACACCTATGAATATGCTTCCTCAAATACTATATCTTAGGCTGGAGATATAGCTCAATCCATAGAGTGCTTGCCTCGCATGCACAAGGCCCTGGGTTTAATCACCAGCACCACAAAAAAAAAAAAAAATGAAAACCTATTTAAATTAACAAATTAAAAACAAAAAAGAAAAAAATACTATATCTTATTTAGTAGTATTGCAGATATTTGTACTAATTACTATCATTATAATATTAAATAATTTTACTTAATATTGTAAATAATCACTACATAAAAGAACTCATTCAGATTGCAGAAATAACTGGAAATATGTTGATTTGGGCACCAGAGGAAAAGGAGCTGAAGCACAAGTTAATAGAATGTCCTCTCACCGACTGTGCCTCTGTTTACACCACAAAATGGTGTGAATAACTAACTGCATTATTCAGGATTCTTCTACTTACCAGTGCTAGAAAAGGAGTATTAAATGACTAAGCAAGAGGGAAAATATTGGCTCAGTTTTATTCCTCTTTTTTCAGTTTTCTCTGCATTGAATCCTTCTTTGGACAAGCTCTTTCCACATGAGGTCAAAGGTAGCCTGTGGCAGCTCAGAACGATCTGGCTAAAAGTCCCCAGGATATGAAATCTTCTTTGAAAAGCTCCAGCAGAACTCAGGAGAGGTTCTAATTGCCTGTTGGGTCATGTCCCTTATCCCAACACTGTGGCCAGAGGAATGGAGGGCTCCACACGCCAGTCCACGGGCACTGGGGCACCGATAGGGACTCAGTACCCGTTAGCCTCCCTGGGCAAGGGAGGGACACTTACTAAAAGGAAATGATGCTGTTAAACAGACAAAATCTTTGAATGACTACTACAGTAAATTATTTTACATTTAAAAAAATTCATATTCTACGACCCCAAATTTACTGACAGAACAGAGGCGATATGTATATTCTGAGACTACACAAGGCGTAAGTTTTGATTTCCTGAGAAAGTTCTAATGACCCTTGCCAACACACTGAATGGCAGTTTGCACTGCCTGCTCATTCTGTCATAAACATAATGTGCTTCTCATCTCTCCTCAGTTTATACATTTTCATTTTTAATTGGCCACTAATGTTTTCTGAATATCTTCACCTTTTCAAACAGTACCCCAAGAAGGTAGATGTTACCCACATACACTCAAAGATTTAAGAATCTCAGAATACTTAAGATATTGCACTGCTGAAAAAAAAAATAGGGGTCCAAATGGTCACAAGAAAGATAAAGAGGAAGAAGTGTGTTCTCTGGCTGTATGGCAACTTGGGCCAAACATAAGCAAATGAATAAAATTTGCCTTTGGTGTTTGCCTGGCTCTTGGTTTCCACCTCTGGGGGCCCATAGAGCCCCAGCTTTCCACTAGGACCCCCTCTCCAAACATGCTTCCTAGGCTGCTACTGAAACCAAAGTTCACCGAGAAAGAAGAGAATGAGAACACAAAGAAAGCATTCAGTAGTTTATTTTACATTATAAAGAAACCTCATATCAATAACAATAAGAGATAATTAATTAAAACCCTGAAAAATTGTCCTTATTCTCTGATGTTCCGCTGAATAATTTATCACCACATTATCCACCAACCCAAACAGGGCCACAATATAGAAGAAGCAGTGTCTCTCTCCCCAATTTTAATTTGGCTTTCCTGGCCCACCCCCAACTCCCAACAACACCCAGCTCCTCATCTTCTGAATCCTGTGGCTTCCTAGACATTTTATTGCTGATCACCATGGTTTTTAGGAGTTCCTTCTAGGAAACTAAGTCTTTCCCTAACTAAAGCAAAATTTGGTACTTTCCAAATTTAAGCATCTGCTTCACATACAAGGAGACCATATGAGTTTGTTTCTTAAGAAGGATAGATCGACACAACACAACCCCAGGGAATCCACAGAAAAGCTATTCCTGACCTCTGCAGGGCATTAAGTCTTCCTCCATGGCTTTGTTATTTTTGGACACTGAAATTGCAGCGTTGTATGCCAAGCTCATTTTAACAGCAGGTTAATTTAGCAATATTGGCTGCTGAGTTCCTGTTGTACCCAGTTCACCACAGTGTTGCTTAAGAACAAATCTGGGTCTTTAGCTCTACCCAGGATGACCTCTTAAGTCTTGCCTGTTGAAATGACACAATGCCAATCATATAATAGAGACATAGCTTAAATATTTGAGGCAAACAACAATGTTATCATCAACCAATTGCCAAATACAGGCCACTTCTGATAAGTGTTTTTTTTTTTTTTAATCACACAGTTTTCATTTTTTACACACAGATGAGAGCGTTTAATGTAACCAGAGATGGGGTGGGGGACACACATTATGCAAATGTAGTAACAAATGTAAAATGATAAATTAGCAAGCAACTATTTAATTATTACTCTGACTAATTCCTGTAGATTGTGCCACAGCTAATGAACCTGAACTTGTCCTGGTTGACTGCAGTGTTCTGTTGAAACATTTCCATTTGGTTTGTTTGCTGCTTCTGCAGCTCAGTGAAGTAGATGGCATCTGCTTAATGAGCTCCCACTTCATTACAGAGCTGTACTACTTACCCAGTCATTCTCCTTCAGCATGCAGGCTGTGTACTCTGCTGTTGTTTTAAAGCAAATACTAATTTATGATTACCTGTCACATTAGGCCATTGAAAATTGTACTCACACTGGCTCACATGAGCAGAATGCTAATGAGCTGATTATGGACTGTGGCAGTGTCCCTTGCTTATAATCCGTGGACATAAATTCAGGTCCCAGTACAATATGGGCTCTGGAACAATAGATAGAGGAGGGTGAGGGAAGAGAAGGGGGGGTGAAATCATCACATGTAAATGCACAGACTCTCAAAGGCTGACAAACTCAGCAATGACCTAATTCAATGTGCACCGAGCATCAGAAACACCCGTTACACTGTGTCATGTACAGAGGAAGATGAATGACTCTCCGGCTATTCACTCCTTGCCATGGTCATTATCTAATTGAAGTCTGATGCCCAAGCAAGGCGGATCCTGACACGGTGACTGCAAGCCTCTATTGTATGGAATAAATCCTATAGATGTGTCCTAAAATGGTACTCGCAGAGAAAATTCCAATCAATAACACTTTTCCAAAATGCAGCTTTTCATCTTCAAGCCTAATATTTACCTGCAGGCTTTAGCACAATGCTCTTTTATCAGTATTTTTCCCCTCTCCTCCATTACAAGCATACCATTTGCACTTCCAAATACAATATTAAGCAAAATGCCTCATTAAATCTGCTTTCCTTCGGTTTATCCCCTATAATTTGCCCCCATAAATTAAAACTATGAGATATGATTTTGTCTTTTTATTGGCTGTCTGCTCAGTTTGTTTTTATAGTCCTGACTTCATTCTGCCTGGGGACACTGTGGTTTGCTTCAGAGCCTGCTGCCCTTGCTGGTTCAAGGAGTGCTACAAAGACCATTTACTTAGAAACACATGCACCAAACATAACCTTTGGTTACAAATACTGCTTGAGACATCAAACACAAGGATCAGCAAGATATAGGTGGCCCAAAAACACTCATAATCTTATTTATACCCAGAATACTTATATACAATAGCATGGGTAGCAACTGCATTAATGGAGATTAGAAAACTTAACCAAGTAAGCTCTATGGCATAAACCAGAATTCAAAAATTGTTCTTTTAATCATCTGTCCCTGAAACATAATCTCTTTTCCCCTTCTTTTTCTCTTCATTCTCCTCTTTCTTCTTATCCCTATTTTTATTTCTTCTTTGTTTAATCCTTCTCCTTTTTTTATGCTTTTTGAAGACCACCTGTTTAGAGTTTACAGCTCTTTTCCTAGTAAAATTTATTATTTTTTTTCCTTCTCATTTGCCTGTGCTTTGCTATTTAGAACTTGCAGCTAGACTTATGGAATATAAAAATTTAAATTTAAAAAAAAATGCCTACCTTTGATGCTGTTGAGAGAGAAACTAGGTGAGAATAAGTGTGTATCATACCTATATATGCTCATTAGACATTTTAAACAACTTTCTAAACACAATCCCAAGCAGGTCTGTAAAACATCTCTAAATAAGCAGCTATTTTATGACTCATCTCTTTCTCCCTGCAGTGAGTGGAATAGGCCCTACTTCTGAGATAAAGCAAACCTGAGTTCTTGCTCTAACACCCACATAGCTCTGTAAACTCCAGTTGTGAGCGTGGCTGCTTCATATTTAGAACAAGAGAACAGGGTAAAAGAACTGCTAAAATTCCTTTTATCTCTGTGATTTTGTAATCCTACATTCTTAACAATGATTAAAGGAGTTCAAATCAGCATGAGTGTCCAAGACTGTCAAATTGCTAACATTAATTTTAACCACATTTCTGGTTTACTCTCATAAGATGAAAACAGTTCTTAAAAATTAGTAATTTTCTTTAATGCACAAATGAAGTAATAAAAATTATTTCACATAAAGTTCACTTTATACCATGACAACCTTAACCCTCTGTTTCCCAAAAGAAACCAAGTTTTAATTTGTCCTTGTGACACACGAGTCTGATTTCCACTAAATACAAATTATAAATTTGCATAGTTTTCTTGATCATGGGGCTTGAAGAACCCAAAACTCAGTTGTTCATACTAACATGAATACAACTCATAAGATTTCTATTTACTTAACAATATTTTTCATAATACCTGTGTTTAAACTACAGAAAAATGGAAGCTAATTAGTTAATTACTGTCTCCAGCCATATGGGTGCTAAAAAATTTCTTTTCCTCACCTATAATGAACTCCCAGTGCCAGCCAAGATAAGGGAGCTGTGAGCAGCGGTGCAGGGTTATTTTTTTTCCCCACACAAGCAAATTGCTTTTCCTGATTTACATGGGAAAAAAAGACAGAGTGCCTATTTACACACTGGATAATCCAATTTGCTTATTTCGCAAAACAGTCCCTTTTCCCTTCTTGGCAGCACTAAACATTGTGCAGGCTCTCGACTGGAAGGAAAAAGGATATGTGTTAGAGACAAGGCCACACAATGACTATGCTCAATACAGTAAACAAAGCAGAGTTTACTTAAAAAGAAGGTGGAGAGGCAATGAGAAGCATTTGGTTTTATGTGCATAAAATGTAGATGCACTAAAAGTCCATGATGAAGAAGAAATCTTACCTAGACTGAAAAAAATTAGAGATTTTATTATAAGCTTTCATTTGGGGTCTCTAAAAGAGGCAAATAGGATTTTGGAGCTTTGCCTGATTCTCAAAACTGCATTCTTCAGAGGCCAGAACAGAGCTAATAGCTGTTATTCTTTCATAAGATGAGAAAGATAAAATACATAGAGATTTATAGGTACAGGTTAAGACATATAGACATGTTCATAAATCAATAATCAACAGTAATTAAAATAACTGAGTAATTCCAGTTGGAAAAGAAGGATGAGCAAAAAGGTTAAGGAAGGAAGGAGCAAGACTCCCCAGGGTTTTTGGAGGGGTCCAGGAGCTTTAACTGGATTTTGTTTTCCATAGCTAATCAGAGAGGTCACATGCAAAATCCATCCAGAAGCGTTAACCAGTAGTTTCATTCTACGGTACGCTGGGAAAAGAACTGTACCTACTTACAATGTATTTTTCATGAGCAAGGCAAATGTGAAATCACAAAGTCAGGTACATAGAGACTGTGGGCTTGCTGTCAGAGCCATCTTCATACCAGCCAAATCAGCCTCAAAGACAACAAGAGAAAATGGGATGTGAGAAAACAAAAGTGACCAGCATCTCAGCTCCCAGAGGGACCCTCCAAACAGGGGAGCAATGGCAACACTGTAACCTTCTTGGTTGTCGCAGGATCCTATGGATAAAGAAAGTGACAAGCAAAACTAATTCAAGGCAGCAATTAATGAACATTTGCCCCTGTAAAAGTCACCACCAAGGGTTTCCTTTCCCAAGGATCCTAAAAGCAAACTAGGATCCAAAATAGGGTCCTGTTTATTAGGGGGACTCAAATTACAGAATATATTTGTGTGTACTTTCACACACACACGTTATGAAATAAAATATCATCTTAGCTCTAACCTTTTATATTACTTCTGTAGATATGTGTGATTCATAATGCACTCACACATAAACAAAATTAAAATGCCAAATTTGAAACAGCTCAATCATGCTTCAAGATATGATACTTCCTGGGAATAAAGTTTTTAGAATGTGATCTTGAGATACAGTGAGTAAAAATCCATCCTAAAGCAGGTACAGGCATGTGTGCATTGGAAGGTTGGAGAAGAGGACACATGTCCTGAAAAAGAGTCCAACTCTCTTCACCCATCCTCACTCTTGGATTTGAAAACACTTCCTCTGGGCTGGCAGCATCTCTGTGTCTTTGCTGACATTGGAGGAAAACGGTGAACCCTGCTCCCTTGTTTCTTCCAGGGCTTCCTTCCCCCGCTTCCCCTCTGGGGAAACCACCAGAGATTTGCCCTGACAATGACTTGCCTCCATGCAACCCCGGCCCAAGCAGAACCAGGCCCAGGCCAAGGGAGGTTCTTTCATTAGGGAGGATGACCCTTTAGCCAGTCAACCATTCTCTGGACTTTTCTAGGACTATCATCTGCAGCAGTGCCAACACAGGCAGAAAGAGCAAAAGAGACTTCAAATGAGAAAAGAAATTACCAGACTTGTCAGGGAGAGAGAGGGAGAGAGAGGAAAAGAGGTGGGGGGAAACTGCTTTTATTTGAAGTGTTCAGACATGCTGAAGTAATGATCCTGGCAACATGTTCGCAAAACATTAGAAACACTTTAGTAAGCAAATAATTTAATTACAGCCTTCTCTGAGGCAGTTTATATTGCTTGACCCCTGACCTTTTATATTGCTGTACCTAAACTCAGCCTGGGATTCACACTTCCTATTCTTGTCACAGAATCTCTCCATCTTGTACCATTTAATATAGTGTGCTCCAGGTGTTCTGTGGTGAATGAATAGTTATATTACTACCTGTCAGACACAATCACACTCTATTCATCATTCTCGGCTGGCTGCATGAAGCCCAGCTTCCAGCAGGCTCCCTCTCTATTTCCTTGTTCAAACGTCTGCGGTGCTTTTGGCCCATCTGTCAAGGCTGTCATTTAGAGGGAAAACAGTATCAGCGCTTTAAATATATGGAGTTCTCTATTGAAACAGTGCTGTGATTGAACTGTCAGCATTCTCAGTATCACAGACAGTAATTCATGACTGGTCAGGGCTCCATTGAGGTTGCTATTACTATGGTGACCCTGAAGGGTCACGCTGAGGGTTTTTGCTTTACAGTTTGGTCTATAAATAGTGCAATTAACCTTTCAGGAATTACAAAATGCTCTTGAATTCTCTTTACATTTGCTTCATGTTTGCATGGTTTAAAGCAATGGAAAGAAAGGGGGGGGGAGAACCTCTATGAAATTGCTGAAATATGTGCCATATGAAGTAGAAATATATATATTGTTTTGGAAGCGAGCACTTGAAATGCATGAATGTATTTTAAGCCTCCGTTTGCTGTTTTGGAGCAAGATAACATATGTTGAGATTTCTGCTGAAATTAAAAGGTTTCTGAATCTGAAATAAAATATGATGGATGTGAATGAAAGGACTTCTGTTCATCCTTATGGAAAGGAAGTTAAGGTTTTCAGTACTCCAAATTGTACCTTTCAAAAACAGAGGGTTTCACACTGCTTTCAGCCCCAGCTTCCCAAGCAAAATACCTGCACTCCCAACTAAATCCAGGGAAATCACTCTCAGAGCCAGATGCTATCTCTAATCTAAGAACACAAGCCCCAGGGAAATAGAATTTTGGATGCTGATCAGGCCTCTGATGACTCCCTTGCATTTGAAAGCCTCTCAGTACTGAAGATTTTTCTGGTTCATTTTTCAAGAAATCTAGGTATTGTCTAAAGGAAGTACTGAAGTTTAGTAGCAGAGACCAAAATATAAACCTAACCTTCAAATCTCAGCTTTCTG
This sequence comes from Marmota marmota marmota, assembly GCF_001458135.2. Taxonomy (NCBI): domain Eukaryota; kingdom Metazoa; phylum Chordata; class Mammalia; order Rodentia; family Sciuridae; genus Marmota; species Marmota marmota. The sequence goes on from NW_026000026.1 coordinate 87,936,056, forward strand.
CAAAACCCAAGTCTGTCAGGCCCCTGCCCCGCTTCCTGCCTGAATACCATAATAGTGTAAGATGCCTTTTTGTTATCTCTCAATAGACAATTACATTTTAAGGGATTCTGGGTATTCCTTAGGACTTGTTCCTGAATTAGAGTTGGATTTTGCTCCTTTAGGTTTCTGCATGCTTGGGTGTCTCACAACACAGATTTCAGATTCAGGCTGCTGCTTGGTTGCCTCTTGGATGAAGATTTGATATGTTTTTCTCTGCAGGATCATTTAATGCCCACATTATGCCTGTTATTTCCACAGCTTATTCATCACAGAGATTTTTTTTTTCCCCTCACCAAATTCTTGAGTGGACAAAGCCAATGAGCATGCCTAATTCGTGAAACCAAGATTATGTGGCTAAAAATAACTATCAATCTCTATCCCTGTATTTCCTTGCTTCAAAGGTAATTTTACCCAGTTTCTTTCTTTAAGAAAAGGAGAGAAATGCTATTTTTGTGTTTGAGCCTCAGCAGTGGAAAGCCACAGACCTAGCAAATGGTCCTTTATGACAAATACTTACATTGACCGTCCTCTAAAAGCAAAATAACACATCATTTTCTTAAACATCCTCCCCATCAGGCAAGTGGGATTAAGGCAGTATTTCTGCCAGCTTAAAGGTTTGCAGGAGGCAGAAAGAAGAGTAAAGAGTTATAAACCTTCCCATTAGAGCTATTTTCTGGGAATGCGTCTCACACCAATTCGAGGCTATGCAGAAGTAAAAGCCTCTGCTTATTACAGCCACCGAACAAGGGTAATTAAGAGGTAATCTCTTCCAGTTAGGGTGCATTTTCCTTTTTGGAGACACTCATAAAAGGTGGAGAGAGGTGCCCAACAACCCCATGTTGTCGTTGTTATCTTTTGTGACTGCTTCCTTCCTTCCTGTCCTCAGTTGGAAAGCAAAAAGCCTTCGCTTATTATAGAGGCAGAATAAGTGCTAGTCTCATCCCATTAACTGTCATATTACCAGGCTCTGTGCCATCCCATTTGAGTTTCACTGAGCATTCAGAACTGCTTAATTATGTACAGTAAAGACAATCTGCTGAGACTTTCCTTCTTGATTAATTTGGGGGAGGGGAGGGGAGGTTAAGGGTCACCTACAAGGCCCACTCCTGCCTCACACAGAACTAACTCAGTGTGAAAAACAAGGCTTTTGTGAGTTAAAACAATAAATTAAAGAGCATTTGGAAAGAAAGATGCTTGCATCCAGGGATAAGGCGACTTTTGATTTCTGCTTGCGAACCACAGATATTCCCCCTCTGTGTTGGCGTTAAACTGTATAGTGCATTCCTTATAAATTATACCACCCCATGTTAATTATAGTGTGCTGACAGTGCTTGTCATTACTAAGCCTGCTACAGGCTTTGTGTGCTTGGATTTTAATAGCTGTTTGTTCTGAGGAATGTGGCAGAGCTGTGTAAGTGGCTGATCCCGGTCATTGCTAACATCCCTTCCTTCAGTCTCTCACACTGGTTCTATTTTTACAACCAGAGCACCTCCTCTTCTGGCTGCCTTGCTGGTCCCCTCCCAGCAGTGAAGCAGATGTATAGGTTACTGTCTCGAAATGCCAACGCATTCATTCAGACACAATAAACTGAGGCTTATATTGTGCTCCACTCATTGTCCGCCTTTCAAAGCCTCTAGCTTTTCTCCTTTATCCAACCTCTGTATAAAAACACGACTGCTCTAATCTAATGGGATGTTTGAAGGTTTCTTCCCTAAATTCTAATTTGGCATTTTTCTGTCGGGCAGAATCTCCATCACCAATCTTATTCTTGTTCATGGCAACACCCCATGAAGGAAGAGTCTACAATGGGAACAAAGTCAAAACCTCACCAAATAATTTTATATTTCTAACGGTTATTTTTCTAGTCATCAACAAATACAAACACAAAAATCACTCATCTTTAAAAAAAGAAAAACACTTAATGAGCACCTACTATGTATCAGCGGCAAAGATTAGAGTCTAGAGAAACAAAGATGAATGAGATATGGTCCCCTCTGTAGCAGGGGAGCAGATGTATAAACAAATAATTACTATTCCAGGCACTGTGTAACAATAGAGGTAAAAACAGAATTTCTCTTGGCCTCACCAGACTGTGGGTACAGATATGGTCCCATTAGTAGTAATAACTCAGATTTCTCTGCTTTGTGAGCTCACCAATTTCTGGGAATCCCTAGACAGGGGCTCACACGTGCTCATAAATAATTCTGATTTTGCTGGCACCTCTGCTGTGTGTCAGGCATGGTGGCTCCAAATGGTCACAGTCTCTGTGTAGCCCTCCAGTTGAGGGTTACCAACACAGTGCCATTTGGGTCACATTGTCTTCAGAGTTGTCAGTAGAAGAGCTCCCTCTGCTTTCCAGGGGGTTCACAACAGACTCCATCAAGACCTAGAGTAGGAGAAACATCAAGCAAAATGCAAAATATCATGTGGTTCTCAGATCTGTCCTCCCCTCCAACACTAGCCCTGTGCCACGCCCCTTCCTCCCTCAGGTTGAATTTCACACAAAGTTCCTCAATCCTATGGGGATGCTTCTGTCAGACCAACTCCCACAGGATATAAGAAAGTCCAATTAAGTCCATATCTCAGTCATCTTCAAGCTGCAACAGAATATTGATACACTTAGACACCCACACCCTACACACACTAACACATTCCACACACAGAAAAAACAAATTATAGGAAGAGAGATGGATGGGGGTTTAGCTCTCTTCAAAAATTAGTTTTACCAAAAAATCATATGTATATATGATATATGTGATAATATATATATATGTGTGTGTGTATATATATATATATATATATATATATATATACATACACATACATATGATAAAACAACCAAATCAGTATTATTGGCTTAGGAAAACAAAACTCGTCTTCATTCCCTTTACCAATGGTGACAATGTTGGTGAAGGACATGCAGTGTCTCAGTCCATTTTATGCTGAAATAATAGCCTGAGGCTGAATAATTTATAATGAACAGAAATTTGTAGGCTCACAGTTCTGGAGGTTGGGAATTTCTAGATCAAGAGACTGGCATCTGATGAGGGCCATTTTGCTCTGCCATCCCATGGCAGAGGGCATCCCATGGCAGAGGGGCAAAGAGAAGAAAAAAGAGGAATAGAAGGGATCTAAATCTCACCTTTTATCATGAACCCACTCCTGCGGTAACAGCATTAGCCTACTCCCTCTGCCCTCATGACCTAACGACCCCTCACTAGGCACTGCTTCCCAACCCTGTGGCACTGGGGATTAAGTTTCCAACACATGCTTTTTGGGGGGACACATTCAAACCATAAGTAGACATAATGGAAAGAAAATGAACTCAACTGAAATTTCTTTTTTAAATGACGTGGAATCACATTACATATTCCTTTACCTTTGTGCAGGCTTTGGAACCCAACCTCATGGGGTTGAGATACCACTATCTCTTTTAATCCATCTTAACAAAAGAAAATCTGATGATAAAGACTATAGAACCCTGACATTAAAACATTATGGAGTAAACCCTTAAAATCATCTACCCTCTAGGGACTTGAGAACTGTTTTTGATGGCCCATCTTTTTCAAGTGGAATGGTTTGAATGCCCGAACATCAGTATGAAGATTTTATACTGGTACTTCTTTCTATTCTATGCACACTTCAACTTGAGCATGCACAAGTGTTACTACAAAAACAAAATTGTGAGCTGGGGCTGTAGCTCAGCAGCAGAGCACTTGCCTAGCATGTGTGAGGCACTGGGTTCGATCCTCAGCACCACACACAAAAAAATAATAAAGTAAAACAAATAAGGTAAAGGCATCCTGTTCATCTACAACTACAAAAATTTTTTTTAAGAAATCATACATATCATTTTTAGGAGTGAGTTAAAAGCTTCCCAGGAATTAGTTTTAATTCATGATGTCTGCTCTACTTGTAAACTTTAGAAAGTGATCCCAACAGAAGCCACCACTTGACTGTACACTGCTGTGTGTGTGTGTGTGTGTGTGAGTGTGTGTGTGTCTATACTCCTCTATAGATTCAAGGACACAAGTTCATGACTCTACATTGTAGAACTTCGCTAAAAGGCAGAAGACATATGTTAAATAATGCTGTGTGAAACTATAAATTACATAGTCTTTCTTGGCTTCTTGCGGCAAACTGACGTATTGACTCCTCATCTGATCGTTTTCTTATAAGACTTAGTTTGCATTGGCAACATAGATTGCTTCTCTCTCTATATTTACCCTATATGGCATATTTGAAATAAAGAAACGGAAATCTATCTCAGAAGATAAAAAAACTTTTCAGTTTTACTTTATACTTATCTCTCCCAAATTGCCAGATTTCAGATGCCATTTCCCTAGTGAATAGATATTTAAGTGAAACTTCTTCCCTGTAATTTTCCCTCAAATGTAAATAAATTTTAACAAAGCATAAAACATTGTCTTTACCAACCTTAAACAACTAAAGCAAATTGGACCCAAATGTCTTTCCATGCTGTGATTTTTTTCAAAGATCAAGGTCAGATTTCAAAGATGCATCCTTGGTAAGATCCCCCCCCCCCGCACCCCCACACAAACACATCTACATTTGTGCAGTTTTCTGACTTAGCTTCACATATATGTACCATCATCATGACCCCCAGCACCAATGGCAGATATTTCTTTGCCATTTAGGAGTGCTTGTTTGTATAATATTTTGGCACAAAGACCACTAAACTAGACAACACTTTCATTCCTATAGATTTTGCAAAACTGCTCCCCCACATCTCTTCCAGCAAGCTTACTGCTCGACTTCATGTACAGCGTGAGAAGTGCCTGGAGGCCCCTCAGCCAGATCCACACGCAAGGACTCGTCCTTCTTGTACTGAGCTGCTGTTTATGTCAGGGATTCTGTAACACACCTGGAGGGGAAGTTCTGACCTCCAGGTATCACCACCTGGCTGCTGAAGCAAGCAGCTGCAGACAGACATACAATTACCTTCACCCTCCTGCCTGGCAGTCACCAGCTTTCCAGTGTGGGAGAGAGATTTCTCTTCCACCTTGAGCTAGGTTCATGGCCAAGGCACCTATAACAAAAACACAGGTTATCAAGAGAAAAGCATACAAACTTATTTAAGGATTACTTGATACAGAAAATGAAGATGATGAGGTGCAGAGCCCTAGAGAATTAATTAGACAGAGGGAAAATGATCTAATGATGATTTAGGAGGGACCTCACCAAGACCTGGTTTACTCAGATTCTTATCTGCATCCCTGTGTCTTCAGAGAAAAGGCTGCTGCTTTCCTCTGGGCTTGGAGGGCACTTCTCATCTTACCTTGCTTTAGGAGGAAGGGGTGAGGGGAAGGTGAGGATTGCTGTCAGGAGCTGCTACATAGGAACTGAGCACCACTTAGCTTTGAGCTATGAGAGTGTGGAGATGTGGCAAATCACCTATGGGCTGTGTGTGTGTGAACTATGAGCATTGAGTGCACAGGGTGGACTGAACCGATGTTGCCCTTCTGGGTGGTTGACATGTCGTTTTTTCACTCGCTCTGCCTATGATCCCCATACAGCACATGAGATGGGTGTGGCCTTCCTGGATGTCAGTCAACCTGCTGACAGCAAGACTTCATGAAGCTAGACTCAACCCCCTGAAACCTGACCCCTTGCCTCATTTGAATGGCTTCTCCCCAATAAAAGGGTTCAGCTCTTGTTCCTTGATCTCTTTCTTGCCTGCCTTGCCTCCTTTGTGGGAGCTGGGTCAGAGGAGCCATTACAGAACCCAAAGAAAAAGGGATTTTTCTTTCTGTGTGATTATTTTGTGCCAGCCCAATTCACCTGGAGTGACCCTGACTGGTTTAGTCATGTGTTATGACACATGGCCTTCCTGGTTCTATCATTTTCTCAGATGCCGTCTTTGAAAAATGACCTTGATCTTTGCAAAGAAATACAGTATGGAAAGCCTCTTGACTCCAATTAATTGTTTAAGATTGGTAAGGACAATATTTTATGCCTTGTTGAAATTTATTTACATTTAAAGGGAAATTACAGGTGTAGAATTTTGGGGTGGCAAGTGCTAGACCCCATCAGTGGGAAGGATAGCCGAGACAGGGGTTTCCTCCCTGAGAAGACTCATTGTACTTTTCAGTGAAAACCAGAAACAGGAATGCAGCAACTCCCAGGCTTGACCCTAATCTTGCCCCAGTGAAGCTGAGTTTGTTGGTGTGGGGCCAGCCTCAACCCAAGACACAGGCCAACTTTCTGAGGAGGCCAAGTCCAACATGCTGGGGTGTGTGCTGAGCTGCTCTGCTAACCTATCCTGTGTAGAAAGACCAGCTCCTCCCAGTCTGTAGGTATCACTGCTCCTCAGGGGACCTTTGCAAACTGCTTCTCAAGAATTCAGGATAAGTTTATCTGCATCCAAATGACCAACTCTAGTATCTGCAACATGACAACCACCTCAATCATTACTTTTGCTCCTCCCAGGAGAAAACTCTGCATCCAAACTAAGTGTTTTTGCATAATCAACTCACTTGTCTGACAAGTGGAGCAGAATGACATTCTTTTGAGCTTCTAACTGTTTTTAGCCCAACTAAGAGAAAATGAGTTGTCACATGTGATGAAGACAGGAGCAGTTACATACAATAACCACTAGTAAATAAAATCCAGTATTCCATAAAATACAGGCCTTGAAAAGTTAACTTATTTTTAGAAGATTTTACCTTTTCAATATTTACAAAAAATATCTACTGTTAAAAGGGTGAAAAAGAAGTCATGACTCATTACAAGCAATTTGAAAGATATTTTTTCATTTCAATTCTGTGCCAAAGCTAAACTCATAGGTTTGGTCTACTTTTTTATTTTTTATTTTTTATCTTTTTGCCTTGAGTTTGAACTGGTTAATGGGCATTATGGTACCTTAAACCTACTTCTTCTCAGGGCATGCTCAGAGGCAACCACCACCACTGGCGTCTAGCAAGCCCACACACATGGCATGCACTCAGTCCTCAGGTGACTGTGATTATGGAGCTCTGAATGCAGGTAAGAGTGAGACCATGGGGAGAAAAGAAGATAGAACTAACCCTCAGTTATTAGCGCTAAGAAATGACAAAGAATCACATATTGTCAATAGGGTTGTTGTATCTTCTTCCTAGAAACAATTTCCAAAAAGGCAAAGCACATATAGATTAGCTTGTCCGTCTGTACAGTCTGGAGAGGAACAGCCTGGTGTTCCCATATCCATTGGCACAGGTACATCAGGGAACAACAGCACCCACATCTACCCAGAAAAAGACCCCAGGTCCCTCCATGATTGACAGATCATAAGAAGGAAACAATTTGAGAACATTAAAGAGAATGAGGTTTAAAAGATGAATCATGAAATCAAGGCTGGGAAGGAAAAAAGAGAAAATGAAATCATAAAGGGTTATAAACTTAGAGATTAATGGAAGCTTGGGAAGGTCTTGATCAATGTAGAAGAAAAACTTAATGGAAAATCAGGAAGATATTCTTGCTGAGCTCTGTTCATTGTTTATGTCCTATCTCTCCTATACTTTATTTTCTGAAACTTTACACTAATAAAGCACAGTAGTATATTTTGCTGTTGTAACTTATTAGGGAAATAAAAGTCTGGAGAGGGTCAAATCTAATGTTTCTAAAACAGTAGTTTCAAGAGCGGCATTTCTTGTTACTTAACTCTGCCAAAATTCTCTTGACGGAAGGAGTTAAGATTTAAATTTGCCAAATAAAATATAGGATGCCTAGTTAAATGTAAACATCAGATAAAATGAGTAATTATTTTAGAGCAAGCATGTCTTATTCAATACTTGAGACTTAATTATATTTAAAAGTATTTGTTATAAATTTATGTTTAATTAGGCTTCCTGTACTTTTATTTGCTAAACCTGGGAACTTGAGGAAAAGAAATCTGGAATTTAATACGAACCAGCGATTGGTAAGATATCTCTTATAATCCCTGTGATTCTAAATGGGAATCTGTTTCACCAAATAATTTATGTACTTCTATGTGGTCAGTCAAGTTTACGAGTGACTAATCAAACTCTTTCTTAAAAGAACCCCAAATGTCAACAGTCATTTCCACTTTGATCTGGGGCCATACCCTCCATCAAAAAGCTCCTTTCGATTTCACCAACAGCACAACAGCCAACACAGTGTTCACATGATCTGTGGCTCCCCAGCAGTGAATTTGCTGCCAGCAAGTTTCTGAGAATTTTCATCACTTTTGTCATGTTGCTGGAGCATGCTCTGTCTAGTTTCCTGATCGCCATGAGAGGTCATTTTTAAAATTTGTCCCTAATCTGCATATATAATGAAACTCATTAAAAAGAAAAATATGATTTCCATACCAGCTGGCAATAAATGGAGCACAGCATTATTTCATAACATTGTTTACTAAAGTTGGGGAAATTCTGACTCATTAAGACACATGTTAAATGAAAAGCCCTCATACAGACTTCGTTACTGTGGTTTCATAGAAAAAAAAATTAATACAATCTTGGGTCCTGAAATATACATTACTTCTAACCCAATGACCATGTCAGTGATTTTCAACTTTTGATACACATTAGAATCACCTGGGAAGTTTTCAAAAGACCATCAATGCTGGGACTCCATCATTAACTCACTAGGTCTAGATTCTACCAAGAGCTTCCAGTGGTCAGCCAGAGCTGAGAACACAGTCCTTCACAATAAATAAGTGTGTAACTGTGTGTTTAATAGAGTGAGTTTATACATCCAAAACTGATCATGTTAGCTACCAATCACATTATTACAGTTTGTTTATAAAATAATGTTTATTAAAAACATATGCATCAAAAAAGGAAAAACATACTGGATGAGGTTAAGTTTTAAAATCTGTTTGGGGTTTTTTCTTCATAAAGTAATCTATGTTATCCTTCTTTTATTTTAAGAAGTTTTGAATTTGAAAGCTTCAAAATTTTGAACCACATTACATTTAATCTTCCAAAACTGTTCAAGTCTTACCTTCTTTAACACCTTGTTTTACCAAATACAACCATATGACAGAATTTTTATGAATCATCAAGTCTTTGGATATTACTTTATATAAAATACCATGATTTTTTTTTTTTAAGAACCAGTCTCCTCTTTTAATCAGTAAGGAAAATTTACTTCCACTAGAGCAGAGTTGTGGTCCCTGGACTAGCAATTTCAGCATCACCTGGATGAAAACTTGTAAATGGAAATTCTAAGCCCTCTTTAGACCTACCCAAATCAGATCTATCATTTCTTGCAATCCATCATGGCCAGGCAATCTGTGCTTTCTGAAGCACTTCTGGTGTGCTTGAGAATGGCCATTGTTGGGTTTGCACTAGTTGATTTTTTTTTATTCCTTTAACAGGTTCTTCTTTGCCTCTTCCTAACACCATGGACACTTATTAAGTGCTGGGCCCTTGAGGTTGGGGGAAAAAACATCTACCTTCCTGGCTTCTCCATTCTTGAGCTGAGCATCACAGGGAAGCAGCCTTAGAATAATGAGGACCATGACAGACTTGGGGACGAGCAAGGAAAGAAGGTGCAGGAGAAGATACAGCATAGTCAGCTCACAGATGGGGACTTAATGCCCATCCTCATAAATCAACAGTGTAGGCCCAGCAGAGGAGGCGGTGTTTTCATAAAATACAGTGTGAGACCCTTAAATTTCCATTTCCTAGTTTTCTTTACAAAAGACTAAAATGACCTCTCACAAAGCACCATTGCTTTCTTCTTCATATGTATCTTCCCCTGCTTCTATTCAGTGGCTTTCTACTCACCTTTAAGACCCTTTAACACTCCCTCCACTGCAAAGACCTAAGACTCCCTTCCTAAATCCACACTTAACTTCAATATGATGAGCCATCCCTGCTCCTACTTAAACTTGCCTCTTTTGTTGTCCTTTTTTGAAATTAAAAATGTGCCTCCACCACTGGATTTCAAATTTCTCAAAAGCAAGTACATTATCATGGTATATATCCTGTAAATGTTTTCTGAATGAATGAATTACAAATAGGTAGTACAAGTAACATTCTAGGGATGACCAATGATATCAACATTATCTATAGTCATATACTACTTTTCTCTTAGACTTTATACGAAAAAATATTAGACACCAGAAGATAGTGTTTATATGAAATTAAACAAACTTAAAATTTGTAATTCCTTTCTTCTTTGCAAGTCTCCTAAATATGGAACTGTCACCTTAGTGATGTTTATGTTCAAAAGTAGGCATGAGAAATAATAAATGTAGAATTGCAAAAATGAAAGATGGCCCCTTTTTTTGAGGACTAAAGACTTCCAAATGCTAGCATTTACTTCAGAAATGTGAAAGATGATTTTTAAAGAAAATATCTCTCTACCATATGTTAAATCAAATTATGTGGAATTTTTAATTTTCTTTCCATAACAGAATAAGGTTTCACAAGTCTGATATACTTTGTGCTTAACTGTGACTATCTTGAAATATATTGAAGAATATTTATTTTCTTTTTCAGAGAGAATGACAGAGATAACCACTCTGAAAAAAGAAACAGAAAATAAGTTAAAAGGAACAAAAGAGATTTCCATTAAAGACAGGAGAGGATTGATTCAGATCTCAAACTCTGAGAGATTATAGATTATTCCTTTCTTTAAGACATTTTTAGTGTTAGAATTTCCATTTTATTTCTTTTGTTACCAGTGTCTTGGTCTCTGATGAAATTCTCTGTCTTGTCATATAGTTTTAAACACATTAAACATAGATTTGATATCATGTGTGCCTGATAATTCTAATATACAGAACATTTATGCATCTACTTTTACCATTTGTTTTCCAGGTTGCTTTTTGATGCATATGGAATTTTTTTATCATGGGATTATCATTACATTAATGATATGAAGCATATGCTAAATACAAAAGAAAAATAATGGAGTCTCTGGAAAATATCTTCCTCAGACAGTTTGTTTGCCCTAGACCTGGTGAACAGGTGAAACAGCACGTTTTATTTTAATATAATCCAACTGAGCCAACCTAAGCTATGTTACAGTTTTTATAAGGTTTTGGTGTCTGCTTTTCTATCATTTGAAAGATATGACTTTGGGGGAGTCTCAATGATCTGTAGTGTTTATTAGGACCCCTCTTCCTTGTCAAATCATGATCCACAATTTTGCTATTTTACCAAAAAAAAAATTAATTCATTTTAGCCTCTCACCCTTTGCAGATTAAGAATTTAGCAAATGCCACAACAGGAAAATTTTCATTGGCTAGTCTCCCTTTTCTGCACCTTATTCTCTCCAAGATATTGGCCCTTCAAGTCCTGGCTGTCTGGGTTTGTTCTCTGATGTCTAAGCAGCTATCTGATGCCTCTAAATGAATTTTGTGCATATTTGTTTTATCCACTAAGCCCAGAGATAAATCAAAACAGAGAAACTGGAAATTATATAAGGGTTAATAGTGAGAATCAATAGCATATTCAATATGGGTGAGCATCAATACAGAATTCAATAAACATTCGACATAGAACTGAGACTAAATAATTGTGGAATTTGTGATTATAGAAGAGAAAGTGACCTTAACAGTGTAATAACAAAAGTAAAACAAAATTTGAGAGTATGAACAGGCCACCTATAATAAAGTAGAGTATTTGATTTTTGTATGAGTCAGGGTTCTCTAGAGGAATCGAACCAACAGACTGCATATGTAATTGAAAAAGGGGATTTATTCCAATTGGCCCATATGAACAGAGGCTGGAGAGTCCCACAGTGGCCATCTGCAGCATGGAAAGCTGGGGACACTAGTAGCTGCTCAAACCAAGAAGATGAAGCCTTAGAAGAAGAGGTCCTAGCCCAAGGCTGAAGGCCGGGCAGCTCACTGGAGAGTCACTGGTGAGTGTTCAAAGGGTAAAGAATCTAGAGTCAAACGTTCACAGTAGATGGGAGCAGAGAAAAATATCCTCTCAAGAAGAATTGAGCTAGGAGATCCAACATGGCGGCCGGCAAGGAAGCAGCACTTTCAGTATCTCCACATTAACCGGATCAGAAACACCCATTAAAACAGCTACATTCTACCTACTGAGGAACTTCTAGCAAAATTCCGCTGAAAGGAGACCTGCCAGGAAGTAGTAAGTTATATTAGAGGTGACAGTTGGCCCCAGACAAGTGAATCTTGGCCGGCCACACAGGCGCAGAGGTCCAATCCCGCAGCCACCGCCCAACCGGCTCTGCAAGCGGCCCCCGGCGGCCCGGGGCAGCGAGAAGGGTCCCCA
>NW_026000026.1:87954427-87959394 GCF_001458135.2 Marmota marmota marmota
GAACTCGGGCGCCCCGCGCTCGGCGTTCGCTCCGATAGGCTCAGGTTCTTAGAAGCACCCAGGCGCAGAACCCTAGCAATCTGTTTGCAAGCCACAGGCGAATTGTAGCCTGGAATTACCTGATCTATGGCTGAATGAGTTGCGGTCAGTCGAAAACAGGGGACGTGACGTCAGTTTACCAAGATGGTGGCTGCTGGCCTCCTCTGTGGACTGACCGGTGTGTAGAACCGAGCAGGACCGCTTCCTTACCCCGTCTGGAACCCAGAATTCAGCCCTGAGTACGGTGCTTGCGCGGCTGGCAGAAACTGCAGCGCTGTAACCCTGCGTCTCTATCCCAGCGCACACTGCAGACTCTAGCCACGGGGCGATTTGCTGAATAAGCAGTTACCCTCCGTGCGACAAACCTCTCGCGTTTGAGTCCCCGTAGCCGATCCTCGTGCGATGGAAATCCTTCCTCCAGGTTCCGGAGCACCCCACTATTGCTGGAAATTCCTAACAAGATATCCTTTAGCCGTCCTGACTTGTCATACTCCCACACAGTGAAGCAGCACACGGGGGTAATGCACTCCCCTCGCCGCCATCTTCCCTTAACTCTGCTTTGTAATGTTTTGAACAACCAATTAAAAAAAAATAATAAAAATCAGTTTTAACATAAAAAAAAGAAGTTTCAATCAAATAAAAACAAAACAAAATGAAAAAAAAAAAAAAAAAAAAGGAAGAATTGAGCTTGCACATGCATGAAAGCTTCCACCTTCTTCTGCTTTCTGTTTCACTGGGGCCCCCAGTGGAACAATTGGACAGTGACATCACACTCAGGGTGAATCTTCCCCTGTTAGTTCAAAGACCCAAATGCCAACAGTCTCTGATGACATTCTTACAGACACACCCAGAAGTTTGAATTACCAATTTTCTAGGTATCTCTCAATTCAGTTAAGTTGACAGACAACATTAACCACCACAATTTACTCAATTTATAAAACAAAAATTATTATTAACAATTAAATTTGAAGCATAAGGTTTAAAAAAATAACTCTAATTCCTGAACTTAAGTCTTGCATCTTAACCCTAGAAAGCTCTCTTCAAATTCTACATAACTTGCAATGGAAAAAAAAATCAAAGTTCATCGATTCATTTGCTATCATTTAAGTTTTACTTTTTAAAATTATAATCAACTAAAATTAAATTCAGTAATTTCATATGTAAACATATGCAAGATTCTATTTTCACATGATTACTGGGCCTACTCTCTACGTTGGCTTTTCTACTGTCAGTATTCACAGGGAGATTCATGGAGCTATCTCCTCATGTTAGAAAAAGTTGTTTCAGACTGGGAGATTTTTAGTTATTTCCCCCTTTCTTTTTTGTGCTTTTTTCTAGCACCCTTTCTTCAAAAAATAAATAAATAAATAAATAAATAAATAAATAAATACATAAATAAATAAATAAATAAATAAATCATGAACAGTTATCCCCCAAAGAACTGTGGGTTGTATACAGGGATTCTTGTCTCATTCATTGTTCAAGTACCAACAGCTAACACAAGAGTTGGCCTGTATATAGCAATTACTCAATAAATACTATTAACAGCACACAGATGTAGTGCATATAATTTACATATAAATTAAAATTCAAAGCCTATGCAATAGGACCATTATCCCCATTACTGAGGCATATTCAGGACTCAAGTATATTAAGGGATTGTAAAAGATCATACAGATAGTTCATATCAGAGCAAAAATACCAACTCCAATTTTCTACCTTTGAAGCCCTCTTATTCGAAACTAGTGCTGCCTGAATTTTAGTCCAGCTGACTCTACTTATTTCTGCCTTTACACCTATCCTGAGAAACAGTCCTAGTTCTAAGTTTTGGCTAGTAGAGTTACTAATTGGTAAGGATCACTCATTTGACTGTCTTTCTTCAGTACTTGGTCTTGATAAATAAATAAATATTAGCAGAAATATAAATGCAACTAAAGTAGTTAAGCCAGCAAAAGGCATCATACATGTACTTGATCCTTACATGTGGAAATATGCTTTTTTAAATATATAATAAATTACAGAGCTAAAAATAAGCAAGTGGACTCAAAAGTCTCAAATCTGGCTTAATTTCAAAGTCCACTTGAATGTGAATTTCTAAACAAAAACAGCTTCTGTCACCAGTTGGAAGGGCATCAAGTACATGTACAAAATCCTAAAAAACATTACAATGAAGCCAAATAATCTGACTTTTCCATATGAATCAACTCAGAACATTTATCACCTCTTTTTCTATCAGGATTTAAGTATCATTCAAAAGTATTGCTCCCTCTCTGTGACATGACCCAGGGGTTCTTCTTCTTGAATTAATTTGCTTGATTTTTTTAAAGTCCTCTAGTAAAGAACCTTTGTTCTAAAAAAAGATCTTGTCTCTAAGTTCACTGTGTTTAACAGAAAATGTACCACTGCCTATCTATGTTTCTAATATTTGTGCAGAACATTGTTTCTATTTGTGCAGAACATTGTTTCAGAACATTGCTCTATTACCATGGACTAGCTCAACACACTCCCACATCTCTCTCCAGCTCTCAGAGGATAAAGGAAATCTCCAGAATAGAGGAAACCTCAGGGTCTCTTTTCAACCAACTCATCACCCTTTTCTTAGAAGCCATACAAAATGTAGATTAGTAGTGCAGGGTTAAAGAACCAAGTGAGAAGGAAGTATTCCTAAAAACATAGAAGATTAGTTCTGGACTATGAATGGTTAGTGCTTACATGTATAAGCATACTCTATATTTTCTGACTTATAAAGACAAAGAGACAAAGACAGTTTTAAAAAAAAAAGTGGATGTAAGGGATGTCCCATGCAAACAGTAAGCAGAAGAAAGTTAGTATGGCTATATTAATATTGACAAAGTAGACCTCAGGACAAAAAGTATTACTAGACATAAAGGGGAAATATTGATAATATCTCATGGATATCTTGGGATCCATGTATCAAGAAAACATAATGAAAATATATTTTTCCTAATAACAGATACAAACACCATGAAGTCGATAATGACAAAACTAAAGTGAAACACAGAAAAATCTACAATTATAATTGGAGATTTGACACTACTTTACAGGATAATAGATAAGAAAAAATATCAGTAAAGGTACAGAAGATACAATATATTTGAACAATACTATCAACTAATATAACTGACATTTATACAAAACTATACCCAACAGCATTCTTTTCAAGTACATGTGGAAGACTAAGGTAAAGCACATGCAGGGCATACAAAGTCCAATAAGCATCAAATTTAAAGTCTTGCATCTGATATCCAACAATAATGGAAATAGATTAGAAACTAATATCATGATTTCTAGAAAAGTTCAAAATATTTGGAAATTATTAAGCTGCACATTTCTAAACAACCCAAGGATCATTGAAAAAAATCACAAGGGAAATTAGAATATATTGTGAACTGAATAGTAATGAAATATTATGCATTCATTTGTGGGATTCATATGAAATACTACTTGGAGGGAAATTTATAGTTTAAAAAAAAGAAAAATTTAAATGATGAACTAGAAAAACATATAATGGGGGAAAATCACTATATTTTCTGTTCTGTTTTGTTTTTGCAGTGCCAGGGATCAAACCCAGGGCCTTGTCAGGCTAAGCAAGCACTCTACCACTGAGCTTCTACCCCCAGCTCCAAATTATGGTTTCTTAAAATATTTAATAAAGTTGGTAGCCCTCTTATAAGACTGATGAATAAAAAAAGACCAATTTAGATCCAAATTATATCAGGAAAATAAGAGACTATCATAAGAAGACATAGAAGAAATTGAATATATGAGTAATTCTTTATCCATTAAAGAAAAACCTTCCCAGAATGAAAACTCACTAAGATGATTTCATTAGTAATTTCAGTGAAACATTTAGGGAAAAATAATGCCAATCTTGTATAGAATCTTTCAGAAAATAAGGGCAAAAATATATTTACCAATTTTAATGCCAGCATTAACTTGAAACCAAAAGCAGTCAAATACATTCCAAGAAAGAACTAAAGAACAAAATATCTCATGAATTTAGATATAAAAACACTTATTATCAGCTTGAATTATTCTTCATCCAAGAAAATATAACATGAGCTTACAGGATGCAAACAGATGCCAGGAATGCAAGGTTCTTACATGTATAAGCATACTCTTACATGTATAAGCATACATGTTTAAAAAATAAATCAATTTAATTCATTACATTAAAAGACTAAAAGAGAAAAAACTATATGATTTTATGAACAGATGAAGAATAGATATCCGACAAGATCCAACATTTATTTGTAATGAACTTCTCATAAATGGAAACTGAACAAATAATAAAGATCACCTACAAAAAGCCTCCAGCTCACACCACATTTCATGGTGAAAGGCTGCTTTTCTCCACACTGTGTTAGTGATGAAAATTTTACTTAGCTGTTTTTCAGGTTCACTAACTTTAGTTATAAGAATTGATTACAAATTGAAAATTGTTTTAAATAAAAATAAAGTCATTGAAAATATTAAAATCTGGGTGACTTCTTATTAATTGTGAAACAGTCCTTTCTAAAGATGAAATGGAAAGCAAAACCTCTACAAAACAATCAATCAGGTCACTCACATGAAAATGTCAAAACCCTGAATAGCATGCATAAATAAATGAACAAAAGGGAAAAAACAGATTCAGAAGAGAAAATGGGAAAAAGCACTTGCAATGGCTAAGTTTCTAAATCTATAAGAACCCCTTCAAATTAAAAAAAAAAAAAAAACAAAGTAAACAACAAGAATGTTTTTTCTTATAAAATGTCCAAGAATATGCTAGTTTTTAAAAATAACCAACACCCTGTCTTAAAATAAAAAATAAAAAGGGCTGGGGATGTGGTTCAGTGGTTAAGCACCCTGAGTTCTATCCCTAGTACCAAAAAAAAAAAAAAAAAAAAAAAAAAAAATTTTTAAAA
>NW_026000026.1:87959500-88024748 GCF_001458135.2 Marmota marmota marmota
AAAAAAAAAAAAAAAAAAAAAAAAAAAGCAACAAGATTTTTAAAAGCTAAATTTGTTTTTATTATTTTAGGAGAAGAGAGAAACAGAGATTAACATTATTAATGGAAATATAAATTGGTAAAATTTTTCTAGAAAATAGTTCTGCAAAATAAATCCAAAATAAAATCAAATCTAGATAATCATTATGATCATCAGACAATGAGTATTATAAAAAATGTTCTGCACTCATCATTTCATTTCATCCTTACAATAAACCAAGGATATTGGTTTTTATAATCTCTGTTTTTATCATGATAAAATGGAGATAAATTAAATACAGATGAAATAGAGGAACTGAAATTAAACTCAGGCCAACTGATTCCAGAGCCTGTGCTCTTTAGTTAGACTTGTGCTCTACTCAACATTTAAATGCTGCAGTCTTCAACCAAATAGCAACAATTAAAAAAAAAAAAAGAGATGAGAGCATAACTAAAAAGGAAGGAAGGACTGTGTGCAAAGACATTAAGGCATCATTCATATTAGTAAAACATTAGTAAAGCATCTAGTTCATAAAAACCTGTAAATTACTTATAAGTCCACCAATATGGAATGCGCTCAATAGATTTGGTTGGTTCAGTAATTGCAATGCTATATAGTTTTATAAAAGGATGTATAGATATTTATTGAAAAATGTATCAGTTGGGCTGGGGATGTGGCTCAAGCCGTAGCACGCTCGCCTGGCATGCGTGCCGCCTGGGTTCAATCCTCAGCACCACACACAAACAAACATGTTGTGTCCGCCGAAAATTAAGAAATAAATATTTTCTCTCTCTCTCTCTCTCTCTCTCTCTCTCTCTCTCTCTCTCTCTCTCTCCTCTCTCTCTTAAAAAAGGAAAGAAAAATGTATCAATAATATATCATTTCTTGAAAAAGTAAGCTATATGACAGTTTATAATAATCTTGTCTATGTGAAATCACAGACCTGTAGTATAGGAATATGTATTTGAAAACATGCTTTTCAAAACATTTAGTGTAATTACAGGATATTAAGTTTCCTTTGAGATTCTTGGATCACTTGAAATTTCTACAACATAATTTTAAGTAAAAACTACAACAGCATGGATTTTGGAATAAGATTTCAGTTCATATCACAGCTTGTGTTGGCAAGTTTTTTAATCTCTCTAATCTTTAAATTCTTCATTTATAAAATAGGAATAATGATACCTAACTCATAGACCATCTTTATGAAATAAATTAAACAATATCTATACAGTGCTTATACAGTGTGAACATGGTATAAATGAGTCCAACAAGTGGTAAATCAATTTGTCTAGAAAAGCTGTTCTCACATTCTAGTCAAATTTCCAAATGAAAACTTGTGCATCTAGTTCATAAAACTTGCAACTTCCTGCTATCCTTCACACACAGGTCAAGTTAAGGGAACACCTCCTCAGGGGTTCCTCACCCACAGGTTTAATGTAACATCTTTACATTCAGACAAAATATAAAAAGAAGAGTTCATTATGCCTAATTTGAAGAGTACTGAGCACTGGTGCCACTCAGGAACATTCTGGTGCCTCTCTGGCTCACCTGTTTCAGTATGTTGTTTATTAGAGCTGAGCAGTCTGTGTTCCTGTTTGCTGTAAGTCATCTAAAATACCCAAATCACAAGTGTGCCAAATAATAAAATGTCCCAAGTATGCAAATTTAGCAATTTTAACAAGCACTAGCAGAACCTATCCTTTAGTAATCCAATGCAGTGTTAGAAGACAACATAACCATAAAAGAGAGAAATTCAGACAGTGCATAAATGGATTAAGAGCAGTTGCAGAGCTAAGCTGGTCTCTTTCCTTAGTCAAAAACTCTCATTAAAATAAATGAGGCTGCTCATTTGAGTAAAAAAAAAAAAAAAAGGTTTGGTGCATCAAGTCGCAAGAGCAGTTCAATTTCTGCTAATCAAAAGGGAACAGAAATCCTTATCCTGTAACACCCACAGCTGCAGATAGACTTAACCCATATCTTTTTATTAATGTTCTTATTAAATGTCCTCTGTCCATCTATATTCGAACTCATCTCCATTCTGAAACATGATTTTACTTTTCATGTATGAAATAATTAAATTTGTTTATCTCTGGCTAATGCCAAACTGAATGCAGAGGATAAAGATTTTGGTCATTGCTTTGTGTTCAACTAGTAAATTAAAAATTCTCCTTGTACCCTCAACATTCTAGCTGTCTGTTACTGTTCCTTTATTTCCGATTCCAAAGCTTCCGGTACTGTTCACATTATTTGGTGCACTGCTGAGCACCACATAAGATCTGCCTGCAATGTAAGAACATGTGGAAAAATTATGTGTTTTTGTCACACCCTATTAAACAGTATTCAAAACACAATGCCCCAGAAACTAAATTGATTGTAGGTTTTATAACCCTTTACAGGCTAATGGAAACAATTCGGGACCATGAAAGAAGGCATAGCCAGTACAGCTGTGGGAACCTTAGACCACTCAGCTCAGCGGTCTTGTCCTGGCTTAGGCAATTACAGTTCAGTTGGATTCCATTCTTCTAGATCTTTGACAGATCATTCCAGATTAATGGCCACAAAGTTTTCCACGGTTCTTGTAAAATATGTGTTTCTTTTGACTGATTCTGAATTGTGTTTGAGGCTGGAAAATGTCAACAGATATCAAGACTGTTTCAAACCACTCTGGTATTACTACATGCATAATTTTTTTTTATGCTTTTTATGTACCCAGCCCCAGCACTATGATCAAAGCTCCACAATGAGGAAGCACAGAGTCAAGGGAGACAGTGCTTTTAATTCCCACTCCATATCCTACCAATACAGCTCTTCCAGTGTGGATATAAGGAACTACTTAAACTGCCAGCCCATGACTCAATTGAAATGGAATCACGGGGCTCTTTTAATGTTTGAAAAATAAAAAGGAGTTTGTCCTCTCTGGGGTTGACCAGCAACCCCAACCTCTGAGCTGCCTGGCGAGGCAGTGCCTTGATCCAGTCACCTATCACAAGTGATCACTCACTCAGTCATTACCTGCACTGCGTGCTGCTCCATCAGAAAAACATCTGTGAACATTATTTGACAAATTGATCGCTAAATGAGCCATTAGCTGAAGGGGCTTTTGGATTGCCTCTAGGAAGCCAGAGTGGCTGCAGAAGGAAAACGCTTACAGATGCAAAGCATCGATTAGAAAGGCAGAGAGAACTCGGTGTCAGTAGCCTGGGAGGCTGAAGGGGCCAGTGTGGGAAAGGGGGTGGCGCGGGGGCAATAAACCACGTCCTGCAAGAAAAGCCACCTTCTCTAAAGGAAGCTGTTTATTAGAAGCAGTAGTAAAACTGCTTAATTCCTTTGGTGCCTCTAGGGAGAAACCTAAGCCTTTGTGAACTGAAGGAGAAAGAAACGCAGCCAGTGGTGTGCTTGTCAAGAAGAGAAAGCCAGGAAAACAATGTTAGTCATTTTACCATCCTGCTTGCCAAGACTCGACAGGTGTGCCGTTTACTATTGTTCTGACAGGCAGCCAGATACTGTGGTTTAGTATTCATCCCCTCCTCTCCTCCAATGTGTGGCAAAAAACAGCTGTCTCCCTGGCTCTGGATACAGGAGTGAGGAGAGAGGGAGAGGGGGAGAGAGAGAGAACAGATTCTCTTCTCCATTAGCATGGGTTGCACGGCTTTGTTTGATTCAGCACTGAAAACACATGGTCTTCCTGAGAAATGCATCACACATGGGCAATTTCCCCACAGTGGCTCCAAAAATAGCCTATAAACAATATATTGAAACTTAAAGATAAATAAATGCAGAAAGATGCCTAAGTTAAATTGTGTCAGATCAATGAGAAGTAGGGACGTACAACAATCCTTAAGGAAACGTTTTTTATAAATCCTGCCAGTTTCATGTTGCTGACAGATGTTAGTGATCTTTTTTTTTTTTTTAAATCCTTGAAAAAGAAAGCAGGTTGTTTCGATTCAAAATGATGTGTTTGCCTGTCTTGCATGGCAATGGAAACTATTTCAGGGCCAAATTCCCTTGAGATGAGAAGGAAAAGCCCACAGGACTCAAAGAGTGCCAGATGCAGTAGCTATAAGACTTTCAGACTATAGTACTAAGTTTCCTTGTGGGTCCAGGAATTAAAAGCTCATGATTCCTGGCTGATGCAGTCACTAGATATACCCCCATGACAACTGAAAAGCACCAGAACCTGACATCTGTGCGGAATCTAGGGCTCTCTAGATTGAAAATTTGGTGAATACCAATAAAATCTATGCAGCATATATTTACAAGGGAGAAAGAGCATCCATTACTCACAATACATGAAACTTGAGAAACACTGGCCCTTTCCCAAAAGTCCAGATATTTTTCTAATAAAATAAGCAGTGAACTTCAAACAACTCTAAAGTCATGACATAATGGTACAATCACATACATAACCCCTTAGGCTTACACTGTAACACACTAACCCAATCCTGTAATAATAACATAAGCCAGAGGAATTGAATTACCCACCAAAACAAGCCACTTTCAAGTTAAGAGCGGAGGGTTTTCCTTCTGAGGGCCTTTTTAAGGGGCAACAAAGTTTAATCCACTTACTCTCTTTACCGAACCGAGACATTACAATTCACATGGCTGATAAATATATAAGAATATATTCCACATACTTTTTCTCCATGCTCTGTAACAGAGCTATGGACATAGCTCAATTGGTGCTTTACATCCTTGTTTTTCAAGGCAACAAATCACCAGGAGAGATCGAGAGAAAGGAGAAGGCTTGAGGGATAGGAGTAAGGGGATGAGCGAAATTCTCCTTCTGTAAAATGTTTACTTATCTTGTCTATGTCTCCCGTGAATCCTGGGGAATTCTGGTGTCCTGATGAAACTGGAAAGAAAAAACATTCCATATAATGTCTTCTCAACGGAATTATCAGTAGATTGGTAAGAAAGCACCAATTATGAATAAGTATCAATTGGGATAAATGCTAAATAAACCATTGAATTATACAAAATAACCTATCAAATGTAGGCATTTATTTTAAAACATGAATTGAAACTTCTGATTTTGGCCAAAGGGAGTAAAAAGAACCAGATTTATCCTGCTACCCAAAAAAATTTTTAAAAAAAAATATGAAACATCACACTGTAGGATTCAAATAATAGAGTTAAAAAGTGGCAGGGAGAGAGAAATAAAAATGAAAGTAATTAATTGTGTTGAAAAGTCAAGATCTACTATAATAAACATAAATGTAATCCATTGCCTTACATAGTGTCTGGCGCATAGGAAGAGCTTAACAAATATCTATTAGTTGAATCAATTAAATAGCTAAGAAAAAGATAATGATGAAATTAAGTTCTTGATAACCATCTGAGTAGTGCAATTTGATACAGGCCAGAGGAATTGAGGTATTGAGAGAAAGTGATTTCATTAGTAACAAGTTAAACAGCAGGGTCAGAGGTGAGGGCCTGGGTAAGCAAATATCCTGAGGAGGAGAAGGAACTTCCTGGAGATAGTGATGGTAGGCTATTTAAGAAGGGAATGGAAATTCAGGAAAACACAATAGTCAAAGAAGAAGATACATAACCAAGCAAATGGCTTAAATCAGCCAAGAAAAGATAGGGCAAGTATACGAGGAGCACTTAATTTGAATTTTCTATTTATAAAAGAGGAAGCAATCTCAGGATAATTCTGGGATAGGAATTCACAAAGCTGTTCAATTAAATTTGAGAATAATTTGGATCTAGAACCAAAGTATTATTCTAACATAGGCAAAATGTATGTAAATTTTTTATGAGTATGAAGAAGGAAGAAAAACTAGAGTATTGACTTAAATGAGGTCAATTCCTCTTTTTCCTTCCTTCGCTGCTAATCCCTCCCACCCAACACAGCATCATCCATCCATCAACCCACAAACATGCTCTCCTGTCTTCCTCTTTCACAAATTCTCCCTCGATTCCAACTGACCCTCTGACAACCAACTCATCAATTTATCTAGTTTTAAAAAGTTTTATAAGCTGACTTTGAACCTGCTTGCATCCTGCTCACTCATCCAAAACTCCTTTAACTCCACCCTATCATGCCACAAGAACTGCTCTAGTTGCTAAACCTGGTGAATACTCCTGTGTTGCCTTCATACCCAACCTTCCCTGATTATGTTCTCATTATTGATACGTTAGTAGTGCCCAGATTTCATCTTCTTTCCAAACCTTTCTTCTCCAGATTTATATATGGGCTACTGCAAATTTTAGATTTCTACTTGGATATCAAGTAGATGTCTGAATTTTAACATGTCCGGAAATTTTGATTCCTTTGCCCCAAATGCTATCTTTCCCTAGGAAACTGCATTGCAGCAAATGGTACCACAATCCCCAGCACTTCTTCATCATCCTTAATTCTTCCTTTTTTGAGAGACAACATGCCTGTGAAGTCTTTCACGGCTATCATTTCTATTTCTAGAACCTGTCTTGAATCCATTCTTCTCCTTCTATCTCCACTGCCCCCATTATGATCCAAATCACCCGGATTCCCACTCACACTATTAAAAGGCTCTAACTTAACTTTCTATATTCATTCTTGCGCCTATTTATTATTATCCATATTGTGGAAAGGACATTTTTCTAAAAGTCAGGCCATCTTTTACAAACCCTAAACCTTTCAATGCTTCTCATTAGAGTGAACTCTGAATGGCTTAAAATGGTCTCCAGGGCCATGATCTAGTTCCTGATGTCCTTTCCTACTTCAGTTGTACTTACCCTCTCACTTACCACACTTCAACCACAATGTCTTCTTTTCTCTTCATCAAACAATCATTTCTCTCATCTGACATTCCTTCTGCTAGGTGGACCCTTCTAAGTCTTCTGGTTTCTTTTTATCTTACATATTTCAGACCAAATGTCACCTGTACAGATACCATGTGTAGCCAATGTATGTGTCATCAGTTCCTTGAGATCCCTAAAGATTGTAACCTACTTTCTGTAATGTAATTGGACGATACTGTATTCAAGTGGGTGAAATAGAGAGAGACCACAGTAAAATGAACTGATTCTCAACAGTGACTGCTCATGAGAATTAATAATGCCTGAGATTTATCCAAACTCACTGGACAAGCATCTCTGGGAGCTTGGGAATCAGTTTTGTATAGGCCCATCCCCTTCCCCAGGTGAGGCTAACATCCAGCAAGAGTTAAGAATCACCTAGTCATCATTTCCCTAATTCCATCACCTCTTGATCAGTTGCATGGTCTCCAGCCTCTGTACAATAAATTGCCTGAAAAACTTTCAAATCAGTTTTCAAGTTATTACGTAAACAGTTGAAACAGCATCTCTGAAACTATTTACCAGGCATTGGTTCTAGAAGCCCTTTAGGTAATTATAGCATAAATCCAGGACTGAGAACCACTGGCCTAAAAGGTAGCAAAATTAGTGAAGTGGTCATTTGTTAACAGCTGTTTGAAGATGTTGTGTCACAGGTCTGTCTTCTTTGAATATGTAAAATACACAAAAAATAGCATTTGGTAAATTTTTAAAATTACAACTGTCTTTACTTAGAATAGAAGCATTTCTCTCAGCTCTAACATCAAGGAATATCTAACACAAGGAGTCATCCATTCTCAGTATTTGGAAAAACATAACTATAGCCTTACTTACTTTCTATCATCTCAATTAGAAGATTTGCATGAAATATTTCTTGCTATAAATATCAATAATTTTGTTGCCTTCATTAAATAGTACAACTTCAGAGAGGGTTGAGCAACAAACAATTAATGCAGCAAGCCCCTAGTTGTTCCAGTCCTGCCCACTCCAGAGAAAGGACTGGATCTGGAGTGGTCCCTGGGAGATAACTTTAGAATATCCTGCCTGATGGAGTGATTTTGTATGACAGAGGCCTTGAGCTATGATGGATCAACTTGACCAAATAGTTTATGACAAAATTTGACTTATGTTGAATGTATATTTTTGTGTGCCCAAGACCCTAGGCCACATGTATCAGTTTGACCTCTGGGGACAGAACACTAGGTAGCTAGTGTCAGTCACAAGTGTTACATGCCTATGTAACTGATTCCTAATAAAATATCTGGACACCAAGGCTCAGGTAAGCATCACTGCTTGGTAATACTTCACATGCTGCCACATGTCATTGCTCTCCCGAGAGTGTTAAGCACATGGTCATATGATTCCAGTGTATGGTGATGCCAGCAAACCTGTGCCTGTTTCCTCTCCCATGTGCTTTTTCCTTTAGCTGATTTTGATTGACAACCTTTCTATGTAATGGCCATAACTAAATATACCAGCCTGACCCTAGGAGTCCTAGGAAATTATGGAGCCTGCAGGTGGTTCTGACACCCATGACATGGAGACATAAAGATACTGTCTCATTTCAACCAGGTGACTTTCCAAAAGTTTACCATTTAATTAATTACTCATTGCTTAGAAAATACGTAGAGAAACAGTAATATACAGAGTGGGTAGTTGAGAGGAAGAGGAAGAGGAAGAGGAAGAGAAAGGAAGGGAGGAAGGAAGGAAGNATATATATATTTTAAATATTTATGTATATATATATATATATATATTTTAAATATATATATTAGTGATAGATGGACACAATACTTTTATTTTACTTATTTATGTGGTGCTGAGGTTTTAACACAGTACCTCACACATGCTAGGCAAGTACTCTACCTCTGAGCCACAGCCCCAACCCCCTAAGGGCTTCTTATGACAGATTTGCAATAGTGAATAAACTGAAGATCTATGCTCTGGTTTGAGACTCATATAAAGCTCTCAAAAAGCCACCAAAATGCCAGTTTCTGAAGTCTCCCTTTCATCCCACCCAAACATCACCACTTGGGGCTACCTAGGAGTTGAGATCCTAGACAGTTAAAAATATATTTCAATTAAAAATATTTCTCACATACCTACTTAAGAAATATTAGTTACTTCATCAGTCCATTACCCCCAACAGAAACAGAGATGGGAATGGCGCAATCCAAAGATGGAGGAAGGGACCTTTATGCCAAGGAATAAATGTGGCCTCAAGAAACTCAGAGATAAAGAAACATCCTCCCTTCAGAACCTCCAGAAAGAACCAGCCCTGCTGGCTCCTTGACCTTACTTAGCCAGGTGCAGCTGATTTCAGATTGCTGACCTTCAGAACATAAGCGAATAAACTTGAGGTGTTATAAGGCACTAATTTCATGGAAATTTGTTAAAGCAAAAATCGAAAGCTAATGTGCTATGTTTATGAACCACAGGCTCTTTCCTATGGAAGGAAGGAAGAAATTATCTTGGGAGCTCTTTTCCAAATACATAGATTAACTTCACTGAGAAGCTATTTTACCCAAGCCTTCCTTTCTGAGGGCTTATCTTAAATTTGTGGTAAAATATTGCAGGGAGGAAAAAAATAGCATTCGGTAAATTTTTAAAATTACAACTTATCCAAAAGGCATTTTCCATGGCTAAAGACAGTCTTTGTGGGGGCAATTGGTCTTTAAATAGAGAAAATAATGATCTAAGTTTCGGATTCCTGCATTAGGGTTTATTACACACGATGTCTGGGTTATATTAAACTCCTGGAAATCAGGGTTTATAATAGAATGGCTGACAGACCCTTAACTTTAATACCCTTTCCAAGCACTGCAATAGTGAGCATTACTTTTTAATGTTATAAAATGATGGTTAAAACACTACAGAATTTTCTCAAGACAGATAAGCAGGTGTTCAAGAGAGCAGAACTATTTAAACTTCATTGATTTATGGTCTACCTTATATCAAAGGCCAAAAGTTTTATTGAATTCCCACAGTAGATACTCTGAACTTAATTTTCCAAAATAGCAGGACTATTTCAGGGTCCCCCATATATATTAATTCCTTCATTTTAACACTTGTGCTTCTATATTTTTAAAGTTAGTCTGTACAATGAAAGAGGCATCCTAGCCCAAAGCATAAGTTATTCTGTTTTCTTTTTATTGGTTGACTTTTCAAAGTACATTGTGTATAATAAAATCCAATGCATAGTTACTAAATCATATAATCTAGGAACACAAGTCCCCAACTAGTCGTTTGAGCTATAGTATATTTCTGTCACTCTTCAGAATTCTGAATATGACATAACTACTTATTTTAGTGCAAAAGAATGTAAAACATTTATCATAACCCTCTCCAGTTGCTCTTTCAACTCACTCCCAACCCAGTATCTCTGATCATTATGCTGCCTAGCTGAAAGTAAAGTGGCCATCAGAAAAACCCCAATAAACTATCAACTATTTTATATGATCTGTTAGCATTTTCTGCTGGTTTACATAAAAATCGATGCTCTTGTAACTGTAGGACACAACCTTAGTGATTTAGTGAAACTGATATTTACTGTGGAATAAAATAGAAATACCATTAGCTCTCAAACCCAAAGAACAGAGAAACTCGAAGCAAAATGATTGCCATTTCTCATACTTCAGAAGGAGGTCACTTAATTAAGAAAGCAAAGCAGGAATAATTCCAGTTTGGTCACAGAGGTAATTTGCACAGAACTGGGCTGTTCCATCTATATGCTATACTTGTTTTATACCAAATGAACAATATGGTGTGTGCTCTTTGAAAAGCTTACCAAGTCAGAGGCAGGAATTAGCAGGATCAGATAGAAGGTCTCTATAATGCTATAATTGTAGCTGCCATTCTAGGTTAACATAGCAGAGTTGTCTCAAAGGCAGAATCGAGTCACTCTGGGTCTTTCTTTTAATCAACCAAAGGAAAATATCTTCAAAAGAGCACATTGACTCTGACACTCACATCAGTCGACCAATGCTTTGTTTTAGTTTTGAAAATATTTTTAATTGATACATTTAAAATGTATATATTTATGGGATACTTGTGGTGTTTAT
Source organism: Marmota marmota marmota (assembly GCF_001458135.2). Lineage (NCBI taxonomy): Eukaryota > Metazoa > Chordata > Mammalia > Rodentia > Sciuridae > Marmota > Marmota marmota. The sequence continues at coordinate 87,970,363 of NW_026000026.1, forward strand.
AAATATCATTCAGACTTAAGGATACTAAATTATTTGATATCACACTTTAGTGCCTTGTGTATAATGGCAACAAACTCCTCTTGTGAGAACAGTTGAGGATGAGCCAGATGGTTGTGAGCAGACAGGCAACACAGCTCACAGGGCATCAACCCAGGGCTCTCCCCTCTACATTCCCAGTCTGTGAAACAGAGTGAGTTGAACCCAGAAAATAGGAGTAATAGAACCAAACCAAGAATAAGAAAGCAATAAAATGATCACAAATTAAAATGTTCAGCCAAAGGTGCAATTCAAGGAACCTTAGAACCCACTCAGGTTAACCAACATATCTCCGCAACTTATACCCATGCGAATGATTAACTTAGTGAAAATCCAAAATCATTACCAAAAACACATCCCTTTAAAAATAGTTATCAACATAAAGTTCTTTGAAAATGATGGACTTAAGCAACTTCCAATGCCAGGATGTACTTTGATACTCTTTCAACAAAATCGTGTATTTTATTTAGTTAAATTTTGTCTGTTTCATTGAAATATCTCATAGTGCATTCCATCAACCCCAAATGCAAGCAACTGGATTGAAAAAGAAAACTTAATTTTTGAATAAATAAGACAAGCTGTACAATACTGTATAAGTTACTTCTTAGATCAACAGAAAGTGAAATTGTTAGATGATGCACAATATTATTTTTGTTGTTTATGAGATTATATTTTCACTGTGTTTTAAAAACTTCATTCATTCACGAGTACACCAAATTCCAATTTTTTTTCCATAAATTGTTGCCAGTTATTGGACCCAATTCACCTGAGCTCATTTTTCCCATCTACTTTTTCAAGTAAACCATGCACTTAGGAAACAAAGTTAAGAAGATTGGAGATAAGGGAAGCTATAAATCTAACCCTTCAATACCTCATCTTCTGCTACTGGAAAGTTCTACAAGAAGAAAAATATCGTGAGGTGCTGGTTAGGGCAGCCCAAAGGGACTAGGACACCTCCTCACAAGGTCTCCCTGGCTGACTGGGCCCCATCTCAGTGCAAACACGCCCTGCCAAGAGATCACTGACCTTCCCTGTTAATGCCCACTTTAATTTCTTCCTAACATTTATTGCTCCCTTGCTTCATGACATGGTCATTCTTTGAAATTGTCATTTTCATATTTATTTGTTTACCTATTCTGTCTGTCCTTTCATGAGGCAGCACAACTTAATGGTTAAATGTTTAGACTCTATAATCAGACCATCTGGTTCAGACCACCAGGCTTATTGCTATCTAACTGGGAGGTCCTGGGAAGATTACCTTACCTTCCTGTGCCCCAGTGTCCCCCTCTGCAAAATGGGTGTATGATGGTATCTATCTCAGGGCAGCTCTTCAGAGAGAGTGCATTAACCACAGGAGTACTCAGGATAATGCATGGTGCCCAGTAGGTGTCATGTAGCTGCTTGCTGTTGGAGCAGCTCTGTATAATCGACAGGAATGTGAACTTCGGGAGGGTGAACCTGGTTCATCTTTTTCCCCTGTACATTGGGCAAAGTGCTTAGAACATAGTAAGTGCTTAATAAATGCCTACTGGGTAATAAACATGTATCATTGATTCAAAGCAACAAGGGAACACATCCAATTGACTAGTCTTTCAGATACCTGTGAGAACTTTTCCAGACCATTTTTTTTGAGAAATTTATTATTCAATGAAGATAATAAAAATATATTCAGTAAATATGCATAAAATTTGCTAAATGATTCCAAATAAAAGGGAATAATTTCAGAGGAGAAAAATCTAAAGATAGATCTAACTTTGCACAGTTACTCTGCAGAGAGAATTTAAAAAAAAAAAAGAAGAAGAATATCATTTTTGCCACATAACAATATACTCACTGTGACCAGATTTGAGTTATAACAACTTTTCCCCCACTAACTCCCTTCTTTTCTCCAGGCAATTTCTATATGAAACTTGACTGAAATAATCCTACATGTTCAAAATTGTGTTTGGATATTTATTGACAATAGAGAGTTTTCTATCCTAGAGAACTTTACAACATGCCTTTTCTCTGAAGTAAAACTGGTTGACCTTGACCAAATTGTTTTGTGTTTCATTAAAAAGGTGCATAAACATTTAAGATTTTCCCAATTCAAAGAAGTTCATGATTATGTAATAATTCTAGAATTAAATAATTCGATATGATATGCTTTTATGGCCTCTAATTATAATGGTGTCCCAACTTATCTGAATTAACAAAGGCATATCTTACTAGCAAGTATGCAGTACTCCTACATAATATTTTGAAGAGAAAGAAGGAGAAATATGGATATGGATATAGATAAATGTTATAAACTGTGGCTGTCCTTTGAATCAGTTGGATGAGAAAGACTACTGCATTCCTAAGAAAGAAAATTATTTTTTGTTTAGGAAACTACCTTAAAAACATATTATCTTCTGAAACATGGGGTCCACTATCCCAATGGACGACATCTTTTAGAAAAAGACATTTATTACTTTGTGCAAGGAAGTAATAAGAATATTTTGAATTATCTGCCAGTGATTTGAGAGAGAAGTTGGAACTTTGAAAGAGGAAACTGGAAGAAACATCAAGAAGGGGAGCCCCACAACATGGCTGATGGCCAGGTTACACAGAGGGGCACGATCAACCAAGCAGGATTTGTAGATAAATCTTCCAGAATGATTCTATAATTTAAAGATGTTTACTATCTATGCAATATGGCCTCACTCCACCAAACCCTCCCAGGAAGACACACTGACAAAACAAACTGCGACCCAAGGGAGAACAGAAGTCATTGAACCAGAAAAGTGCAAAATAAGCTCCCTGGCTAGCTGTGGCTTTAGCCAGTTCTTAAAGCCCTGTGTGACTCCTCTAGCCTCTTCGTGGTGCATCTCTGGGATCATGGCTTCTGCTGCTAGGAGCCTCACCCTCTGCCACGACATGTGAGTAGACTTTCAGTTCTACCAGTTTCCATATCTCTTCTGGGAATTTAGTATCGCTCAAAAACCAGAACTCCAGCTCCTTCTTCCTACCATGGTTGGCACCTGAGTTTGCCCAAACTGGTTCAGAAGGCTATGGGTCACCTTTTTCTGCTGCCACAAGCAAACAACAAGTAATCTCCTCAGCTTATTTCACATCATCTTCTCAATCCATTGAAAACCTCAGAGAGAACACATCAAGTCACATCTCCTGGCCACTTGCATCTCCCAGCTATGTTTCTCTATTAGGCAACCCACCCACAACAACCAGAGAAACAGGTCTGGAGCATTCTCTCTCTCTACTTGGGTCTCCCTTTACCCTTCTTTAGGCATACAGTTTTCTATCATGTTATCTGCCAGGACTGCCCTTTGATGTATTACAAAAGTAGGCCAAAGAATTTGGGAAGTTTCTATATTTGTCAAAGATCCCTAGATTACAAGTCTGTCACTCTGACCTCAAATATCTCTTTGTAGGTATCAGCAGTTGAATACAGTATCTTTTTTCTCCTCTTTGCATTTCTACTATAAAAATCGTAACCCTACCCAGTCTATGAAAATGGGTGCAAAAGAATGGATGATATTAATACATTTCAAAATATAACCCTCTCTTACCTTAGCATACTCTCCTGAGAATCTAACATCCTTTCTTGATCTTTAATGCCTACCCTTGGGATTATGGATGTGGAGTGCGAAGTAATGGAAGACTGTATGGTTGGAATTTTTCTTGTGCTTCATAATATGCATTGTTTTAACATTTTAATCAAATCTCTTATGCTATGGGGAATTAGCAAGTTACCTGGGCCCATACTTTGGGAAAAGAATCTCTCTTTACCTAATAGTGTTACTTCTCCAGACACACACAAAAAAGGTGGTAGCACTGGGTACTAGCAAACCATTTTTGTGCCCAGGGCATAGGGATATCCCAAGAGATGCCAATTATAGAGGTATAATAGGGTTGTATGATGGTTAGGTCAGAGTCAAACAAAGGGCCGCTTCTTGAGTACATATGGAGCAGTATCTTGGTCTTAGAAATAGCTAGGGGAGGCATACTTCTGCATCCAAGTTGATTGGGGTGGTGCTGCTGTAGATAGCGTGCAATCTATTCTTGTTCTTTCTCCTTCAGAGCACCCAAAGCCCTCCACTTCTAACCTCCCCTATCCTTTTCATTGTTCAAGCCTTCATCCTTTCAGACTTTACCAATGGACCACTTACTTTATCAATGGACCACTTACTGTCCTCAGTTCTGTGCTTGCCGCTTTCAATAAATGTTTAAAGTGAATAAATAAATGAATAACTACTGATCTAGATTCACTAAAATTAGTTCATAATTCTCCATGTTCATGACCCTACTAGGTATCCAATAAAGAAAAATAAATTTCATCATGAAGCCTTTCTTTACTATTTGAAACTTTTGTTTCTTATTACGAATGAAAATTTCTACTTAATGGAAATTTCTACTTAATAATAAATACACATATCATAAATCATGATACTATATTTTCTAGTGATGACATTATTTACTTAGATACATAGATATTTATGTACTTATGTACTCTTTTATTGATAATTAAATCCCTCAAATAATTCCTTTGACCAAATAATATTCAGTTCTAACAAGGTACAATAATCCATCTAAGTTTGGAAATGTTAAGATAAAGAAAGCAGCTGCTCCTCAAAAACTGTAGAATATAGGCGTCTTATTAAGAAATTTGGGGCCTGCCCCCACGTGATGAAGATTAGGGCCAACTTTATCTTCTGTTAGACGCAGAGTCTCTGGTCTGATTCCTAGCTCCTTGATCCATTTTGAGTTGACTTTTGTGCATGGTGAGAGAAAGGGATTCAATTTCATTTTGTTGCATATGGATTTCCAGTTCTCCCAGCACCATTTGTTGAAGATGCTATCCTTTCTCCATTGCATGGTTTTAGCACCTTTGTCTAATATAAGGTAGTTGTAACCTTGTGGATTTGTCTCTGTGACCTCTATTTTGTACCATTGGTCTACCAGCCTGTTTTGGTGCCAAGAAGAACCTCATTGTTATATAGAATACATGTATGATGTGGTGATGAGAAAAAGAAAAAAAAAAGTGTGTCACATTAGATTGGATAGAGAGAAAGGATGGGAGAGGAAGGGAGAAGTAGGGAGGAGTAGGGAGGATAGGAAGGGCAGCAGAATAAAATAGACAATATGATTGATGTATGTACATTCCATTTATGTATTATATGTCAAAATACATTCTGCTGTCATGTATGACTAAAAAATAAAGAAAATTAAAAAAACTTTGTAGGGGAAAAATAATGTGATACGTTTAAATAATAACCTGTGAAATATTGATTACATGTTGAAATACTCTTTTGGACTAATGGGTTAAATAAAAAATACACTATGAAACTAAAAAAAAAACTGTAGAATACTACCTCACAGGCTGTCATCTTGTTTTGAAATGAAATTATTCTAAAGACCTTGCAAGGTAAATGTTTCATAGGAATAGAAAGGAAATATTTTATAAGAGAACTAGAAATAATTTGGCATAATTTTAAATAATACACTTTGAAGCTGAGGATGTAATTCAGTGGCAGAACCCTTGCCTATCATGTGTGAGGTCCTGGGTTCCATCCCCAATACCATAAAAACATCAAATATGCACATGTATATACATATATATTTATATCTGTGTATATACACATATTTATATTATACATGTGTATGTATACATATACGTACACACATATACACAATTTAAAGTGCCTTAAAAACTACTATCCAGGGGCTGGGGATGTGGCTCAAGCAGTAACGCACTCACCTGGCATGCGTGGGGCGCTGGGTTCAATCCTCAGCACCACATAAAATAAAATAAAGATGTTGTGTCCATCGAAAACTGAAAAATAAATATTAAAAAATTCTTTCTCTCTCTCTCGCTCTAAAAAAAAGAAATTACTATCCAACGATAAACTATCAAACCCTACAGATATAATCTCTCTCTCTCTCTCTCTCTCTCTCTCTCTCTCTCACACACACACACACACACACACACACATTTTTTAAAAATATTTTTAGTTGTTGATGGTTCTTTATTTTAATTATTTTTATGTGGTGCTGAGGATTGAACCCAGTGCCTCACACATGCTAAGCAAGTGCTCTACCACTAAGCTACAAACCAACCATGGACACACATTTTTGAGGTTTATAATTTGAAATTTGAAAATTTTGTGTGACCTGAAAGAATTCTTGCACAATCAATGAGTAAGGTGGGCTTGGGGAAGGGGGCTTGTTAGTAATATTCATGGGATGAAGAAGATATTTTCAAATTTAATCAGGAATCAATATTAGTTACAAGACTTTCTGGAAAGCTATCAAGTCACCAGAGTTCTGATTCCAGGACAGAAGAATGACCTTATTCATAGAAAAAAAAAATCCGTTTTTTTAACCTGCTCCCACAAAGTTTTTCTATGCTCTAGCCACAAAACAATACACAATGGCCAGGTGACATTTTTTAATATGCTAGTATGATATTTCTTTATTAAAACATATCATGCTAATCATCTTTTTAAAAAATTTTTTTGGGCCAGCTTGGAGATTGATGAGTATGTGTGATATTTAATGGCTATCCCACACAATCAGGATAGTTGGCAATAACTTTAAAGTAATTTAGATGCCTTGAAATCTCTGACATATAAAAACCACCAGTTCATCCAACTCTGACATCATTAAATGAGATTATTCTTTTTATCAGTGAAATCACTTGGTTCCTTCCAACCTCTGCCCTCCTAACTTTTGCATAAAGTATTCTTTAAAATGTGAAAATTATTACCAAGGGATATCATGAAAAAATAATTAGAAGAGTAACAAGCAGGCTCCTGTGCTCTGCCATGCACGTGAACCTATCCATATTGAATTAAGTATGGTGTCTTTTTCACCTCCCTTGAATAGCTATAAATGAAGCTGCCTCTTCTTCAGCAAGAAGAATCCAGCCCAGAACAATGACATTTGCTGATCAATATTTGGATCAGTAAAAGAGAAAAAAAGAAGAAGAGGGAAGCTGGGGCTTAAAATATAAGAAATAAATAAGCTAAATCCTAAAATGGAATCATCTGAAAGTGAGAATGTAAATTCGTATTAAAATCCACCATGTTTAAAATTTGAGCTGAATCAGATACATTGCTATAATATCCTGATCATTTGTCCTGAAAACTAATTAGAAAATCTGGAGATAGTGATTGGTATTCCTAACATGTCCTGGAAGCCTCCCATTTGGAAGCAACCCAGAATCTAACAATCAAACAAGTTTGACTAACCAAGATTCACATTCTCAATATGAGTCACTCAGTGAGAATATGAGAACAATAACTTGGTGGACTGGGTTAGAGACAAAAACGCAAGAGAAACTATGCTCTGACAATGACTATAAAACAGCATTCCATCAATAGTACATTCAGTTCTTTATAAAGCAAATGTGTTGTTTCTTTGCTTTTGTAAACAGATATGTCTTTAAACATGCAAGAGAAACCACACAAAGTAACTGGAAATCAATCATGTCAACATTATGCTCTGCTTATTTCTAAACCATAGGCTGGAATTCAGCTAACCTAAACTTTACTGAATGTTAATATAACAGCTGGCAACATGAATAAAAAAAAAGGATTCCAAGAGTAATGAAAATGAAAATATAGCACATGACATTGATCTAAGTTTTGATAGACGCTTTTGGTCAGCATAACATATGAGCTCAGAAATAAAGTTCCAGCCATGTACCTTTCAGAAAAGACTTCCTCTATAAATAAAGTTGTTATAGAAAATGACTAGCAGCCTCATACCCTAAGCATCTTGGCCAATAATAAATTGAACATTAATGGAAACTGACTATTTCTTACATGTCCCCATGAACTAATAGACTAAACATCCAAAGCATCTGGAATTACTTGCTCAGCTATGGGCTGTCATACAGTTTATCATCCCAGGACCTATTTGATGTGGCTGGTGCTCTTAAAAGCCCCAGTAATTCTGCTGCTAAACTAAAATTCCATTCTGAACAGCAGTAGCATTTGTTGATCATCCAGACAGGTGGGAAGAGAAGGGGTTTTGAAGAGAACAACTTATCTTGCTCAAATAATATGCACAGAAGAGAAGAATAGGACCAATGCATTATTTTTAAATTGTGTCTGGCCAGCATGTCAGTATTGATTGAAGAATCCCACAGCACAGAAAAGAGTCATGTCTGCATTCAGAGCTGAAGAGGCAGTTATCCACTCTATTTCTTGTCAACTGGTTAGATCAGTCTCTCATTTTTAGGACAAATAATACTAAAAGTCATGAGCTTCTTGGGGGACTCTAAAGAAAATGTTGCTCCCCCCACCTCGAACCAAACTTTAAAAAAATAATAAAATAAATAGGCTTCCTACTCTTCAAGTAGAAAGGCAATTTGATGTGAAAATGTTTTCTCCTAAGTGATGGAATGTGCAGTCATGCACCAGCAACTCGGTGCTGAATATCAACTTGCCTGTTCTGGATGAAACCGCTCTGAGGTTGGACAGAGCACGCAGCTAGAAAAGGAGGCACTTCAGTACATGAGGGGAGGCTGTGCACTCCAATTCAGAAGATGGAGGTTTATCTTCCAATGGAGGGCTTTGATGTTATTCATATGCTAACAATATCACCATTTCCTCGCAGCACTCAATACTCAGGGAATAAAAGACATCATTTGCTGACATGGGGCTCCACGCTTTCTGTCCAGCATACTGATCAACAATCTGCATTCAGCTTCACAGCTAAGCCACCGCATAACCTTTAAATTGTTCTTTTAACACTTTAAAATTCTGGTCAAAATAATTTACCCTTTTATAGAATAAAATGATGAAACAAAGAACTCTAACCGTATTTTCCCACTGCTCCTAAAATGTAGCTTTAGTGCCCCGAGGGCTCCTTTCATCTTGTCTGAGAGCTGGCATATGATGTGATTGTTACCATAGCTGGACACCAGATGAAGTGAATTATCTAAACTGCCAAGGTTCCCACTTTCTTTCCAATTTAAACATCAATTTAACACAGAAACTGAAGGGTATTATGAAAGCTTTAATATGAACCATTTCAGACAGGAGGAAAAAAATACTGAAAGGATTTTTCCAAACAGCCAAACAAATATGTAATTTTTTTTTTTAACCTAAAGATGAGTCAGGAAAATGAACACACCACCAGAGTACATGCAGCACTCTTTCAGCAGCAGCAGCAGCAGCAGCGGAGAAGGGCCTGTCTCTCTTTGTCTTAAATAAACATGCATTTCTGAGCAAGAGAGGATTTTACTAAAGAAAATAACCTGGGTGAACTTGTCGAGTCGTTAACAAAGTACAAATGATCATCAGCCAAGAGAAGACTTCTGATTTAAAGCATTTCAAAGTGCATATCATCAACGTGGATGATCTGGAATGTTTTTAATAGTCCTCCCTAGATTATTAAGGTCCTTTCATTATATGACTTGCTTTTCTCATGGAAATGTTTTCTCCATTTGGATCACTCGCTGTTAACAGAATGTGTAAGCATATGTCCTGCATATCTCTTTGAAAATGAGACACTTCATAGCTAAATCATAACAATAAAAACTGATGCTTTCTTACACAAAATAGAGCATTTACTAGTATATTCCACTCCAATTAAAGCATATAAATTTGAATCAAAAGGATGTGAATTATTAGTAGGCATAATCCTTAATCTTTTTTTAAGCCTTCACAATATAAATGGTATTAATATGCAAAATACATAAAGAATTGTATTCAGGATTATTAAAATGTACCCTATCAAAATATGAAATTTAAAGATTTTAAATAAGATTTGAAGTTATATTTAACTAAGATTTAATATATACACATTAAATATAATTTTGCTATCAAAAATCATTCCTAAAAATGAAAATTATTTCAGATTTTCCACTGGAAAATCATCTTCCTTAGAGTTAATCAATTATTAATAGAAAGATGAAAAAAGAGAGAAAAAAAAGAAAGAAGAAAAGTTGGGAGGGAGGGAGGGAGGAAGGATGGAAGGAAAAGAAATAAGGCTTTTGCTATAAGAAGTGCTCCAATTACTATTTTCTTCTTAAGGGTATAATTTGGGAAAGAACAAGACTATGAAATCCATATGCATTAATTATACAAATTATAAATGGTGCTACAAAAAGTAAAAGGAATGCTACCATATAAGGGTTACATAGCTGTTTCCATATGGAGTGCACAAGGAATATTATTGACAAATCCAGAGCAGCCATATGCAATGCTCAATGGCGCTTCCAAATATAAAATAAATACAATATGTAATATACTTACAGCATGCTGCATACCAAATGATCAAGCAATTTACTGAAGATTAGCATTTAAGAAACAAATACTACTACAAATACCATATGCACCTATTAATGATTTCTTTTTTCATTGCTAGAATTCATCAGGTTGATCTTATATTAGAAACAAGGTTTCAGAGAATTTTCTGGTCCAGGGCTCTTTGTGGTAAATTGAAGGAAAATTATAGAACCGTCTTGCCAAAAGCGACAGTAGAGATCATATAGTCTTATTTTTAAATGGGAAAATTGAAGCCCAGAAATATTAAGTTGCTCAGGCAAGATTACCAAGCCCATTAATGGCAGAGTTACAGACCTACTGGCTCTCAGCGCAGGCCCCAAAAGAAAACTATCCCCATTAGAGCCTTTATATTTAGGGCGCAAGAGCGCACGAGCGCATACACACACACACACACACACACACACACATTTTGATCTTCATTGGCTCCTCTGTTGTTCATCTGCGGAAATACCCAACCAACTCTGGGTCTGACGATACCATTCCATTCCCAGTGTGATTTCACTGACTATGACTCATACCTCCTTGGAATCCCTAGGGAAGGGAGGGAGATGTTGACCTCGAAAGAAAAACAGACATGACTCCATGAAAGACATAACAGAGCCTAAAAGTGTTTAATTCTGAAATAGGTTCCACAGAGAATGCCTTTGAAGAGGATGCTTTGTTTTTCCTCCAGAGCACTTGTGCCAAGGCCTCTCCCCTCAGCCATCAGGCCACAACTGGAAGACAAAGCAAAAGAGCCTGAAAACTACAGAAAAATATGTGGCTCTCAAATATATAAAAAATTATATAACTTTCCACTCCTCCCCCACCATGACAGAGAAAAGCTTCTCCCAGCCCCACCACCCTGGAAAAGTGTTAAATTATTCAAGAGAACTTCCAGATATATGCTTAAAAATAAAATATGCACATTAAGGAAATCTGGCCAATCGTTCAAGATGCACTTTTTTCCTCCAACAGAACCTTGGGAACTCAGAATACTGGAATGCCAAACATCTAGACAGGTTCTTGGTAAATTAAAACAGTATAATAACTGTTTCCCCCTGAATATCATCTTTTGAAAGACAGACACAGATCCCACTAAAAGCATTTCCTCAAAAACAGGATTATAATAGGAATTCAGTGTGTTCCAACCTAAAAAGCCATGCCAGAAATCCTCCAGTTTGGATTGGAGGTGGGAAGAGAGTTAATTTTTAAAAATATTACCAAAACAGACAATTTTTATGTCGATCACAGAAGGGCATGGTCGTCTATGAATTGCTGAAATCGGGGCTCCTTTTTAAGCCTTAAGAGGATTTGTTATTAAGTTTTAAAATCATTCCTAAACCATCAAATTTAATAATTCAATTTTCAACATTGTTCATAAGGTTCTTAGCACTGTCATTGACCAGACATATGGAAAGATTCTGATACCAAATTAAGCACTGTAATTCCTTTCCTGACTCAGTAAACCCCCACTCTCCTATCAATCTAATTATAGTGAAAATTGCCCTATGTTATTTTAATTTTCAATATAAAGTGTTTTTAAATAGATTAAATGTAGTATATGAAAATATCTTTATGAATGAAGCTATTTACTAGCCATTTGTCAGTTTCAAAAAAAATCAATAACCTGCAAGCATAACAATTATTTACTAAAATCTGTATCCACCTTGTCAGTAGTACAATGTAATAGCTAAACCCACCAAATTTAATATTGCTCATCTATAATGAGACAATGATGAGCTTATGTAATAGTGGCATTGTGAAAAGTACTGCAGCCAGACCTAGAGTTGTCACTGAACACGACAGCTCTTACATCTCCTACTGACATGGCATATGGTCAGTCACACTTTGCATTCTTTAAATTCAAAGTCCACAAGGCAACAGCAGATGATGGATCTGGATTTAGCCATTTCTAATACAGTAAGTAGTGATTGATGACATCACCCTGATGGAGTTATATGTGAATTCACATTTCTGGGCACGTTCAGTTGAAGTTATTCTCAAAGTACATTCTCCAGGTCAGTTTTCGTATACCTGCAGATTAATTATACTGAGGATGTCCTTAAAGAAACATTAACCAATAATCATTAAATTGACATGCAGTTTAGAAAAATTTCTGAAATAAGATCTAAAAAGGTGTTACAGATAAACATTGAGTCTCACACTCTATCATGTTTATTATCTATCTGTACTAGAGTTTGATTTGCATAACATCACATTAAGATGTTATTTTTAATATTGTTATAATAATCAACTTTTTTATTTCTGTGGACTATAGTGGAATAAAGTATTTTAAAAACCCATCAAATTATGGGGTAAAAGAGAAAATAATAGTACCTAAAATTCTATGTATAGAATACCTGCTATTTGAATTAAGGTCTAAGATTCAACACTATGGCTAATCACTTGGAAAAATGTTAGAAATGCAGACTCTCAAATGTCTCTGGACCTCAAAAAGCGTAATCCATAGTTTTGAAAGCTCTCCAGGTGACTTATATGCACATTAAATTTTGAGTTGCACTGAAGTAGCTATCTTTATGATGTTAAAATCAAAGCGAAAATTAAAACCCAATATATTACCTTTACTTTTGTCCTGTAGAACATATAAAATGTCAACTTGCTTTTGATACATATATTTATAAAGTCTCAGGGCTAAATACATCAGTAGATCTTCTTTAAACTACTTGGGAAATGTGTTTTCTCCCCAAATATTTTGAAATAGAAAAATACAAGGCTGAGATGCAAGAGATCCGAACACTAGCTCTTTCTTGCCAGTATGTGTATGTCTTTGGGTACATCAACTATCTTTCTATGTCCATTCTGAGTTTGACCCTGTAGTAGGTTCTTGGGATTCAACACCAGACAAAACAGACACAGTCTCTTTGCTTCCGTTTCCTATCTGTAAATGAAAGAACACTCTAGGCAAAAGAAACTAATACCTATATATAAAATTTCATGTCACTTTTGAAGAAGCATAAGTAAGGAGTAGGTGCGGAGGAGTGCAGGAAAGATGGTGGTGTTCTGGGAAGATAGCCAGGGATTAAACAGAGAAGATCCATTCACTGTGTGTAGAAGTCTGATCTCAGGCAAGGGAAAGCCATTTCCAGTATCTGGGAATGTGAACATGAGATCTGAATTTGAGAACTACTTCTCTGGCATTAAAAAGAGGCTAAAAACTCAGGGTATCCAGTAATGAACGACAGTGTTGTTGACCAGTGAAGAGATGGTAAGAATTTGTAGTGGGAGAAATGGCATAAATAGAACCAGGGGGAATAAAACTAATTGGGGTGGGGGAGGGTGTTAAGAGGGAAGAAACAATTAGCTGTGAATAACTCCAATGTTTCTAGTAGAGAAATTGAAGAAAACAATAAGGTTGTTAACTGAGAAAAAACATGGTGGCAGGGAGTAGGTTAGGAGCAAGGAAACAAATAAGTTTCGCTTTCAACACACTGGGTTTGAGAGGCCCAAGGATATTTAAGTCGTGACACCAATAGACAAGAAGGAATAAGGATCTAGTCCTCAGACAAAATGACAGATGAAGGACACACTAGTAAACCCCCAGTATCAAAATGGAATGTGCTAACATTTTGAGGATATATATATATATATATATATATATATATATATATATGGAAAGACATCTGATGATAGTACATATGTATAGAGACTTTAGAAAGAACATCAGAAGTGTAATCAGCCAAGATTATTTTAACTCTAAGAATAAAATATCAGTTTTTAGCAGCTAGGAACTCCTCAACAAGCTGTAATGAACAAAAATGTGTTCTATAGATAAAAAGAAGGGTTTATGGAAAGTTTGTCTCCTGTTTGACAATGACCTCCGTGTTTGTCCTTTCTAGACCCGAGGGGTATATAATCACAATATATCTCACCTTCTCATTTATGTGAGGTCACAGGTGTTAAATGTTTTCTTCTCTTTATAAATGGTGAAACATGCTGAGAAGGCCCGATACTCCCATTTCCCAATAAAGTGCCATGTCCAGTAACACCAACTAAATTGATGTGTACACATTCTTATGAATATTAAACACATATGGATCCCCCCAAATATCAATAACTAAAGGATAAACAACACAAAACACTTCAAATCGAGAAGAGCATCTGTTCCAATTTCTGTCCCAGAAACAAACTTCTTCACGATGTACTTAGGACAGGAGAGTGGAATATCAGACCTATTTGATTTAGAAATTAAAAAATAAATCCAGTTTAGATGATCTGATGTTCTTTCAGCTGCTAACTGCTTCCCTATTCACAACAGTTAAGAGAATTACAGAAGGTTTGAGACAATTAAAGCATTATATGCAGAATTTCCTTAAAAATTAGCACTACAGTAAATAATCAAGAAGTATGTGTTTGCTTTTGTGAATCAACTACCTAAATGGAGCAGCACAGAACTGTCTGTCCCTCAGAATGTAAGGCACTCCCCTGGACATGAAATTCTGGTTCAAAGACGTGGTGAAAATAAAGAGTTTCATTGGACTCAAGAGAAATATGCCAATGTTTGCTTCTTGTTTACCCACATTCAGGGTCTGCTTGGACTCCTAAGTAAGAAATGGATACTTTGGCACCTAATAAAACCTCACCAGAAGCACTGAGGAGAGTTCTGGTGGGGATCTAAAGATAGGATAGTCTCTCACTCTCACTCTCTCTGAAACACCCCCCAACACACAAACTCTTAAGAGAAATTGGAACCATGGAAACCCTGAGGACACAACTTGACTCAAAGGTAACTGCTTGGGCTGGCAATACAGCTCAGTGGTAGAGCTCTCGCCTATCATGTGCAAGCCCATGGGCTCAATCCCCAGTAACACACACACACACACACACACACACACACACACACACACAGAGTACCTGCCTTCCCCCTTTACTTCTGGGAAGGAGCAGAGACAGCAAAAAGAAGGAACAGAGAAGGGAAACAGGTTGGAAAGGTAACAGTACTGTGAAGGCCACCAGGAAAAGAGAGGAATTCCATTAATACAGTAATACAAACTAACTGGACTAGTAATTAATTCGGAAGCAAGTGGTCATTATGGATTAGTGTGGAGGAAGAACGTAACCTGAACTCCTTTAGAAAAACACTGACTAAATGTGAAACAAAGTGCCAGAGTCAGTGAGGAAACTGGTACAAATCAGTTCAACGGAAAGTGTTTTTCAGAGTTTGACATCAGGCTAAGCAGAGAAGAGTCCTTCTCCTCCTTCCTTCTGCAAGCCTGAAGACAGATCTGGTTCCAACAGACCCTGCAGGGAGAGGGTGGGACAAAAATCAATGTTGAGGCCAGGGTAGGCATATAGACCTGGACTTGGATTCCTGTTTATAGTGACTGGCTAGCTGTCAGACCTTGGGGAACAAACTTAGCAGTAACCCTCATTTTCCTCATTTGTAAAATGGAGATAAAACTAGATGTGTCTATCAATGGTTTGTTGTGATATTTTTGCAATATAAAAATCATATGTAGCCCTTTTGTGGTAATAGTTTGTTAACTACTCAATAAATAAGAAATATGACTATAGCTATGGAAGTCAGAATCAAAATAATTGTTTGCTTACAGAACTCACCTGAGTAGGTGAACACTTTATACTTATTATTTAATCCTTACAATCATCTTTTCACAGATAAGGACTCTAAGACCCAGAAAGACTAAGTAATTTACCAAGTATTTGAACCTGAAGCTGTCTAGTTTTAGATTCATGCTCTAAAATCTATGCTATATTACCAGAAGGGACCCTGAAACAAATCTTATCACAATTACATTTTACAGATGACAAAACTGAGGCTTACAATGGGGATGCCAGTTCTTTTCCATCACACAACTAGGACAGTCATTCCACTGCAGGGATTTGAAAGTCTGTTTTAAGTGGAAACACTTCCCCATCACAACTGAATAATTCAGGATGTGTCCTGAAGGGTTAAAATAATTGTCACATTTTATCTAGCTATTTTTCTCTACAAAAAAATACAATGAAACATGTTATTTATTCATGTCAGATTCATAGTGGGAAAGACATCTTTGTAGCAAAACTTGATAAATCTGTAACTGTTAGTGTTTGTTTTTATAATAAATGTTAGGAAGTGGGAAGAGAGGAAGGAACCAACTTTTATTAAGTAATCACTATGCTAGGTATTCCATGCACTACAAAAACTGACAAGCAAACTCTGATCCACACAGATATGGGACAGGTCCTCTGGCCAAGATGGGGTGGGGGTAGTGTCTAATTAATGTTAATAAGAAAAAGAATCTTATTTTGGAAGCTTTAAATAAAACACAAGTAATTGCTTTATTGTTCAGTCACATTTAATTTGTCTGGGGGGCGGGGGGGACTAAGATGTGTATTTATAGTGAAGTAGAAATCTGATTATCGCAGCTTTTGGAATTCACCCAGTTGCTGAGTATTCATTGATTTGGTAGGTGATGAATTAGAAGCCTTCTTGGTACATAGGCAAATTTCTTCAGACTACACAGGCTGCCTCAAGCTACAGACACTCTACCTCAAAACTGGCACCTCCCACCAAGGAGGTGTTCAACTTTAGGGCTAAAATTTGCCTTAGGTTGCAATGTAGGGAAAGGGGGAAAGGAAAGAACAGCTCCCTCTAAAAAGTTGTCCTAAAACTACCTTTGGACAAATAGTTGCAAATAAAGAATTGTTCTTTTCTTCAGGCCTCTTCTTCTCCCACCTTGATAAGGATTGAGGCCATAACAACACTAGTGAATTATCTAAATGAAAATAGTCATTCCCCAAGACAGAGACACCAAAATTCATCTGCAGAACCTCAGGTAGTACTTCCCAAAATAAAGACTCCAGGATTTCAAACCATCTTCACACTCATTAACTAACTCATATTATTTTTTGAAATTTTTATTTGTTCTTTTTAGATACACATGACAGTAGAGTATCTTTTGACATATTATACATACTTATATATAACTTATTCTAATTAGGATCCCATTCTTGTGGTTATACATGATGTGGAGATTCACAGTGGTGTATTCATATATGAACATAGGAAAGTTATGTCCAATTCACTTCACTAACTCATATTATTTAATCCAGGTCTTATAAGTGTTAAAACTGCATAGTCCTAATTTACTGGTGTTGTTCTGTCTTGTCCACTCGCCTCAAGCAGACACTTTGCCTCTACTGAGCCATCTACTAGAGCTTCTGCATTCCAACCTACAAGTAACAGCAAGGGTGTGGTTGAAACAAGACTACAGGAATGTGATTCAACAATGCCCTAGGCCTTCACAAGTTGAGAGGTAACCAGTATAGGCCTTGACAAGGAAGCCTTGCTGGGTTGAGAAGAACAGGAGGACAATCTCATCTTTCTGCACTCTTGCACCTTATGTCTCCTGTCCAAGTTTGCAGTGATTCCAAGTGCTGACTCTGCTGAAGCTGAAGAACGCAGTGGGGCAAGTGTTATGGAGAGTGATTGATTGAAATTCAGAGCACTTTGCAGAATGATTTGTTTGACATTCCCAGTAGGAAACTCTTGTTTGTTGAACTTATTATTCATTCATGTATTCATGAAAAAAATACAATAAATGCATAATCTCTGCATAGTGCCTCAATGATCACATTGAAATGAACCCAGAGCTTTGCAGTGCTAAGCAAGGTCTTTAGTTTGCAACAGAACACTTTTACATTGCAATATCATTAACTGTGTCTAGAGTTTACATTATGCTTATAAATCAGCAAGGGAAATTTAACCTGCATTGTAATTTAAGGTTATACAGAGAATCAGACATTAAAAATGCATATGCATAATAATAACTTCTTGTGTGATTCTTTTTTTTTTTTTTTTTAGTTTTTCTCCTACTGAGTGATTTAACAATTACCATGTTGAGATGTAACTGAGTCTGTTCAGCTAGTGTTTGTGTTTTGACTTTTTGACAACTAGAATACAAGCCAGGGGAAATGCAGAAATTATTTCCAACATCCATGGGTAACTTGGGAAAATGACTCTTTAAATAAGCTATTAAGGTAGGGGGAAACATGTTACATTATTTGGAAAACAACTGCTGTTAAATGCTGAGTTTTAAAACAACAGCTATTACAAAGCCTAGAATAGTCAGGTCAAAGAGTTAAACATATAAGCACATTCTCAGTCTGGAATGTAAATGTTTACATGTACAGCTGCTATGGTGATAATCTCAGACCTTCCTATGGAGAACAAGAGCAGAGATTATAAGAAAGGACCATTGAAGCATCATGCTCTTTTCAAAAGTAGGCATTCCTTTTAAGTCATCAGAAGACAAAAAGAAATTCTAGAGCCACATCATCTTTCCTTTTGCCACTGAATTTTTTCAATAAAAATCTCTTTGATTCTCAAATACCCTAGTAGCACAGCCTTCTATAATTTCCCAGCAAAATGTATATGTGTGTGTATATATATCTGAATACACACACACACACACACACACACACACACACATATATATATATAGAGAGAGAGAGTTGAGGTGTATTAGTCCATTTTCTGTTGCTATAGTTAACTACCTGAGGCTGGTACTTCATAAAGAGTTTTATTGAATTCACAATTCTGGAGATCAAGCACATACAGCATCTACTCAGGTCTGGTGAGGGCCTTCTGGCTATATCACAATGTGGCAGATGACATCACGGTGGAAGGCCATATGAGAAGGAGAGATAACATGACAAGACAGGAAACCAGAGAAAATCATATATATATTTTTTTTTTCTTAATGAAATCACATCCTTCTCACATGGTTAAAGTCAACTGCAAACACCAGGCCTCACTCCAATTTCAAGGTTGAAAGAAGCCACTAAAAGAAAACTAACACCTGCAAGTGCATTCTAAAGCCTGGAGAAGCCAGACCCCTGAGGTCTTTGGTCACCCTGATCATGGTCTTATGTGTTATTTGTCTCTATAGAGTATTTGAAGAACTTCTACATTAAATACCTCATATTGCTGTGCAGCCAGAGCAAACACCAGCTATCCTCTTGAACTTTTGATTAGGTAACTCTACCCAATTTTTTCATTGATATTAATTATCCTCCCTGCTATAGTTTGGATATGATTTGCGTAGGGGAATAACAAAGTCTATTCCAAATACATGTCCCCCCAGTTTTCTCATGCTAGAAACTTGGTCCCCTGTGTGATGATGTTGGGAGGTTATGGAATCTTTAATAGGTGATGCCTAGTGGAAAGTGATTAGGTCATTGAGGGTACCACCTTCAGAAGGTATTAATATAGTTCTCAAAGGACTCCAGTTAGTACCCATGAGAAACATTTGTTACTAAAAGAGCAAGCCTGGCCTGTGAATCCCTCTGGCTTCCTGTATTGTCATGTGATCTCTCCTCCTCATATGGCCTTCCACCATAAGGTCATCTACCACATTGTGATATAGCCAGAAGGCCCTCACCAGTCCCGAGTAGATGCTGTATGTGTTTGGATCTCCAGAATTGTGAGTTCAATAAAACTCTTTATGAAGTACCAGCCTCAAGTAGTTATCTATAGCAACAGAAAATGGACTAATACACCTCAACTTTATGGTTCTCAAAATCTTACCACTTTGTAACATGCTCCTATTTAAAATTTTTCTTCCTACACACATATTTCCAGAATCAATATATATACCGCATGCTCTTCAATAATATATTTTGGATCTGCACTTTGTTTTTACATTTCCTAAACAACTTACCTAAATTAACCATGTGTTCTCACCTTCCTCTCTGCAGAAACACCCCAAGAATGCCACTCTGCCTTCAATATCTGTGCAGAGCAATATGCCAAATCTGCTGAAGTAATTTTTCTCAAAGTCTGTTTCCATTACATGGTCTCTGAAACTCATGAACATTGCATTTGCTTAGAACTTCCTTGCCCAATCTTTAGAATATTCCTCAGAACTCTCCAACCCACCTTGCCTCTTTCATGTCATCATCCCACAAAACCTTCCGTTATTGTCTGCATGTTTTTGCACACGTGGTCCTTCTCATCATATGATGCTGTCTTCTCTTGAGCCTTCTCATTTAGTAAACTTCACTCACTTCAAAAATATCAAAATGCATTCCTTGAAACAGCAAATAAGATGAGCAAAAGTTTAGCAAATGCAACAAAAAAAGATTAAACAAAATTTAAAATGTTAGAAATGAGAAGAAACATACCTGGAAAAAATGGTGAAGATTTTAATTATGAGTAGAATACTATATGTGTTTGGATCTCCAGAATTGTAAATGAATAAATTTGAAAATGGAAAAGCTGAAAAATATTTTACAAAAATAAAAACATTAAACCTTCCTTCTATGTGCTAAAAAAGCTTCTGATGCAGATATTTTCATGAAAAACTTAAGATACCATGTATAAATTTCATTTTTAAAATTATTTAAAAGCATGTAAAAAGTTTAAATTACCATAACTTTGATGCTAAAGTCAGGGGGAGATACAATTCAAAAACATGACCAATCAACCACACTTATAAATAAAAACGTATTAATTAAAATATTAATGAAGTTATCAAAATATGTTGAGAACTGTACCACAAAAGATAAGATTTCAAGTATCAGTGTAACTAGTAATAAAATTTTAGTATATTAGCAGAGTTAAAGCTAGAAAAAGAGCTTGGCACAGTGGTACACACCTGTACTTCCAGTTATTCAGGAGGGTGAAGGAGGAAAATCTCAAGGCTATCATTTGTGATCAGCTCGAACAACATACTGATAACCTACCTCAAAACAGAACAGAACAAAAAACTAGGAAAAGAATTTCTACTTCTAAATGAAGGAATAACTGACACCAAAACCTTTCCCTATCACAAATAAGCATAAAACTGGACAAACTATAAAAAGCAAATATGTTCAGACACTGGGTAACAGAAGCCACATGATGTGATCCGTGAAGAGAGGGAAACAAAGTAACCCTACCTATGATCACTCAGTCTTCCTGGCTAAAGGCACCTCTTGAACCATGGTTTAGACAGGGGGAATCCAAGCACAAAATTCCACACTTTTTAAAGGAAAGCAAGCAAACCAAAATATTCCCAAAAAATGTCTAACAACCAATAAAAAATTATTGTACATGTGAAGAAGTAGAAAACTGTAACAAGTTTTTTTTAAAAATTATTGAAAAAAATTATTCACCATAAATAGAACCAAATGTGACAGACATGAAGGAATTATCATATAAGGACTTGAAAAGAGGTAGAATAACTATGTTGAAGGATTTAAAGATATATATATATATCTTTTTCACCTGTTCAGCTTCTTATACTTTCCATTTTTATTCTCATTTTATATATGCATATATATAAAATGAGAATATATATGTATATATACATATATATAATGAGAATATAGATATATACATATATGCATATATGTATATATACATATATATAAAATGAGAATAAAAATGGAAACTATAAAATAATATATGAAGCTGAACAGGTGAAAAAGATGCCATCTTAAATGAAAAATTTAGTAGATAGGATTAGTGGTGGAGTATACACTAGAACTTGAAAACATGGCATTGCTAATAATCCAAACTGAAACACAAAAGTCAGAATGAGTCACACCTGCCACTAAGAAACAACTATAAAAAATCATAAATAGAATGAAAAACCAGCTGTAAATAGTAGACAAAAATTTCAAGGCAAAGGATATTATCAGAGATAAACAGCACCATTCCAAAATGATAAAGTAGACACAAATAAAGAGGCCATAGCAATCTTAAATTTGTATGTACCTGATAAAAGTTTCAAAATATATGAAGAAAAATTATAGAACTAAAAAGAAAAATAAAAAATGCATTACAATGGTCAAAGATGTTAACATCTTTCTCTCAGTCACTGATAGAATAAGTAGACAGAAAATCAGTAAAACAAACTTCAACAATTGATATTGAAGGAACACTTTGCCCAACAAAAACAACAACAAAAAAATAAACACATTCTTTTCAAGTGCACAGAATATTTGCTAAGATAGACCAAATTCTAGACTACAAAATAAACCTCAATATATTTAAAAACATCCAAGTCCTACAACATGTTTTCTGCAACCTGAGAGCAAAAGGATGAGAAGATTTGCTCAAAAAGCCTGAGAGTGTCCTGAAAGACAGGACCAGCAAAGGCGATGTCCTACAGCACTAAGAAAAACAAGTGATATGAGCAGAATAAATATTGGAATAGAATATTTTAAATTGTTATGATGAAAAGATTATATAATTCCTACCTAGTTAATGCAAGACAAGCAACTGAAAACTGATCAGAGTAATTAAAGGATTTAGTAAGATAGGCAGGCGTATTATCATGCAGACCAAAAGAACAATGGTTGAAGAGCAGAGGCTATGGAGAAAGTCATTGCCTTGTTTTAACCAGGCTTCATTTCTTCCTAGATCTACTATTGCCATGGTCTAGTTACTTAGCTTCTCTATACCTCTGTTCTTCATCTACAAAATGGGTTAGTAATGACACCCACTTCACTGAGTTGCTTTGAGAATTAAATGTTTTAATATATGTAAAGCACCATACCTGAAAAATAGAGAAATCTGTTTAGCATTAACCGATCTTTTTTTTTCTTTTTCTTTTTTTTTTTTTTTTTTTTTTTTTTTTGGGTAGCAGGGATTGCCCAAGAGTACTTAACCACTAAGCCACATCCCCAGCCCATTTATATTTTATTTAGAGACAGGGTCTCACTAAGTTGCTCAGGGCCTCACTAAGTTGCTGAAGCTAGCTTTGAACTTGTGATCCCCCTGCCTCAGCCTCCTGAGCTGCTAGGATTACAGGCATGTGCCACTGCACCTGGCTGCATTAGCTATTTTTTATAACACGTTTTTAGATTCAAAGATGTTATGAACAAAGGTACTTCTATAACACAAGAAATTATTGTAATATATGATGATTTAATCCTAAATTCTAGAAGCATCTGAGGAAATTATGAAACATGTAAGGCATACTATAACATCCTATGAAAGGACATGAACAAATTGATATGCATATTTTAGATTTCAAATCTTAACCTCATATGGATGTTAATTTTCATCCAAATCAATCTACAACTCAGTGCAACTCCAATCAAAATCCCAAAAGGATATTTTATAGGACTTGATACATTGGCCCTACAGTTCACCAAGAAGAGCAAAGAAAAGAGACTTTCCCTACCAGATACTGTAATTATAATATTATAATAATTAAAGCAGTATGAAATGGGCTCTGGAATGGAAAAATAAAATAATAAAAGGCTACTGTCAGTGAAAGTTAGTACTTATTAAGAATAGCATTGAAAATCAGTCAAAAAGCTCAATTTTAGCTATCTATTTGGAAAAAAAAATATTTCACATGATTCACAAAAATAAACTCCTTGTGGTGGATTATTTCACAATGAATTTTATACAGACAAAAATATAAAATATTTTTATACTCTTGAGTTATAAAATTTTTTTCTAAGCCAAACTCTAAAATGTTTCTAGAAAAGACAGCTTCAATGACTTAATTTAAAAAAAAAAAAAAGTATGTCACAAAAGATAAATAAATGAATCCAAAAGATTAGAGATTGAGAAAACATTTGCAATATCTGTTGAAGGCAAAGACCTACAAACTATTGAAAATACAAAGACCTAATAAAGGGGTTGGGGATGTGGCTCAAGCGGTAACACGCTCGCCTGGAATACGCGTGGCGCTGGGTTCTATCCTTAGCACCACATAAAAATAAAATAAAGAGGTTGTGCCCACTGAAAAATAAATATTAAAAAATTCTCTCTCTCTCTCTTCTCTCTTTCTCAAAAAAAAAAAGACCTAATAAAATTACACAAAAATTATAAGCAGGAAATTCACAGGGAAAAATACCCTCGAATTGCCAATAAACATGAAAAAGGACTCAACCATTCAGGTTATTTGGGAAAGCCAAATTAAATTCCATTTTCACATACTCTGTTCTCACACAGTAGTTTGACAACAATTAAAAGAATTATAACAACAGTTGACAAGAGTCGGAGCAAAGGTACACTTTCAAAGACTTAGAGGGATTGTATAAATTAATATTGTTTGAAGATCAATGTTTTAAAATGCATTTGCACTTTAATCTACAATTGTGCTCCTAGAAATCTGCAATATTTGGGAAGTAGTCCAACATGTACATGATAATGAGCAAGATTTATTTGTGATCAAGTACATGTAAGGACTTTGGAGTATGAAAACTTTGGGTTCAAATCTGACTTCTGACTCTTAACAACTGTGGGACCCCGAGTAGTCTGCAAAATCTCAGAACCTCTGTTTTCTTATCTGTAAAATAGGAACAGTAATAATAGGACCTAATTTGTAAATTCATTGGAGAGGGGAAGGAATAAACAATTCCTGTGAAAGTTTTAATGCAAGATTTGACATCTTATAAACCCTCAATAAAAATCTTTTCTTAATCCTGCATTCTATTTCTCAGAACTTTAAATAGGTCCTGCTATGTGATAATAGCTTCATAAATATTTGTTGAATGAATTTCATATTACTAATTCTTCTGCAAGACTCATTTCTCTGATATATAGCTTTTTTTTTTTTCATCTCTCTGATGGCACATGCCTGTAATCCCAGCAACTCAGGAGGCTGAGGCAGGAGAATTGCAAGTTCAAGACCAATCTAACAAATTTAGCAAGACCCTAAGGACTTAGTGAAACTCTGTCTCAAAAAATAAAAAACAAAAAGAACGGACTTACCCCAGATATAATGGGTTCAGCCAGTACTTGGCTATAGACCTCTTTAAGGTTACCTTAACTAAAGAAAGCCACCTGGTGCAATGGCACACCCCTACCCAAGGGGTCCTCATCAAGAGACTTACTGACCAGAAAGACTTACAAGCCCCACCTTCTTGTCTTAACCTGGTAAGCTTTGAAAAGTCACCTCATCTTCAGAACTCCCCAAAGGGTCCCCTGAGGGTATCAACGAGGCAGCCCTTTAGCTGTACTCTCACTCTGCCAAATCCTGCCCCACCCACCCAGCTCTTGATCCCAAGAGCAGGTCCTAATAAACCCTTAAATGCTAACCTCAATGTTGGCTTTTGAGGAGCCCAAACTGAGATAGTCTCTATGGCCTAAATCCAAATTAGCACAAGATCCTCTCTGTGATATTTGATTCTCTTCATCACAGTTTGTGAATAAAAGCAATAATAATGATATGGGGCTTACTTAATGCCTCCTTACCTAGAATGTACGCTAACTATGGACTCTTTTATTTATAGTTTTCATATTTTATTTTGGAATTCTTAAATTAATTTTGAGTAAAAACAAATACTGCATTAAAATACTATTTATCTTGATGGCTGAAATTTTGGGTGCCCCTTTAAATGTGTGCCTTAGGCAAGTGTCTCATTCACCTTATCCTGGTCCCAGTAGTACCAGAGATGTGAAGTTTTGACTCCGTATCTAGAACAAAAGCAAGTCAAGTGAGCATGAACACATACACATATACACCTCTTTATCAGGGATCCAGCCAGAAGGGAGATGCTTCTTTAAGAGTGTATCAGGCTGGTTCTCCCAAAGGACAGAGGTATTCCATTTTTGTGAACTCTACAGGGTGGCCAGGTCCCAACCTCCTGAAGTCACCATGTGTGGAGGTGGGGTTTCACTTATGCTGCTCTCTTCTACACCACACCTGTGAGCATATCTCATTACCAAAGCCTCCACCTGGAGTGTGACTTATAGTAAAGGAAAAGGTAGCCTCTGCTACTTTAATGACTGCTGTATATATGCATTTGCCCCTCACCACTTGCAATCTGCTGCTTATCATTCTGGACAGTTCCTAACATTATTTTCAGAAGAGTAAAGCCCACTGTCCTGTCTCAGTGGGTTTGATTTTAGGGACCTTGTCTTGGCTCTGTCTCCTCGGTATCTCTGCTGACCACGTAGTCTCAGAAGGCTGAGTTAACTTCTCAACCTCCCACCTCCAGGTGTGTTACTTACTTTCATACCCTTAAAAGATTGCTCCACTTTTTAACCCCTAACTTTCTGGCACATTAACCCTATATGACCAAGGGCTAGCTTCACTGTCTCATTCCCCCAAGAGATTTCACTCCCTTAATCCTATTTTTCACGGGGATCCATGGTTGTCTCACCAACTCTGGCAAGAACCACTATTTTTGTTATTGACCATTTTGTATTTTATGCTCATTTTTTGCCACATCTAAGGCAATACCTGAGATACAGTATTCACTCAGTAAATATCACATGAATTAATTAACTGCAGAGATTTTAATTCCAATGCCATATGTAATATAAAGTGCAAACATTAATTTGTGAATGAAAGTTTAAATTATAATATATCCAAGCTATATAAAAATTTTCAAAAATACCAAGACATAGCTATGCCAGTATGAGATCTCTAACACATACTGACACGTAAAGAGCAATTTGAAGAGTAATGTACACAGTGCGATCTCACTTATAGTTAAATATGTGCACAGATATATAGTATACTATGCTAACAGCAATTACCTTTAGGTAAATGAGTGGAGGTCTGAGATATGTATATGTAACTCTGGATTATTTACATGAATATGATCATTTTTAATATTCTTTTATTAATTTTTAAAATGATTTACTATCTCCAGGAAGACATCTGTACTTGAATACCGCTGACTTTCCCTTTACTGTGAGCCTCCTTACCATGGTACACTGGGCCTCCATTCTGTGAATGTAGTATTGTAATGTTTGTGGAATTGATATCTGTCTATTCTGTTTCACCCACTAGAATGAAAAACTTCTTTGAGGAGTTTGAGACTAATTGCTCAATTTCTTATGCTTTACCAGTAATACTCCCCTACCCAGAACTATATGACCACCTTATACACATGAGACCATGTCAGTCTTTGTCATTATACTTATTGCATACAAGTCTATCATTGTGGGGTTTTGTTTATTTGTATATTTCTTTCTGTAAGTGTAAGAAATTGCACTGAGCACTTAGCGAAACCAGAATTAAAAAAAAATCAATTATGAGCCATACTTAGACATTTTGCAAGTTACCATCCCATAAAAGTTTCCATGTACCAATTTTACTTACATTAAAACTAATACAATATCATAGAATGCCAACTTAATATCTAACTTTAAGAGAAATAGCTATCACATGACATTCAATCACTATATTATCGATCTCTATTTTTATCTGTAAAATTTCTGGAAAGTAGTGAGCGAAATTAAGAGGTAACAATAACCAGTGACAGGTGTTCAGAGAGGTGTTTCATACAATGGTTTTATCTTTCTTCCTGACTCAACTGGTTCAACATATTCCTTGGGATCCTGGAATTCCCGGGGGAATCAGTGGGGGGATGCTGTTGGGCATAGTTGTGAAGATTTCTCAACCAAGAAACAACTCCCAGGAGATTTAGCCTTGAGATTTTATTTATAAATTTCCTGCTGTTTCTCTCTATATTGGATGACTTAACAACAGGTTTCTTGAAAGCTGACTTATGATTGCACAGCCTGGAGTGAATACAGTAGATCTTAACATGAATTTAAATTTCAGAATGCAGAGGCATTCAATATAAGTGAAAATCTTACTCCAATATTACCAGTAGATACCATACTGAATTTGGGGACCAATTGCACTTAAAATTTCATTGCTCCTGTGCTTGCATTCATATTGAGTCTAATGTTCTTATTTACTAACTACAAAACTATTTGAATTTTAAGGAGGGGGAGAAGAAGTGTATATTTAGAAAAAATATGAGGGTTTTTAAAAAGCTTGCATCTGAAGGTTATAAATTTAAAAGCTTGTTTTAACTTCCATCTAAAACTAATCATCTTTATGTTAGGCTCCTATTACAATAAATGTGATGAAATACAAGTATGGTAAGATTAACACAAGAAGAAAAAATAGTCATAATTCTCTGGTTTACAGAAGTAAACATGCTTCAAATTACTTTTCCTTTAAAATCTTATATTGCTGAGTACTTACCATTTATTCATTCTCCCCTTGTCATCACTTACTACTTCTTAAATAACCAAAAAAATTTTTGTGCATTTTATGTCTCTCTTAGTAAAGGTCAATGACAGGCAGATGATAAACCAACACATTCATAAAAGCATGAAGAGAACAGATAGAATCCCACATGTCTTCTAGAGCCACATGTCTCAATTTCACTTGGGATCTTTACACCCAATGCTAGCTCAGAGAAATGCTGACTCATTTAGAAGGAGTCAGTGCAGAACCAGCAGGAAAGAGAAAAGAATTATACCAAAAGAAAGTTCTAGAGTAGTTTACAGACTGTTGGAACTCATACTTTCACCATCAAATAACAAATTTGAAAAGGTGGTGTTTTGAATAACTCCTGTCTTACAGGAAAACACTCATATCATTTATCAAGGCTGGGGTCCTCGTATAGGACTTATATAGTTGTTTTAAGTGTTTTTTTTTTCTTTTCCTAGAAAATTCAAAATAACAATTGAAATATTGAAGCTCTCCACCCACTAAGAAGATAGTCAATTCAACAAATAAACTCAGAAATACACCTCGGAAAAAAAATTCTAAAAATGCCTCACTCCCTCCTTCCCTACAGCACCCTCAGCTTAAATCTTGAGGAGTAAGGACCTAGGTCTGTCATGTCACCATAGCTAATGCTAAATGCAATATTACATGCTTCTTGAGCAGCAGTTCTACATCTCCACTTAGGGGACTGAACCCAAAAGCATGATGTAGCAAAGAATAAGGGTTCTGGCACCAGAAAACATTGGTTTTCAATTTCTACCTTTCTTTTTCTTCAGCCAAGTATTTCACTTTTTGAACCTCATTCCCTCATGTGTCAAGTGGTAATAACTAGTGCCTCACTCACAGCTTTGGAGGATCAAATCAGAATGTCCACACCATAAAGCACATAACACAGTGACATTGTACATAAGGTTCCTCAGAAAGGCCACTTTTTTTCCTTTTCTTTTCCTTTTGTACAATGATATATTTCCAGCATGGCATATTTTCTGTATAGCAAGGACACCAGCAGTGTCAGCCAGGTTCGGAAAGCTGAACAAGTACTAAGCAACATCCAGATTACTAAATGCTTGAACTAAGATTCTGAATAACGAAAGAGGAGTGCAAAATCATTGACAGTGAGAATCAAGTCCTTGAAACCTAATCAACAATTATCTGTTCTAACTAAATAACAAATTGGATAAATTTGGGTGGGGGGACCTAAAAGAAAAGTAATGACTAGTAAACAAGCATGATTTTGATCACAGGAGCTAAGCTTCTATGACTTTGATTTTATGTTTTATGCAGAGATGTTTCGATTATATCAGCAGATTAGTGCTAGCATTCTTAATGTTCTATTTTGAAGTTTATTTTCAAGTGTACCTTTCTACAAATCCTGATATAAGCTTAGCGCTTAGAATAAAATATCAAAATGACGGTTTCAAAATGTTGAAACTCTCCATCTATTTGGAAGATAACAAATACCACCAACAAGTTCATAAATAATACAACCCAGAAAACATTTCTATAAATTTCTTCCTCTCTCCATCCTCACTGAACCGTCAACTTACTTCCCTGAGGCATTTGAAAGAGTGACCAGAGTATTAAAAATGAAAGTGTAGCAAGGTAAGCAGAAAAGAGACAGCTGATTCCACTGGAAAAAGAAAGTGTCAGCACTTACCGTGAGTGCACGGGAAACCAAACTTTTACAGGGCTCTTGACTTTGTAAATACCAGAAGAAGGGGAAAGAGCACGTGCTAACCACTGGCACTCCCTCATTAAATGGAGTTTGGCAGAGGAAAGATAAACTATTGCCTAAACAGCAAAAAAGACCTTTCCAGTCCCATCACCCAAAGTCTATCTGTCACGGGGTCCACAGCACACTGCTAAAACTGGCATGCTTCCTGCCTGCGCTGATCCACACAGCCAGGCCTGACTGAGTGTAGCAGCAGGATGGAGCAGACTCTGAAGGCTGCGCTATTTGGTAATTGTTTGGGAATAGGTCTCTACACTAGCTACATAATTTCTCACAGGGATGCTATATCATCCGAGGGCTTCAAGTTCTATTCACCTGGAAAATGTAATCTACAATAAGGGGGGGGAAAGTGTACAGCAGCATGACCGTGATGTCTCTACAAGGCGAAAATACCTGCAGTAAAGAGAGACACACTGATTTAAGTGCTGCTGTCAACATTTGCTTCCTGTGGGCTCCAAGGACCAATACACTCTTGCAGGGAAGCAAATTTGGGTCTTATAGACAGACAAAGCTCCTAGAACTGATTATTCAGTCAACTCCCCAGGAGCTCTTAACACATTTCATATTTTTCAGTTTGAAAGAATGTACTACTTACCTAGAAAACCTCCTTTCTCCCAGAAATACAATCCATCAATAAAAATATCATCTCAGCAAAAAAAAAAAAAAAAAAAAAAAATTAAATGTCTTCCTATTTACTGTTACCATTTGGGTCCTGTACAGTGATGTATGTCTAGTATCTAGTTGCCCATCTAAAAAAATAATCATTACTTGGAGACACTATTCTCACGGTCACAGTGAATGACTCAGTAAAAGGTTGCTGAGTCAGGATCTCCAACTCCACCGTTTCTAATAAGCAGCATCACAACAAGGTTCATCCCTGGACACAGAGTGTTTATAAAACTGGTCTAAAACAGAGATAACAATTCTAATTGTTTGGATGGGTTTTAGCTCTGGTTACAAGTTCTGATATATTGGTCAATTTATAATTTTCATCATGTCATTCAATATTATTGCTTGGAACTTAACACTTGTTTTAGAGTTATAAATTGTCCTGACACTCTTAACCAATGACTCAGACAGGACTAGAGCTAGAAGGAGCTTTAAATAAATTGTCACTCTTTAGAAATGACATTTTTGCCTACTCATCCAGTTTCTATAAACATTTAAAATTTAGAGGCAGATTAAAAACAAGCAAAAATGAAAAACTACAGGTACAAATTGAAGTGAAACGAAGCTGACTAATCATAGACCGTTAGTCCCGTGATAAGAGTTGGTGCAACCCAGACAAAAGATGCAGAAGACTGAGGTCAGCTTTGGTCTCATTTTGCTTCACATACTCTGCTCCCTTCTGGCTCTAGGTGCTAGTGCACAGGTACAAGGGTCACTAAACCCTTACTCTGAGACCTCTCAACTTATTGAGAGAAAAGACAAAACATAAACTTTTACAAGACTCATAGGCTACTTGGAGAGGAACAGCTAAGGACGGAAGGTGGGAAGGAAGGAAGGAAGGAAGGAGGGAGGGAGGGAGGGAGGGAGGAAGGAAGGAAGACTGACTCTTCCTCCACAGGATACTGGGAGCCTGTAAAGAGCAAGCAAGTCTCATTCAGGGGACCTCACGCCACTCATGCCATGTGGTAAATGAAGATTCTTGCCTCAGAAAACTGGTGAGGGAATCAATGATGTTAATTGCTTCAGTGGACCAGCATCTCTGTCATTGCTGACTTAAAACCTTTGAACATTGGTAACATAACCTGATTACCCTGTAACAGGGTAGGAGCCCAGGCCTGATCACTCCCAGTCCATCTTCTTCCCCTGAGGTGACCCCTCTCACATGCATCATCAGGTTCAGCTGCAGCGGCTTGGCTTGCACAGTGAGGTGCTACCTTTTTTTGTCACAATGCACATGAACAAATCTGCATCCATGTGTACCTAGCAGAAATGGTGGGACCTCACTGGACAGCTGGAAGTGCCAATTGTACTATGCCGCCATTGAGAGGGAAACCAGCTTCTCCTGAGGGACTGATTTCTCAGACATGATGGGGTCTCATTGGGTAGAAATATTTGATTACAGCAACTCTTTCCACCTGAAGTTTCCACTAAAGGTGTTCATCCCAAAACCCTCCTAATGGATTCCCCTTGATGAATTGTGTCATATAAACCCATAACTGATTTTGGTTTTACCCTACAATTATACACCAATCAAAGAACCTCTGATCAAATCATAATCAATAGAATGTGAATTCAAAAACCCTCAGTTTAGACCTCAATGGAGTCCTAGAGAACTTTCGATGAAGTTACCTAGAGGAATATGACTGCTGCCATGAAACACTCATTACTTACATCTCCCTCCACACCTGCCAGTCTCCTTCTTCCAAGATAATCTCTGTAATCATATTCCATAAGAAAGAAACTTTAAAAAAAAAATGAAACAGGCTGGGGATAAAAGTCCTCTGGTGCATTCAACCAATAAAATTTCTTCCTTTAATTTTTCCTTGTCAGAACTGGATAGTACCACATTATATCTATTTTTAAAGCCTGTGTAATGAGTTCTATGAATTACATAGAACAATGTTTCCTTTTTGCTAGAACAAATGGGATTTGTGTGATTGTTTTTCTCATATGAGGTATTCCAAGGTATCTGTGACTTTTCAGAGCATGGGATGCCCTTCAGAATGAAGAGACAATGAATACTACCAAATGTCTTAATCAAGTCCCTTGCTTAGAAATCTTGCTTTATATTCTACATCAGAAATGCCATCCACAAGTTCATTCGTTCATCAATAAATTTTAAATAGCTGCTATATGCCAGGTATTGTCCAATTTTCTTCAGCTACACAAGTGAACAAACTAAACCAAATTCCTTGCCATTATGGATCTCCCTATCTGGCAAAGTGATACTAGGTTTAAGATGGAAATGACATTAGAAGAAAAGAAAGGACAAACCAGTCAATAAATGGTATTGGGACCAGTGTGCATCCATTTGGGATAAAACAAAAGTAAATCCTCACCTCACACGAGACACAAAAATCAATAACACGTATAAATTTTCAAAATAGCATATAAAAGAATACTGGCCAGGGAAAGCAGCATATGCCAGCAATTTGGGAGGCTGAAGCAGGAGGCTGAAGTTCGAGACCAGCCTGGGCAACTTAGTGAAGCCATAAGCAACTAAGCAAAGCCCTGTTTCAATGGTTAAGTGTCCCTGGGTTCAATCTCTGGTTCCAAAAATAAATGATAGATAGATAGATAGATAGATAGATAGATAGATAGATAGATAGATAGATAGGAAAGAATTTCTTAAACAGGACACAAACCAAAATCTATGTTGTGGGCTGGGGATGTGGCTCAAGCGGTAGTGCGCTCGCCTGGCATGCGTGCGGCCCGGGTTCGATCCTCAGCACCACATACAAACAAAGATGCTGTGACTGCCAAAAACTAAAAAATAAATATTAAAAATTCTCTCTCTCTCTCTCTAAAAAAAAAAGGAAAGCAAAATCTATGTTGTTATTGTATTTGACTACATAATAATTAAAAGCTTCTGAAAAAACAAAAATCAAGTCACAGATTGGGAGAAGGCACACAACCAATAAATAATTCATATTGTCATAAAATTGTCCCATAAACTAAAAGCCTTATTTTAAAGGGGCAAAGAATATGAGCAATAAGAGAAAATCTGGGTAGCCAGTAAACTTCCAAAAGAGTGTTTCAAGGACCGAATCTCCCAAATTTAAATTAAAACAGCAATAAGATGCAATTTTTATGCCCACTAAACTGGCAAGAATTTTAGCAACACACACTATCAAAACGTTGATGAAGATGTGGAGAAATAGGAACTCTCATACATAACCTAAGAGAAAGGTACAGATACACAATAGAAAAATTGGTTAATATTGCTTCTGGCAAATTTAAAGGTGTTGAGCTTACACTCTATTTCTCTAGAGAAACTTGCATGTATTTACAAGAAAGACTGCATAAGAATATTCTTAGCATTGTGTTTAAAAGCAAAAGTTGAGAAACAACTGCTCATTAATCAAGGACTAGATATGACGTATTCAACAATGGGAAAGTGCAGCTATATTAGATGAATTAATTGGGGCCATGTTAATAAAGTCCCCAGAAACAAAACGTGGAGGAAAAAATGAGTTACAATGTAGTAACTCTGTTACAATATAGTAACAGAGTTTCAAAATCTACAAAATCTTATGGGATTACAGATTTGTACCAAA
The DNA here is from genome assembly GCF_001458135.2 of Marmota marmota marmota. NCBI lineage: Eukaryota > Metazoa > Chordata > Mammalia > Rodentia > Sciuridae > Marmota > Marmota marmota. Next base: position 88,004,561 of record NW_026000026.1, read on the forward strand.
TGTAGCTTTGAAAACCCATTAAAGGAAACATCAAATTCATGATAATGGTTATTTATGTATTGGGGGAAAGGTAGGATTAGAGGAGAATATATAAATATCAAAAGACAAAATTGCAACAAACTTACTTTAAAGATATAATTGACTTTTATTTATGATTCTAGAACTGGACAACACCTCATTCTATCAAATAGAAGAAATGTTCCAATGAGCTGAGTGGAGGACTTTGGCTTTATAGACAGAAAAGAGCTGAAGAATTTAGGAACATGGGGGGAAAAGCAGATAGGTAATTTCAAAGTTACATTCCTATATGGAAAACTAGAGGTATTTCCTTATTATTTTGACTCATGTTGACTGAATCTCCTGATTTTTGGAACCCTGGGCCTTTTCAAGCTTCAGTTTGATTATGTTGCATTTAACAAAAATAACTAAATTCTGGTTTGATCCTGTTTGTTGGAGCCTAGTGTAGGAAACTAGTACAAAACAATGGCCTTAGGTTGCCTAAAACACCTTTCCTCAACTCATACTGTAATATTTTGCTCCTTTTAAAATCTCAAAAGAAAATAGTAAAATCTTAAGTTTTAATAAATCTGATTACTAGGTACATTGCTGCTCACAGAGTTACCCTCTAAATTCCCTACAAACATAAAATGTTTTATACTAGCATTATTGATTTTTAAATAAGAGGAGAAAAACTAAAACAATACTAGAGGACATTTGTTCCCTTTTACCTGATATGATGAACAAGGAATCGCTGAACATGGGCTCATCCTATCTAGTCTGAAGAAAGAAATTAAAAGCATCAGGCCAAGTTCTTCCCACTTCTACCTGCCCCACTCCCAGAGCAGACCATTCTCTGGTTGTCCCTGCAGCATTGGCAGCTGGCTGCTGACTACATGCAAAATCCCTTTACCACTGCCCCCTCCAGCCATCATCCATCCATCTATCGTCTATCACTGCTTGAACCTGTGGGAAACCCAGCCTCAGAAAGAGTCTGGAAGCAGGAGGAAATTTTCCACTAAGACTGAGCCCTACAATCTCCAGTGATAACAGACCCTGGCCATACTCTGTCTTTTACTGTTTGTAATTCCCATTTTGTCACTTTTTTTTAAATTAATCAAAATTTTATGATCCTGCCCAGAGAAAACAGACATCAACCAATTTGGTCAGGTCATAACTAGAAACACAAAATAAAATTAAATTATAATTTCCCCTTCTTCCTCTCAGAGATGTTTTTCAATTTTATCTTAAAGGCGTTTAAGACAGTAACAATTTATTCACTTTAATTTCTAGAGCAAATAAGTTTAGATGTCATCTTGTCTGGGACACTTCATACCGTTTTCTTTGTGAATTGATACTGCCTTTAAAAAGGCACAGAACAAAGAGGAATGAAGGGAAGGGAGAGGGAATGGGGAACAGGAAAGATAGAATGGATCGGACATTACTTTCCTATGTGCATATGTGAATACACGGCCAGTGTAATTCCACATCATGTACAACCAGAAGAATGAGAATTTATACTACTTATATGTATAATATGTCAAAATATATTCTACTGTCATGTAGAGCTAAGAAGAACAAATTTTTTAAAGGGCAAGGAATTATGCAATCTTCCTGCATTATATCTATTCTGGCCAATAGAATCAATAGGAGTTTAAACACAAATTATTTTTTATTACATTTTTTATTAATTATTTTATTACATTTTTATGTGATAAAACATGTCCTTCAAGGGTGACTTTTAATATACAAAGATCATTTTGACACCTGTTTAATTCCTGTCAACATATTCTACATTCTTTTGATAGTCGAACTTCCCCAATTTTTGTTAAATTTTTCATGTTTTGCTTTTGATCAGCAAGAACTCTGCCTCCCAAACTCTAGCCTATACATGAATCACCTGGGGATCTTGTTAAAATGCAGATTCTACTTTTAGGAGGTCTGAGGCAAGACTTGAGACTCTGCATCACTAACAAGTTCCAGCTGATACTGATGGGTCACCTTCAAGCCAAAAGAAAACCAAATGCATTTTTCAAGAATGGGTAAGTTGTTTATTTTCTGACTCCTTGCATGTTTGAGAACGTCTTTTCTATTGTCAGTTTGTTTTAGTCAGTTTTTTCACTGCTGTGACTTAAAGACCCAACTTGAACAATTGTAGAGGAGGAAAAGTTTATTTAGGGGCTTATGGTTTCAGACATCTCAATCCATCAACAGCAGGCTCCATTCCTCAGGGCTCAAGGTGAGGCAGGACATCATGGCAGAAGAGTGTAGCAGAGGGAAGCAGCTCACATAGTGATCAGATTGTGTAGAGAGAGACTCCACTCTCCAGATACAAAATATATACCCCACAGCCATGCCCCCAATGCCCCACCTCCTCCAGCCATACCCCACCTGCCTCCAGTTACCATTCAGTTAATCCCATCAGGGATTAATTAACTGATTAGGCTAAGGCTATAACCCAATCATTTCTCCTCCAAATCCTCTTGCATTGTCTCACATGAGCTTCTGGAAAACCATAACACAGTTCATAGGAATAACATCTTCATAAGGAACAGAATACTTAAAGCACAGACTTTTGCTTTCAAATATCTTCAGTTACATGATCCATTATCTTCCATCATTCTGCATTGTAGGGAATATTGAGGCTTACTTTATTTGAGCTCATTGGGGATGTTGTGCCAATATTTTTCCTGGTTGGAAGCTTATCAGATGTTTTATATATTAGATAAATACCAAAATTTGCAAAAATAAATCTTAATGTTTCTATCTTCACTTAATGTGGTCAAGGGTACAGTGAGTACTTTTAACATGATATTAAGAACTTTCAAGTCTATGAGAAAGAACTAAAAAGAAATCATGTACAAAGAATTATAGGATCAGCATGGGATATAGCTCAGTGGTACAGTGCTTGCCCAGGATGCACAAGGTTCTAGATTAGATCACCAGCACAGAAAATAATAATAATAATAATGGACCAAAAGAATGAGAAGACAGCTACAAACTGCAAGAAAACAATTTCAAAAGGCATATTTGATAGGAAACTAATTTTTTACAGTTTCCTTTTTTATTAGAGCATTATAGTTATATATAGTAGTTGAGTTCATCTCAACAAAATCATACACGCATGGAATTTGATCTTATTTTATGATTCCCCTCTTTCTCTCCCCTTCTCAATTCCCACCATTTTCCTTCCTTTACTTATCTTCCTTTCACTCATCTATTTACTTTGATTGGTTCTACTGTTTTTGGAGAGGGAGGTACTGGGGATTGAACTCAGGGGTGGTCAGAGTGTTGCTGAGCCATATACCCAGCCCTATTTTGTATTTTATTCAGAGACAGAATCTCAATGAGTTGCTTAGCACCTTGCTATTGTTGAGGCTGGCTTTGAAAACTCAGGATCCTCCTGCCTCAGCCTCCCAAGCTGCTGGGATTATAGGCATGCACTACTGTGCCCAACTTGATTGGTTCTACTTATAAAGGTAAAATTCCTTGTGGTACTTTTGTATATGCACACAGCATTATTTTTTAAACTTCATTCAGCATTTTCTCCCATTTCCCCTCCTTCTCTCCCTCTTGATCTCCTTCTTCTTCTACTGCACTGATCTTTCCTATATCTTTAGGATATCTGATCCTCCCCTTCTTATTTTTCTCTAGCTTCCACAAATGAGAGAAAACATTTGACCCTTGATTTTCTGAGACTGATTTATTTTACTCAGCATGATGTTTTCCATTCCCATCCATTTACCAGCAAATGCCATAATTTCATTTTTCTTTCTGAGTAAAACTCCATTGTGCATATACACCACAATTTATTAACTCACTCATCTATTGACATAGGCATCTGGGTTAATTTTATAATTTGGCTATTGTGAATTGTGCTGATATAAACATCAAGGTAGCTGTATCACTATAGTATGCTGATTTTAGTTCTTGGATAAATGCCAAGGAGTGGGATAGCTGGGTCATACAGTGTTTTCATCCCTAGGTTTTTCAGGAATCTCTATATTACTTTCCAGAGTGGTTGTACTGGTCTTCAGTCTCATCAGCAATGTACAAGTGTACTTTTTTTCTCATATCCTTACCAACATTTATTATTGTTTGTGTTCTTGATAATTGCCATTGTGGCCAAAGTAAGATTAAATCTTAGTGTAGTTTTGATTTCCATTTCCCTGATTGCTAGACATTTTGAATATTTTTTTTTGTATATTTGTTGGATATTTGTGTTTCTTCTTTTGAAAAAATGTGTTTAGTTCTTTTGCCCATTTTTTTATTTCATTATTTTATTGGTGTTATACTTGAGTTCTTTACATGTGCTGGATGTTAAGCTTGAATCAGAGAAGCAGCTGGCAAAGTTTTTCTCTTATGTAGACTCTTTTTTTATTTATTTTTTTTTCTTTTTTGTAGATGTAGATGGACAGAATGCCTTTATTTTATTTATTTTTATGTGGTGCTGAGGATCGAACCCAGTGCCTCACGCATGCTAGGCAAGTGCTCTGCCGCTGAGCTACAGCCCCAGCCCCTCTTATGTAGACTCTTAATCATTTCCTTTGCTGTGAAGAAGCTTTTTTTGTGGTGCCATGGAATGATCCCAGGGGTGCTTAACCACTGAGTCACATCCCCATCCCTTTTTTATATTTTATTTAGAGACAGGGTCTTGTTGAGTTGCTTAGGGCCTCACTGAGTTGCTCAGGCTGGCTTTGAACTCACAGTCCACCTGCCTTAGCCTCCCAAGCATCTGAGATTACAGGCATGTGTCACTGTGCTCAACTGAAGCTTTTAAATTTGATGTCACCCCACATATTGATTCTTGGTTGTTTTTATAGTTTTAGGGGTCTTGGTAAGGAAGTCAATGCAGCCCCAGTATGATGGAGTGTTGACCCTATTTTTTTTCTATCAGTTGCAAGTTTTCTAGTTCAATTCCTAAGTCTTTGATCCATTTCAATTTGACTTTTATGCATGGTGTAGTTTCATGAAACTAGGAATTTAGCTTCATGCTTCTACATATGGATATCCAGATTCCCAGCACCATTTGTTAAAAAGGCTATCTTTTCTCCAACTTATATTTTTGGCATCTTTGTCAAGTATCAGATGGATATAGGTGTGTGGATTTAAGTCTGTCTTCTATTCTGTTCCATTGCTCTTTATGCTTATTTTGATGCCAATACCATGCTATTATTGCTACTGTAGTCCTGTAGTATAATGTCAGATTAGGTATTGTGATATTTCCCGTATAGGTTTTGTTGTTCATTATTGCTTTGGCTATTCTGGGTCTTTTATTCTTCCAAATGAACTTAAGGATTGATAAAATTATTATTTCTAAATAAACCAAAAAAACTTTAATTCAACAAGAAAATGAAAAACTCAATTGAAAAATAGGTTAGAAATCTGAACAGATACCTCACCAAAGATGATATATTTACCAAATATATAGTAAATTAGCATATGCAAGGATGTTAAACATCATCTATTATTAGTTAATTGGAAACCAAAGCAACAATAAGATGCACACTTACTAGAATAGTGGAAATGCAAAACACTGACAACAAAAAATGCTAACGATGATATGGAGCAATAGGAAATTTCACTCAATACTAGTAGAAATGCTAGTATATCTATTTTGGAAGACAGTTTTGTAGTTCTTAGAAACTAACCACACAAAAACCTGCACACAGATGTTATAGCAGCTTTATAATTCAGAAACAACTAAGATGTCCCTCAATAGGTGAATGTATAAATAAACTGTGGTATATTTAGACATTGGAATATTACTTAGTGCTAAAAGAAATTAGCTTTTAAGCCAAGAAAAGACATGGGGAGAGCTTAATTACAAAGTTTTACTAAGTGAAAGAAGCCAACCTGAAAAGACTACATAAAATACTACATAAACATCTATTGTTATCTTTTAACTATATGACATTCTGAGAACAACAAAACTACAAAGACAATAAAAGGATTAGTGGTTTCCAGGGATTCAGGGCATGGGAGGGATAAATCAGCAGAGCACAGAGGATATTTAATGCAAGGAAACTATTCTGTATACTATAATTGTGAATACATGTCATGATACATTTGTCAAGACCCTACAATGTGCAACACCATAAATGAATCCTAATGTAAACTGTGAACTATAGATGATAATGATGTGTCAATGCTGGTTCATTGATTCTAACTAATGTATGGCTCTGACATGAGATGTTGATAGTCAAGGAGGCTGGGGAGGGTCCCTGAAAATCATATGGGAATACTCTGTATTTTTTTGTTCAGTCTTGCTATGAACCTAAAAATGCTCTTTTAAAAAAAAGTTTATTGAAGAAAATATGGGGAGTAGAGCACATCTTGGGCTGAAATGCAGCTCTATTGTTTACCTAGCATGTGCAAGGCCCTCAGTTCAATCCTCAGTACCACAAAGAGAAGAAGAAGGGGGGAGCAGAATGAAAGGGAAAAAGAAGAATTAAAGAAGAGAATGACAACAATGTCTAAAAGAATAGCAAATATCATTAACGAATTTGAAGTTATAATAACATGGAAATTCTGGGATTGAAGAGTACAATAATTGGAAATGAAAAAAAATTACTAGAGAGGTTCAACAGCAGATAGTGAAGTCAGAATTAGACAGGAAAACAGGCAAAGGTCAGACCCAGACAATGGTGGGATTGAAATGTCAATTCCTTTAGAGCCCTTCCTCCACCCTTATCCAGATAACCTGCCCCTGCTCCAACCTGTTGCTCAGGTAACCTGTCCCAGGGATAATCCCTCCCTACAGGGAGTTGTTAATTATGCCCCACTACCTCTACCCCCCATCATGCCCAGATCATTCCACCTTGGCCCCTCCAGCCCATCTGCCTCTCACCTTTAGGCAATCCCACTGAGCATTTCCTGGGCCTAGTCACTTATGCAAAAAGAAGAGAGATAAGGGGGAAGAGAGCAGGGGAACAAAGGAAGCCTAGGACATATAAAAAGGCAGAACACCCTCACTTCTTAGGATACCAGCAAACCAGTTATGGCCCCCTTCTCCCTCCTGGGAGAAGTCTATGTTACCCCTTTTTAAATAAACACTGATTTATATGCTTGCCTCAGCGAGCTTCTCTAATGTTATACGTCAATATGTGGGGAAGCAGAACTTGTCGCCAGTAACCGGCAATATCAATAGGAGCTAGCCAAAGAAAGAAGGGGGGGGGGATTTTAAGAAATGTCAGTTGAGGGGCAGAGGATATAGCTCAGAGACAGAGCATTTGTCTTAAATTTGTTATATCATGGGTTCAATCTCCAACACTGCAAAAAAATAATAAAATCTAATATCAGTTGAGATTATATAAAGTCTGAGGAAGAGGACAAAAAAAGAATAAAGAAAAATGAATGGGGCCTCAGACATCTTTAGGAAAGCCATCAAGTATTCCCTTTATGTTAACTGGGGTTTCAAGCAGGAAACAAAGGGAGACACAAAAAAAAATATGGGAAGAAATAAGGCTGAAAACTCCCCAAATTTAATAAAAAGTATTTATTTGTAACCCAAGAAGCTCAAAAACAACCCAAGCAGAATAAACCTAAGGATATCATATCATAAGTAAACCACTAAGCATATCATAAATAAACTCTTGAAGGCGAAAACAAGAAAAAAATTTTGAAAGTAGCAGAAAGAAAATAACTCATAATATACAAAGGATTTTCAATAAGACTAACTGTTGATTTTTCATCAAAAATCATGAAGGCCCCAAGATGGTGAGCTCACATAATCAACATGCTAAAAGACAAAGACTGCCAACCAAGAATGATACATTCAGAAAAACTATATTTCATAAATTAAGGTTCCCAAATAAACAAACACTGAGAGAATTTATTAGACCTGCCCTACAAGAAATAGTAAAGGAGTTTTTCCAAGCTAAATGAAAGGCATAGGAGAATATTTTGAATCTGTCCAAAGAAACAAAGAGTCCTGGCAAAATAATGACATAGGTAAACATAAGATAGTAAAAATGTATTCTTATAACATTTTTATTTTCTTATCTGATTTATAGGACAACTGTGCAAAGGGATAATTATAAAACTGTATTTATGGGCTTACATTAAGTAAGGATATAATTTAACCATAACCACACAAAAGAGTGGGGAAAGAATGGACTTATATTAGAGCAGCTTCACATACCACTAGAATTATGTTGGTATTAATGCAAACTAGATTGCTTTTTTTAAAGATGTTAATTCTAATCCCTAGGTCAACTAAAAATAAAATAACTCAAGATATAGTAAAAATAATAGTAAGTGAATTTTTCCACCTAATGGATCATACCCATAGTCTCTCCTGATTAAGAGAGTTTAGAAGATGATGGGCTAGGGTTGTGGCTCAGTGGTAGAATGCATACCCCGCACAGATGAGGCACTGGGTTTGATCCTCAGCACTACATATAAATATAAATAAACAAAATAAACTTTTTTTTAAAAAAAAAAGATAGTTTAGAAGATGATATGTGGAATTTTTGAGCTGATAATATTCAGATGATATGTTAGAGTTGATGCTCTAAGTTGAAAATCCTGGGGCTGTTGGGATGGGGTATCTATTTTGTATATGCAATGTTACGTGAATTTTGGTGTACCAGAGGACAAATTATAATAATGGAATGACTCCAAAGCAGCTATGTCCAAGTCTCAGTTCTCAGAACCTGTATATGTTACCTCATTTTGAAAAAGTATCTTTTTGCAAATGTAACTAAAGGATCTTAAAGTGAGATCATCCTGATGAGTCTAATGATAAATGACCCTATAAAGGGAGCTGGGAAGAGCAAGGAGTGGGAGGAAGAGGAGGAGGACAATGACAAGGACAAGAAAAAAGAAGCAATATGATCTTCATTAGAGGTCCAATTTGACACTGTGATGATATGGCCACTGGTCAAGGAGTGATGATGGTCATCAGGTGGAAGAGGCAAAAAATAGACTATTCTCCTAGAGCCGATGGGAGGGCATTTCAGACTTCTGGTCTCCAGAGTTGTAATAAAATATATTGCTGCTGTATTATGCCACCAGTGTGTGGTAATTTGTTATAGCAGCTCTAGGAAACTATTATACATTCTAGTCAAAAGTCAGAAATTGGCACAGTAAATTTTTAAAAAGTATATGTGATCCAGCTTTGTGAGACAAAACTTTAGACCCAGACAAAAAATAAAAAAGGTGAAGCTATACCACACAAATGAGAACAAAAAGCAAACAAGTATGGTCTCACTTTAAGACCAAAATTGTTAGTAGAAACAAAGAAATATTTTACAGTGATCAAATATTTAATCTGTCAATAAATCACAATAACTATAAACATATGTCACCCTACAACAGAAACCCAAACTACACATAGCAAAACTGACAGAATTGAAGTGGAACACGGATAGTTCAAGGGTAATAGTTGAAGACTTTAGAACACGGTTTTAGTAATGTATGGAACGACTAGACAAATCAATAAGGCAATAGAACACTTGAACAACACTATAAATCAATTAGACATAACAGACATCTACAGAACACACCACATAGTAAAAGATTATATATATTTAGCTCAAGAGCACATGGAACATCATCCAGGATGAACTATATTCTTAATCATAAAAATATCCTAAATACATTTAGAAAGATTAAAATCATACAGAGTATATTACCTGACAAAAATGGAAGTAAATAGCAATCAGTAATAAGATAATTTAATGAATTTACAAATATTTGGTAATTAACATCTCCTGAATAACCAAAGAGTTACAGAAGAAATAACAAGAGGAATCAGAAAATATTTTAAGATGAATGAAAACAAAAACAATACACTAAAACTTATGAGTTACAACTAAAACATTGTTTAAAAACTAAATTATTAGTTTTCAATGCCCATATCGAAAAGAATAACTACAATAGAGTATTTATAAAGATATTAATTCATGAGTTGTTTCCAGTTTTTACTGTCTCTTCTTGAGTTTCCCACCACCTATCCTCAAAGTAGCTAGGGCACTGCATTCACTGCTTTATGCTTTTTAAATCAATGAATCATGATAACCCTAATTCATAATACTATCTATTTTTTAAATTATTTTAGTTAGAGAGTTGAAGCACTGGGAAGTTGAATAATTGCCCCAGATCATGCAGTGTATAACTGAGAGATAGGGAATAAAATTTAGGAAGTCTGGAATCCAAGGGGTAGATGAACTCAGAGAAAGGACTCAATTCTTGACTTTTGAGTTTCCAAATAAGTGTTTAGAATTCATTTGTTCATGCTGCTTTCAGTTGGGTTTTCTGTAGTTCACCCTATAGTTTTTGTATGGCCCAGGAGCTAAGGATTTTTTTTTTTTAATTTTTAAATTGTTAAGGGAAAAAAAAAAACAAAAGAAATCTTATTATTTTGTAAATCATGAAAATTACAAGAAACCATTTTCATATTTTAGTTCATGCTCAGAATAGAAGCTGGATATCCTCACTTGTCATAGCATACAGAAATTCCATGGCTTGACTGCTGGTTTTTTGTTTTGTTCTGTCTTTTTTTGAGATCAAGGACTAAAATTGTTCTGAGTGAGAACCAACCTTAACTATGATTACCAAATACGGAATGGGATTTTGAAATTAATTTTGTTGAAGACTCACTAATGTTTCTAGACTTAGAAACTTTCCTTTAGATTTTTGGCTCTGGCTATGACAATATAGAGGGTATTGAATTAATTCACCTACTCAACACACTTAAGAAAGCTGTACAAAATGAAAAAAAAATTGTTTAAGGCCACCGGAGAGCAGCCCATGCTGGAGGTATTCAAGGGGTTATGTGTTCCTTCAGAAAAGGAAAACACGGGAAACAAAGCCTACTGTCCACCTTGGCTTTTTTTATAAGAATATTTCCCAACTTACAGAGCTGAAGAGTAAATGGAGCCCAAGCAAAAACAGAGGTCCTGATGGTTCAAGCACGGACAGCTGAAAAGCTAAAATGTTAGGGCAAGTCTCAAAGGTCGAGGGGCATAAAGAAAAGAGTCTAAAATCTGAAAGAAAAAAATAACTTTGTAGCCAGCTTACAGCTAAGATATTTGTGCATGGGATTGTACTACAGAAAATCAACTGAAAAGAGCAGCTGGAAGACTAAAAAGCTAAGCATGGATGTTGTTATGGTTGGAGTTTCTAATGCCTCCCACCAAAAACCTCATGTGTTCATGTGGGAAAGGTGAAATGATTCAACTATGAGAGTTGTAAATCATAAGTGGATTCATCCATTTGATGTATGAATCATCTGTATTAACTGCTATATATTATAAATGTCCAGGGCTCCTTCCTCTCTCTGATTTCCACCTATCCTGAGCTGACAGCTTTCCCCTGCCATGCCTTCTGCCTCAGGTTGGGCCCAGAGAAATGAAGTCGGTCAACCATGGACTGAAACCTCTGAATCCATGAGCCCAAAATAAAGTATTCCTCCTCTAAGTTGCTCCTTTCACATATTTTTGTCACAGTGACAAAAGAGCTGACTTACACAAGGGTAAACAGCATCCTAGGCCTGGGGAAGTAGAGGTTAGAGTTCAAGTCTCCAGCCCAAGTTAGTGGGGCTAACATTTCCACAAACCCAATCCCACTCAAGGTATGAAGACTACAACCGAGGACCCAGAGAGAAGCTTGAGCCTCAGAAAATGACTACTTTCAGATGAAAATTATTTTTTGCTGATCCATTTGCCAAAATGCTAATCTTATTTGGTCCACTTTGTAGCCCAACAGATGGTCTCCTGTGGTACGGAGTATTACCAGACCTGTGCTGGTTTTACGCAACATACTTTCCAAAGGTAAAAATCCTGATTTATAGCACTTGCTTATTTCCATTGTGTAAATATCAAAATAGTGCCAATCTCAACTTACCAATGTAACATCACTGAATACAAAGTTGGGAAGAAATATGTACAATGGACTCTCACCAGATGTGTGAGCTGTTTCCAGAACACTACAATAACCCTGCCGCCCAAACCTGTATTTCACATCTTCAAATTAATAAAAAAGAAACCATAACTATATGAACCCAAATACATGTTATAATTTATCATTTTTTTAAAATGTTAAGAAATGTTTAATTTATTTGGAAAAAAACTCTCTTCACAGATTTTCTTTTCTATAAGTAAGACATAAGACATTATTCTTGAACATAATTTCTTCTTAGGCTACAACATGAGTTTTTCTTTTAAAGACAAACAAAAGAAGTGTCTTGGACACCAATGAATAATTTTTCCATTTATTTGCCTTAAACAGATGTTGATTAAACATAGTTTGATTCAACAAATATTTATGGAATGTGTACTCTATTTATGGCACTCTGCAATGTAATGAAGGGTTTCCCATGTCTTCAATTATTCTTATCAAAACAAATATTCAATAGCCTAAAAGAAAACTTGTTGTAAGGAAATATTTATTTCTTAAGATTGTGGAGAGGAGGAGGGGAAATACCCAAAGCAAAGAGCAGGAATAGAACAGCATACATGATGAGGCTGAGAGATTAGGGAATGAAAATACTGTGATTCCAGTTCTCTGTTGTCCTTTGGGTAGTACATGACTTCATCTTGAAATTATCCCCACAAATGACCCCAGATGGAACAAGACCACATTTCCATTATGATTTCATGAATTTGGGTACTTATTACTTTATTTGTGGATTCTTTTCTTTTTTCTTCAGAGTAGAATTAGGCAAGTTCTTTGGGCTTTTTGTGTATGTCTAAACACACTTTTACCAGCACTCAGGAAAAGCATCCTATTTCCTCCTGAAACCCTGGCCTTCTAAAACATTTAATCTACAGCATAGTCTTTTTGAGGGGGAAAGACCTTTTGATTTCTTAGATGATGGCTTGGTTTCCCTTTGCATCCTGATGAATAAAAGGCACACACAGTAATATTAAATTATGTAGTTTGCTAAAATGTAGCCATTGTGTTTGCTTTGGCCTGTATGATCCCACTTTTGCCAAATTTTACTTGGCTTTGTTACATTTTGTTTATCTGTCATAGAAATGTAGAAAAGTATATTAGTTCCCTATTACTGATGTAACAAATTATCACAAAGGTAGTGGCATAGAAAAACTCAAATTTATTACCTTACAGAACTGGATGTCAGAGATCTGAAATGGGTCTCAGTGGGCATAAGTCAAGATGTTAGTATGGCAGAGTTTTTTTTCTGGAAGCTGCTTACTTCTTCCAGCATCTGAAGGCTGCATTGCATGTGTGGTCCCTTCTCTTATTTTCAAAGTCAACAATGATCAATCAGGTTTTCTCACCTCGCATCACTCTAACACTGATTCTACCTCCCTCTTTACTTATAATTTTTCCATCTCAAAGTCCACTGAACATTAATCTTAATTCCACCCGCAACCTTAACTGCCCCTTTACCATATCCACATATCCACAAATTCCAGGGCTTAGGACATGGGCATTTTAGAAGGGCCATTATTCTGCTTATTGAAGATGGGGAAGAGAGGTAACTCAGTTTCAGTTGAGAAACACCAGAAAGAATACACAGAATATTCTTTTTTAAAATATATTTTTAGTTATCAATGGACTTTATTTATTTATATGTGGTGCTGAGCATCGAACCCAGTTCCTCACACATGTGAGGCAAGTGCTCTACCACATGTGAGGCAAGTGCTCTACCATTGAGCCACAACCCCAGCCCCAATGCAGAATGTTCTTACAAGTCCATTTGCTCTCAAAAGGTAATGGTGCATTGCCATTCTAAAACTAAAATGTGCAGTTTTTAATGGGCAATTCCTCCTTCCGGTGTGTGTGGCTGAGGTCTTCTCTTTGTAAACAGAATGTTCTCAACAATGCTGCATTTCCACAACTGAGGGGTGCTTAACCTGTTGACTATGCTTCTAGAATTGCTTGATGTGATTTCACAGCTGAAGCATGAAAGCCACTCATTTCACAGATAAGGAAAGGAAGACCCAAAGATGTGATGTCACTCACTTATATTTTCACACTAAAGAGATAGAGACAGACTCAGAAGCCAAATTTCTCAACTCCCAGTTCAGGTCACTTTTCTATATAAGGTCACAGACAATGGAGGGTCCTTAATACCTTTCATACTATTAACATTAGGAATAAGCTGAGTATAGAATCCATCACTTTAAAAAATGAAGAGAGAAGCTCTGAATGATATAATTGGTACTGACACAATTTATTGTTAGAAGGAGGCTGAGTAGACTATAACCTAGTCCTAAACACTCCTGTAGCAGAAGATGTTGATTGGCTGGCCCCACCATTATTCCAAATCCCTTCATAGGATAAAAGTTAGAAAATAATAATACTCCCTTATCCTCCAGCATCTAATAAAAATACCCCAAGAATCTGCCAAATGGATAAAAGGTGTTCTGAGAAAGCTTTTGCTTTCAAGGTTAAATGAGCAACCAGACACGGGTTGTATCTTCCTATTTATTCCTACTTCAGTGTAAAAACTTTTGTTTGTTGCTCTATTCCAGGCATTACAAGAGGTGTCCAGAATACACTTAAGTATTTATTGAATAAATAGTTTTTGTTTAATGAGGTCAGAAGTTATAACAGATACTTCAAACTTGGAAAACCAGACTTCTAGAGACTTAGTCTTAACATTGTTTTGTCACTAAATTAATGTCAACAGTTGCTTCCCTCCAAGTTTCTGTTCTGTGACAAAATTTAACTCTACTTGATCTTTATTATATATCAGTAATTTTGTTTCTTGCTGCCAAAAGCATTCCATATTAATGAAGAACTTTATATACTACAATTCTGCAATGTAATCAGATATTTTAAAACAGACCCCTCCGGCAGGTAAGAAATTTCTGGGGTAACAATGATAATCAGCATATTGATAGGAGTGGTAAGCTTCAATGTCTTAGAGAAGCTCAAGTATACATTTAAACAATTCAGTTAATGTATACAGATTTGTGCATTTAATTATATCCAAATTTTAATCCAAAGATTAAATATTAATACTAAAGGTTAAATGCAAATACTAAATTCTGTTTAACAATACATATGCCTACCTTTTTATAGGGAAGTATACTGTTATGTTCAATTTACCTTGGATTGCACCAAAAAATAAGCTACAGACTGATGAATGGCCAGAGGATTCACAGGTGATAAAGTAAGATAAACAGACCATTAGAAGGGGTGGGTATATGGATATTCACCCTCAAATTGGTTCAACTTTTATAGCCTCATCTTATAAATGTATGTGCCAGACCTGGAGGAAATGATGGTTCTGAAACTGTACTTATGTGAAAAAGAGTAGTTCTCTGGTGGGGAGCTGCAGAAACACTCTGAAAGTGTATAGCAATCTTGCTACTAATCCACACATAATGAAATTATCAATGGCAAATTATTTTTTAAATTTGACAAAATTAATACTAAAGTTTCCTGGAAGAATGAGCAGACAATAATAGTTAAGAATTCAGGGGGAAAAAAGCAGGGTAATAAGGAGAAAATTATTCAGCTGTATATTAAAACAGAACTAATGAGTAATGAGAAAGCTTTTATCCTGATGGACAAACAACTGTACTCCATTTCTGGAATTATCATATATAAGATATATATTTTTTTAAATCCTGGAAATACTGGATGAAATGTAACTAAAATATTCTTGAAATCATAATTGAGATGTAAAATAGTAAGAGAAGATTCTAAAAGTCAAAAGTTCAGGCCCCAAATAAGAACCTCTTGAAAACTTTCCTCATCTGACTAACACAGAGCACATTTGATGATGGTGAGTATGAAAATAGAGGCACCAAAAGGAGAAATTATAGAGAATAATTTAATTATGTACATAATACATCCAATATTTGGAAAGTAAGGGCAGCTTTATGGGCAAGTACACTGATATAACCTCTGAAATACTTGACATTATGGTTTGATCAGGAAAAAAATATCAGTCATGATCTCCATTAATGTTTATTTATATTTTATGTACATATAAAAAGTGCAATATCTTATGTGTATTACAAAACCAGAAGTATAATTTTAAAATAGGAGATTGTGCACGGATATGCTCCTTTGTATTCCAATAGGAACTATTTTGAGCACCCTCCCCCAAGATTCTCCTCCCTCACTTTGGAAGCCAGGGCTTGTGTGAGTCTACATCAGATAAAGTGAGGATGAAGCAGTAAGAAAGCCCCACATCCTTCCTTTACCTCCCAGCTGATGGCTGAATCTCTGTTCATTTCTTTAGGCTTAATTTTTATATAAACAACTTCCAGTCCCCTTCCTGAGGATGTACTTAATTACAAAAAGTAGAGAGATCATGAAGGCAACAGATAACTCAGTGAAAAACAGTCAATGCAGAAAGCAGAGGTAAGTTTCAGAAGCCCTAAGTTTCATTAGCCCTCTTGGGGTAATGTAGCCATTTACTCAGGAAGAATTTATAGCACTAAATTAAAAAAAAAAAAAAAAAAAAAAAACTTTAGTTCTCACTCATTTTATTTTTACATAAATAGCCATTTGTCCACTTTTGAACATTCCAAACTGAAAAGAGAATGAGCCATGCTATCTTCTACCCCATCCATGAGAACAACTGACTGTGGAAACAGCCCTTTCTCCAGCCTCTGACATTGTCTACATACTGCACCCCTGGTCAAAGAGATGCCGCAAGTGAATGGACAGTTTTAGTAAAGAAACTCTGGGTATTAAGTTTCTTTCATATTAGCTGAATTAAGAACATGAATATTTTTAAAAGTCTGGAATCTTCCATTTTTAAAAATATTCCTTAATCATTAAAAATATTGCTTTAAAAAAAACTCTAGATTACTTTTAAAAAAATTTTACTATTTTCCACTTATTTTATACTATCTAAATTTTAAGTAAATATCTTGAATAAAACAGAGTAAAACACAATAATTTTTCTTAAGTATTTACAGAAAATTAAATTCTAGCTAACCAAATGAAGGAAAGAAGTAGAATGAAAAATTTGTCTTTTATTGAATTATTCATGAATATATAGAAAACTCATATTTCTTTTCCAGATATGACCCTTTTTGTTCTATTGGCACAGGTCTGGACTGGAGTCAGAATTCAGTGACTTACTCAAAGCTCCTACTCCAGTGGATCCACACATATATAGATCAAATATCCTCCTGGCTACAGTTTCTAATCTTCTCCTTAGAGACAAAGAGCTGTTCACAGTGCCAAGTTTTGCTGATAACAGTATAACCATTAGTGTATTAATCAGTTTTAATTATTATTTATTTGACTAAAAACAAAGTTACAAAAATGGATTTTGTGTTATTAATCAAAAGATATTGACATAACTGGACATCTTCTTGGTATATTCAGCACATTTTGCATTCTTCATTTTTTGGACCACTGACTTTTGGAGTAGATAGTGTACCCCTTTGTCAAAGAAAGCAAACTCTCCAAAGAGATTGGGCCTCGGATAAAAAAAATTATTGAAAATTACATATCTTGCCTCTAAAATGGTATCGTGCCCATTCTTTCTTCCACTAATAGGCTTGAAAATCTGCTCTGCATAGGGGTTGGTTCTTAAGTAACTGAATGTCATTATTATGCGTTCTCCTCTCCATGTCGGAGTGATGAATAAACTAAGTTTAAGAAAACCATACTAGCAGGAGTCCCGTCAAATAGGGATAGGAAGGCATGGTGGCTGCATTTCAGGAGACTGGATCATTCAATGTGAGGATATTTGCCTTCTCATGCTGCGTGCCAAGGTGCAACAGGCAACCAAATTGTTTGGTTCAGCACATCAAGTAGGATCTTTCTTCCTCACAGAGCAAATATGTTGTGGAGTCAATGCATTATAAGGCCAGAGTTTCAGAAGGAAAAGGAGTGCTTCTCTTGAGTGCTAGAAAACAAAGTGAAATAGATATGTGTGAACAGCCCAAAAGAGCAGGCTGGCTCTTTCCCAAAAGGGAAGAAGAGCCACAAATAAGGTGATAAAATTCCGATTTCATGAAGTCAGATGCTGCTGTGGGTCATTATGGGAATGATTGCAAGTGTTGTCACCATGCAGCTCACATAGCCCCAGTACCCCAGTGAAAACTTGGAGCCAATGCATTACCTGCTCCAATCCAATCCTTTCAGGAAGTTCTTGCCTGAATGCTATGTGCTTGGGGTAAATGTTTTTCTCCTCCTCCCTACAATTTTAATAAGTAAATAGTTTATTTCCATAAATTTCTTCACTGGCTGGAGAACCTAATAATTTGATAAGAATAATTGAAGAAATCTAGATCCTCTCATTACTCACCAGGATGCCTAATATACAGCATATATTTCATAAATGCTTCTAGAATCAAACTTTGATTAGTCAACATTTGTTTGAAATAAATGTAGAAGTTATTCCGGAGTCCAGGTCACCTCTACTATTTGACTTTGAGGGAGAGTCACTCCTGCTTTAGTCCAAAGAAGTTATATTTATGAATATTTATATAAGTGACACCTTTTGGGGAAAAAAAATTGAAATGAGAGAAAATGAAAGCTGCTTTCAAAAACATTGCTGTCCTTCCTATATCCTTAACCTCTAACAAGAATTCCTTCCTACCATATTGCTCATCGACACATTTTTAACTTTTCTCTCTGTGGAAACTTGGAGTTCTCTCAACACCCAACCCTTTAGAAATGTCCTTCACTGCTCAGCGGCAGAGCACTTGCCTAACATGCGTGAGGCACTGGATTTGATCCTCAGCACCATATAAAAATAAACAAATAAAATAAAGGCATTCTGTCAATCTACAACTACAAAAAAAAGTTATTAAAAAAAAAGAAAGAAATGTGCTTCACTAACTATGGAGGTAAGAAAACTAATGATTCCTCAGACTCTATTATAGCTTGGACTCCATCTATGATCTGGTCTCCACCAAATAGATGCAACTGCATGTGATTTTTGAGGATGTCAGGAAAAATCGTCTAGGCTTGTGCTGATGTTTTATGTTGACAAGCTTAGCCATGGAAGCTTTCACTTTTCTGAGGCAGAATGAAGGACCTCATATCTGGTCTTAGCGTTGTGAAGGTCAAGAAGAAGGACCAAAGCAACCATGCATTTCATGACACAGATCCTGTCTGAGTAGGTTCTAGAATAAACACTATATGGCATTTGTACTGTAGTGGCAGAGGTACCAGCCACCTTGATATATAGAACCTAATATTGTTCTGATTTACTCCTGAAAGCTCAGCCATGAGCATGGTCCTGACCTTCGAACTGTAACACCTTAGTACTTTCTATTTAAACTAGCTTCTAAAACACTACCTCACTTCACATTTTTTTTTCCTTCTATTCTTTCTTTGATCTTCAACATTCAGACAAGAAGAAAAAAATAATTTTTCAAAGAAAGTTAAAGCTTTATTTGTCCAAGCTAAGCATGGACAACTGTAACATAGAATTTTCACAATGAAGTATGGGTGTGATATAAAGAAGTGCCTGCCACACAGGACACAGTAATTCTTCCCTGAGACCAGGGAGGAGGAATGAACAGGGTGCAAGAGAAAATATGTCCCCATTCAAGGTTCATGACTAATAGCTCAGAAGGAAAACTAAAAACAGTGGAAGAAAAGAGAAACCCCCAGATAGTTCAGGAATGAAGTGGTACATAGCAAGAGTGGTGCTCTCCTCTCCTAAACAAGGAGATAGCAAGCCTCTTAGGAAGTCCCACAAGCAACAGGATGCCACATTCAACAAGAAAGAATTAGAGTAACAATAGATAAGAGCAGGTGCATTTCAGGACCATAGAGCGACATAGAAAAAAAAAAGAGAGAGAGAGAGAGTTCTTAGTACCCTGAACCTCACCAACTAGGGGACTAGAAATACTATGGTGGGGAGTGGGGGGGTACAGGAATATGTCTGAGAAGAAATAGCTGCAAAGTTCAGAACTTTTGCAGTTAGAGAAAAGGGCAATTCGACCAGCCATGCTTCACTATATGCCAGTTCAAGATATTCAGGGAACAGGCACACCAAGGAACATCACTACAGACATCACAGTGACTGATGCCCAACACAAAAGAAGGGCAAGAAACCTTGAGTAGAGGCAGCAAGACCGTATATTACTCTCCTGTTGTCAGAATAATATATAACCTCTGTGGAAAAATAAGTCATTCTCAAGTGGTAGAAAGGACAAAAGGGAGGCATTTTGTAAAAAAAAAAAAAAAAAAAATTAAAAAAAGATCACATAATAAACCAAAGCTGAGAATGTGCAATAAAAGGCAGTAAAGATAGAAAAATTAGGACAGTGACTGTAAAAAGTAC
>NW_026000026.1:88024772-88107196 GCF_001458135.2 Marmota marmota marmota
TTTTTTTAAAAAAAAAAAAAAAAAAAAAAAAAAAAAAAATCACATAATAAACCAAAGCTGAGAATGTGCTTAAAGGCAGTAAAGATAGAAATTGGACAGTGACTGTAAAAAGTCACTGATTGTACTGAAAATATCAGAATAACAAAGAACAACAAGATGGTCTAGTCATGGCAGACTGGAAGATTCAAGGACAAAGGGGACTTAATTGTAGAAAATACTATTTTTTTTAAACCAATCATTATGTGTAAATTTTGACCCTACTGTAATAGTTAAGAGTTTATTGATAGGCAACTAACAAATATATTTTTAAAAAATGGGGCTGGGGTTGTGACTCAGTGGCAAAGCGGTTGCCGAGCATGGGTCAGGCACTGGGTTCGGTCCTCAGCACCACATAAAAATAAATAAAAATAAAGGTATTGTGTTCATTGCAACTAACAAATATATATTTTTTAAAAAAGAGTTCATTGAGTATTTACCATGTGCCAGTCACTGCCCTAATTAAATAAATGTAAAGGATGTTATTTCATTTAATTTTGATGTAATCTAATTATCTTTGTTTTACAGGTAAGGAAACTAAATCACAAATATTAAATAACTTGCCCAAGATGCACATAATTATGTATACATTAAAGATATGATAAAACTGTAACTATAGCTGAACAGTATTCCACAAATTATCCCCAATGAATAATCAGTCACTTCTAATATTATTTTTCTTTCTCCTCCATTTGGAAGTCAGATACTATATAAATAGATTAATGGTTGCTGTTTGCAGTATAGAAATAAAGAGAAGAAGAAAATTCATTTCATCAGAGCTAAGCTTTTCAGATGTTCTCTCTGTAACTAGAGTGTACTTCCCATGCCTTATTCTTTTTTTTTTTAAGTTGTAGATGGACACAATACCTTTATTTATTTTTATGTGGTGCTGAGGATCCA
Organism: Marmota marmota marmota; assembly: GCF_001458135.2. Classification (NCBI taxonomy): domain Eukaryota; kingdom Metazoa; phylum Chordata; class Mammalia; order Rodentia; family Sciuridae; genus Marmota; species Marmota marmota. The sequence goes on from NW_026000026.1 coordinate 88,025,709, forward strand.
ACCCAGTGCTTCATACATGTTAGGCAAGTGCTCTACCACTGAGTTACAACCCCGGTCCCCAAACCTTATTCTTAACAGTATTTCCAGCTTCATGAACACACACACACACACACACACACTCAAAAAGAATCAGAGGAAGGGATGGGGGATTGTAGGGAACAGGTATTTGGCCACAGAATATCTACATGGTTGTTGTTATAGACATTCCCCATGCCTTCTTCCTAGATTCAAGTCACATATTCTCTGGCTAATTCACATAGAAAGGACCAGTAATTAGATGTCCTTCTTCTTTAAATCCTGAAGCAAAAATTACAAAATCCAGATACTCGTTATTTTAAAAATTCTAATGCAACATGATTTTATTGTGCCACAAAAGCTAATATAAAAGGACTTGCCTATGGCATTTCCTTTTTCTGCATCCCTTGAGACTAGGCCTAGATGCACTGCTTTTCAATATGCACAAAAAAAAATTCACTCAATCACTTCTGTTGCTTCACAATTCTGAAAGCCTTTGACCACCCAAGATGACAGTAGAGTAGACACTCCACTCTGGACACACCTTGCCCAGACCTGTCTTCCAGATTCCATTCTCTTACTCTGCTCCTTGGGCCATCCTTGAACCTGAGGAGGCAATCCTGGTTGCCACCTCTCACCTCTGAGGTGGAGACCTGGAGTTACCCCAACCTAACTGGGAGCCCAGGAACAGAGCTCCCCCTAGATAAGCAGTAACTGATTTGGGCCCGATTGCTTTGCTAAGGACATGTAGGCAATGGTCACAGTTCAGGTTCTGGGTGATGGTCTCCAAAACTTGTACTGCCACTGTCAGACTGCTGAAGTGGACATTTCCCAGCTTCTGGGAACACCAGTTTCTCAACTTCTTTCTGTGTCTATTTTTCATTCAAAAACAAGGAACTTTTAATCTGTCCTGTTTAATTTTATATACATATACAGGATAATAAGTATTCACAAACACTTATTAAACAAATGAATGATAGACTCCATCAGCAGGTCAAGGATAACCATGAAAATTTTAATTTTAAAATAACTTTTCTTCAATCTGACATCATTGTCTGGGTTCTTGGGAATGATTCTCAGTGTATCTCAAACTTCGCAGACTATAGCTTAAATTCAACAACCAAATCTTCAGTTATAAAATGTATCCAGGATCTCTAGGCTCCCTCTTCTATGCTGGGCCATGCAGGTGCTAGAAAAATCTAAGGGGAAAAGGCCAGGAACCCTGAAAGCCAAGAAATGACCTAAAATCTTGCAATTTAAATTAATTTTCTCTGAAGAGAAGGTGGAAGAGAAGATGTCAGCAGCAACCCTCAACTTCTCCACAACCCAGAAATGAAGCAGTGAAAGTAAAGAAACAGCTGACCAGAGAGGTTGGTGACAGAGTAAATATGCTAAAACTCAATATTGGACAGCTTGAGACTTGGAAGAAGAACTTGGAATTTGATCACTGGAACACAGAATAAGGACAGAATTTCTTCACACCAAACCCTGACCATGGAGGGGTCTGGGGGTAGGGGTAACAAAGAGAGAAAGAGGAACAGGAAGAGCCCATAAGCTTATTTCCCTAACAAGACTTGGAAAGGAAAGCAGACCAATTTAAAATGGGACATGAACAGCAAAGACGTAAAGGAAATCACACCATGTAGCCCAAATTGTAGACTGAAAGCTGTACTAGGCAGGGCAGTCATTTTGTAGAGTTCACAGCTAGCCAGCCTCCCTAGAAGAAATCAAACCAATACAGCTTCTCCTCACCTACAGAAAGTTAACAGAATCAGAAGGAATGCCTCAAAAATAGTTTGTCTCAGTAATCAGGCTAGAAGGAACTTGTAGAGAGATTGCTGCTAGCTGAAGCTACTGAAATTCCCTCCCTCTTGCGAAGCACTAAAGGAGTGGGGTAGAGTTAACCTGAGAGCAAATCTTTCCCCAGGAATGCTGACCCCGACTCAGTTCTCCCCATAGCCTCTGCAGAAGCTCAGGCAAAGGTGTACTAACAAGCTACCCCTATCACAGTGAAGAGTAAAACTCCCTGTGATCTGCAGCAGCCAGGGTGGAGGTTTCTGGGCCACAAACCACCTGCAGAGAGTCTGCACTCACAGGCCCCACAATTGCAGACAGCCACCAAGCATTATGCTGTTATAAAGAAGTTTCCCTGGGCACGTTGTTGCACACCTGTGTTTTGGTCAGCTTTTTTGCTGCTGTGATTACGGGATCCGACCAGAACAACTATGAAGGGGGAAAAGCTTACTTAAGGGCTCACAGTTTCAGAGGTCTCAGTCCATATACAGCCAGCTCCATCATGGCAGAAGAGTATGGCAGAGGAAAGCAGCTCACATGATGATAAAGAAGCAGAGAGAGACTCCACTCACCAGATTCAAATTATATACCCCATAGCCACGCTCCCAGTGCCCCACTTCCTCAAGCCACACCCCACTTGCCTCCAGTTACCACTCAGTTAATCTCATCAGGGATTAATTCACTGATTAGGATAAGGCTATGACCCAATCATTTCTCCTCCAAACCTTTTTTGCATTGTCTCACACATGAGCTTTTGGGGACACCACATCTAAACTGTAACAGTCTATAATCCCAGGGTCTCAAGAGGCTGAGACAGGAGAATTATAAGTTCAAACTCAGTCTCAGACAGTCTCAGACACTTAACAAAGCCCTAAGCAACTTAACAGGACGCTCTCTCTAAATAAAATATAAAAAAAGGACTAGGAATGAGGCTCAGTGCTTAAGTGCCCATGAGTTCAATCCCTAGTACCAAAAAAAAAAAAAAAAAAAAAAAAGTCCCTGCAGGAGGGGTGGGCACTCAGTGTCCCACAACTATCAACAATGGGCCTGAGCCCTACACTCTGTGCCCTCACACTTAACAGTAACAGCCAACAGATGCAACACACTTCAAGCATGCAGATGAGGGTCTGTAGACTGATGAACAAGCACCAGCAGGTGAGAAAACCATAGCAACAAGGAAAATAGCTCCTGTGCCCCAGCACCTCCAGGACAGTCCATAGCTGTGGGCCCCCCCAAGTTACCAGTTAACCCGGTTCTAAAATTCGGATGCATGGACATATAGAAGGCAATTCCTGAGGATGACCCCAAGCAGCCAGTGGAGAACCTTCCACATTACCAATGCAGTACACCCCACAAATAGGCTTACAGAGAAGCCTCCCACAGACACCAGCCCCACCCTATGTGCCCATATACAAGCCCACTGACCTGTGGCTTGTACAATCCAAAGGGAGCAGTAGCCCTACAACTCCCATGAACCACCAGGCAGCACATCAAACAGACTACAATATCTCTACCTTAGATAGCCCCACTCTGAACACTCCAAAATATACCCAGGGGAGCCCGAACTGGATTTGACAGCACTGCAAACATGAAGCTTTTCTTCAGGAAGGCACATAAGACTGTGCCGCAGCCCGGCTGGCTGGGCAAAATAAGCGGAGGGTGACGAATAACTTGTGTACGTTGATACTGCAGGACTAGGAGCCGTTTATTGCAGGACAGGAGCAGTGTTTATACATTCCACACAGCTTATCTAATTAGCATAAACTAGATACAGCAGTCAACCAATCAGGAATCTCCACCCTTAATGGCTCTCTTTTGTTACTTCTCAAACCACTCCCTCTGGCATTTTGCCAGGCACCATCCAGACTTGTTTACGAACTCTAACATTCCCCTGGCAAAATGCCAGGTGTTATTTTGACTTGTTTACAGACTCTAACAAGACTGCACTCCCTATCAGGCCGCTAAGTCACAAACAGAAAGCTAGTAGGTACCTGGATACACCAAAGATTGGAGGGGGCCAACTAGATTTATAACAAAGGTGAGTGAGTGTGATCACTATCTCCACACCCAGGGAAATGTGGAGGTAAAACTGAGGAATGGTGGGCCAAATCCTGATGAAATCCAGTTCAGGAAGACTCAATATGAAATCACTCCACCTGGTACAGATTAACATAAATAGTTCTAACATCAATCTTGATCTTACTTTTCATATTGAATTGATAGATGTTCTCTTATCATTTGATATTGCAGCCCTCAACTCATTTGACTGTATTTCTTCTAATGCCTTAAAGCATTCACTGGAATCACTCTTTCTTTGTTTTCCAAGATCAAGTTTAGACTTCTTCCTCTTTGTCTGTTTTCCCTCTTGCATTACCTGCTACTACCTCAAAAGCCCCCTCCCCATTTTTTCTTCTTCTTATCTTAATTGTATTATTTTTTCTATCTTTTCTTTTCTTTGCCCATTTTTTCTCTTCTCCCTTTCCAACCCCTATATAGTAAAATAATAATTTTACTATCTTTAATGACTAATTTCTAAACCCCTTCAAGAACATTACTACAATGTTATACCTGGATTAGAGCAATTGTGGAGAACATTTTGAATGTGTTTTTATTTTTTCCCTAAGGTTTAGTAGTATATGGCTTTGCTCTGAAGTGATTGCAATGAATAGGGTTTAGTATCTTCTCTCAAAGTGGTGCTGATACTAGTCATAACAAAGATACATGTTGAGTAGAAATTTCAATACATGGATATTCACCCAGTCTAGGTCATATAAGAGAAAGAAACTTATTAAAAAGGGAAAAAAAAGGACCTTGAATAAAAATAGAAGAGATAATCATCCCAGTAGATGGGTAGAAATACAAACAATATGAAAGAATCATTGGCATAGAAAAAGGCACCAAAATGCAAAGTGCACAACCTTTTCAATGAAATAATATCAGAAAAATTTCCAGACCTAAGAAATGAGATGGAATCTTATTTGGCATTTGGAACCCCAAACAGTCAAAATCAAAAAAGATCCTCTTCAAGACACATTATATTAAAATACCTAATATAGAGAGTAGGGATATAATTTTAAAGCTACAAGAGTAAACTGGTTCTGCTGTCATGTATAACAAATTAGAACAAATTAATTAATTAATTTTTTAAAAAGAGAGAAAACTAGACTTTCTCCTGATTTCTCAGCCCAGACCTTTTCTAAAAGCCAGGATAGGATGGCTTTGAATAAAAACCCTGAAAGATAATGGTTTCCAACCAAGATCGTTATCTCCTACAAAACTATCCCTCAGATTTGAAGATGAAATAAAAACTTCCATGATAATTAGAAACTAAAAAAAAAAAATCATAGCTCTACACAACAGACTCAATGAAATATTGCACACAGAAGAAATGAAAACTAAATATCACAGCCAGCTTATAGATAAATCTCACTGGAAAAATAGTCAAATAAATAAGAATCAAGTCTGAATTAAGAATTATAAATAAATCAAAATGACAGGAAATAATATAATCTCTTATATTCACTATAATCATGTTGAATGTAGATGGTCTAAACTCTCCAATCAAAAGATAAAGATTGGCAGTTTAAAAAACAAGACCCGACCATATGTTGTTTACAAGATACTCATCTTATAAAGACATCCAAAGACTGAAGGTGAAAGGATGAAAAGTTATATACCATACAAATGAAGACTGAAATCAAGCAGGAAGAGCTACTCTCATAGCAGACAAAGTAGATTTCAAGCCAAAACTAATCAGAAGAGACAAAGGTCACTTAATATTGGTTAAGGAAATCATCCAAGCGTTGGCATACCTACATACATAAAACAAATCTTCCTCAATATGAAGAATCAAATAGATAGACCACAATACAATAATACTGGGTGATTTTGGCACACCTCTCTCACCAATAGTAGACCATCCAGAAATAAACTAAGTAAATACCCTTCAGAACTAAAAAAGTACTATTAATCAAATGTAACTAACAGACATCTATAGAATATTTCCTTATAAAAACCAAATGTAGTTCTTGAAACTAGTCAGAACAAACAGGCAAGTGAAGAAAATCAAAAGAATACAAATAGAAAACAATGTTGTCAAATAATCTGTTTGCTAATGACATGATCCTAGATCTGGGAAACTCAAAAACACTACCAGAAGATTTCTACAGCTGATAAATAATAAATAAATAATTTTTTTAAAACAATGAGTAAATAGAAGTAAGACCAGGATAGTAAAGGAAGGGTGACAGGGGAGGGAGAAGAAGAGGGAAAGAGGAAGCCCTAGAGACTGAAATGGAATGAATTATATTCCATGCACATATGATTATATAAAATGACCCTCACTATTATGTATAAATATGCATTAGTAAACACATTTTTAAAAAATAAAAATAAATAAAATTTTTAATGTATTCAGACTGGTATAATTCTTTAAAATGTTTCTGCTAACTTTATTCTGATAAGAAGGAGATGGGGGGAGTGTAAACCCAGTTACCAGCCCATGCACTAATTTTATATGTCAAGTCATTTGGGCCACATCTGATTAAATTTCTAGGTACATGTATCTGGATGTTTCTGGGAGAGATTAGCATTTACCTGGTGGACTGTATGAAGCAGATGACCCTCCCCAATGTGGGTGGGTCTCATCCAATACCTTGAGTACTTAAATAGAACAAAAAAGCAGAATAAGGTTAGCATCTCTCTGCTTGACTGTTGAGATAAGAATTTGGTCCTGACCTTGGTATTCGTTCAGACTCAGACTGAAATCTATATCATACACACTCCATCTTTTAGGTGTTCAAACTACACCACCAGTTCTCCTGGGTCTACAGCTTTCAAAGAGCAAATTGTGGGACTCCTCGGTCTCCATAATCATATAAGCCAATACCTTATAATCTATATAGATAGACAAATATAGAGATAGATTTCCTATTGTTTCTATATCTGTCAGAACCCCAATAAAGCTCAAAAGAGTTTTAAAATTTTAACTCTTGTTGTTAATAAGGAGTCAAAAGTAGAGTAAAATGGAACATATATAAACAGAGTAAAATTACAAATGCAGTACAGAATAGAATTATAGATGTAGTTTTCCAGAAATCAAAACCTTTGAGACAAAGTGGAAAGAAAAAGATATTCCCACCAGTCATTTCAAAGCATGATTTTGGAAGAAGATATTCATTTGTTTACAATGACATTAGGACTCATATTGGTATATAGTGGTTTTACAAATTAAATAATTATATGAAATAATTATTTCTTAGAAGCAAATATTTAAAAGTGGTCATGCTTAACTAGGATATTGTAAGTAAGCTGGACTTTTATACTATTTGGATATAAATATATAAACTAAAATGCAGAGACTTGAGTTGGTCATACTCCTAAGTTCATGACAGACTCATCATCTATATGAGACTCATCTCTTATTTTTTCTTCCTTTTTCCTCCATATATACCCACCCCCCAGAACTGTAGAAAGATACCCAAATGTATTCAGTATTTTTCTTAGATATGTAGATATATTTTAAATATGGCACTGTTTTTCTGAGTGTTTTTTAAAAATATGCCTAAGTTATTTACTAGGTTATAGATCTTCTCTTACTTTTGCTTCCGAACACTATGTCTGTAAATCATCACTATGATTACCTCTGAGAGTATTCATACCTCACCCATCTAATCTCCTAGAGACAGTTCCTGTGTTATCTGCCATGCCCAGCTGTACAAATAAGACTTAACCAAGTATTCTTATACCCACTTCCTTAGGAACATAAACACAACTTCAACAGAAGGAAACAGATGGGTCACAGAACCTGCACATACAAAATTATGCCAAGTATCTCCAGATTAGCTCTTCAAGTCTATACTCTCTGCTTTGCCCATTTATTTCTCTGTTGCTTCCCTATTTTTTCTAAGTATTCCTTGTACTTTCTAGATATTGACAGCCCCCCCCCCTTTTTAAATAACTAACCCCAATCTGTTCTTTGGTGCCCTTCATTGAGCAGAAATTTATAATTTTTATGTATCTAAAATTATCATTTCATTTTATGTCTTGTACTTCTGGGGTCTTAATTTTAAAGATATTCTACAACTCAGAATTATAGAGATATTTTCTGATATACTCTGACATTTTTATTTACTTTATAGTTTTACTTTTTGTATTTAAGCTTGTAACCAATCTAAACTGGGTATTTAATATTATTTTTCTCTATAGAGGGAGCTGTTTTCCCAATATTGTCTAATTAAGAAATAATCTTTTTCCATCAGATCCCCGTCTATCAGGTATCAGGGCCCCCTATAAACACAGCTTTGTTTTTGAGCACTCAGTTCTGTTCCCTTTTTATGGTTTTATAGCAACAATCTGTATGAGAACTAATTGATATGTTTCTGAGATAAACTCAACTATATCATAATTTTTTTGTTGTTGCTATATTCAACTTCCTAACATTTATTTAATGTTCTTGTCTATATATATGCATAAGTGAGAGTCATATTAAAGTATCCTCTTGAAGTATTTGTTAAGTTATTATCCCCCTAATTTTTCCCAGTCAATAGAACACAAACTTGTAGCAAGCATAAATTCCTGATTTGAGGAGAGAGTAGGTCCCCCTCGGAACCTAGATAAGTCAGGATTGGTCTAATATAGTCATAGAATCCTACTGTCCTCTGCCAGTGATTGCTCTGGGAATCTGTGTGTGACCCAGTTCTGACCAAAGAGATATAATAGGATATGGGCTCCAGAGCTCCCCATCCTCGACATATAAATAACCTCAGGGAGGAAAAGATTGTCACCTCTTTCTTCCTTTCCTAGACCAAATAGAGCTAATTCTAGTAATACGAGCTTGATATAACATTTGAACATTAGTGCAATTCACTACATCAAAAGATTAAATTAGGAAAATCATGTGATATCTCAGTAGATGCTGAAAATAATTTTTATTAAATTAGGCATTTTCATTGTAAAAATTACCATTATAGTAGAAGTAGTTAGGAACAGCTTATTGGGTAAAAAGGTAATCCATTTTGGAGGTGACTCCTACTTCAAACATCATGATGAATGGCAAAACATTGAAAGTCTTATCTCTAAAAATGAGAACAAGATTTGGATTTTGGATTTCAAATCAGCACAGTCATGGCTATTGAAGTAAGTCAAGGCAAAAAAAAATCAAGAAAAAAATGAAACAAAAAAGAAAACAAAAGAAACACCTTGATTTTCCAGGTGACATGAGAGGTATCTAAAAAATCCAATAGCATCTGCAAATAAACTATTAGAATTAGTACACAAATTCAGAACAATCATAATAGCCTAAATATATGTTATGCCTATATAGCAGCAACAAATAGAATTTAAATTTGAACAATTTAGTGTTGAGGGCCACAGCCGTGTCGGAATGACACATGGCATTTTTGCCAGAAGTAGTGGTTGAGAGGTGATGCCAGCAAGCCATTAAGATGATGACTTTTGATTTCTTGCGGAGTTCCCGTTGATTTCCGGTTGAGTTATCATGGGGATTCATGAAGAGTTCGCATTGGTTGGGGAAGTGCTGGAGGAGGGATTTCCGGTTGGTGGTTCCTGGAGGAGCCGCGTGGCATTCGGGAGAGTTCCTGGGGAGCGTGTGTGGAGTGTGCTGGTGGAGTACAGAAATAAAGTTTGTTCCTGCTTGAGTGGCTCGTGATTTGTGCCCAGCCAGACTGTGGCATTTGGTGGCCCGTGCGGAGAACGCCTGAAGCTCGGAGGTAAGTGAAATTGCTCTCCCCTGAGGGAAGGCGAGAGAATGGGTGACCATTTCAAAAAAACAATGTGTTCTTGTTTTGATTTGTTTTGTTTTTGTTTCAAGCTGCCTATCCCTAGAACTTTCTCAGGCAAACTGGGAAAAATGGTTGGCTCAATGTTTGAAGTTGTTCGCCCCTGAGTAAGAGATAGAAATAGACCACAAATGCACATCAAGAAAATGGGAAAATTGATACAACGATTTTGTTTCATTCTGTTTCGGTTTTGTTTTGTGTTATCTTGTTGGGTTGCGTTATCTTTATAGTAGATTAGAAATTAGTAAAAAACAAACCAAAAAAAGTGTTAAGTAAATTGTTAGAGGTTCAGACCATGGAGAAAGACATTTTAGATCAAGGAAAAGAGAAGGTCTCTCGAGCTAGTCAGACAGAGGAAGAAAATTTAAAGGAAAAGGGCCTATTAGGGAAAAAGCTACAACAGGAGGCTGCTACTAACACCGTTCTATCACCAGAGGGCGTAATTCAACCAACAGCTCTACCTATGGAGATGGCTGAGTGGGCCTCAACCCCCGTAGTTGATAGATGGGATCCTGAGACAGGACCTCAAAGATTAGCATGCCCTGTACTTGAGCAGGCAGGAGGGCAGCGAATTCATCGTGCTTTAGATTTCAAAACAGTGAAGCAGTTAAAGGAGGCTGTAACAACCTATGGTCCCCAAGCACCCTTCACTGTAAGCATGGTCGAATCCATTACCAACTTGGACATGACACCAGCAGACTGGGCTAGCATGTGTAAATCTGTGCTAAATGGAGGACAATATTTGTTATGGAAGATTGCTAATGAGGAATTTTACATGGAGACAGCTAGGCGAAATGCAGCAGCTGGTTACCCTCAAAGAAATCTAGATATGTTGTTAGGAAAAGGACCTTATGAGGGTCAACAGCAACAAATTGAATGTGATCCTACTATATATTCACAAATTGCTGCAGATGCGTTAGGGCATGGAAGACTTTACAAGGACATGGAGATTTACAAGGTCAATTATCTAAGATAATTCAAGGAGCTAATGAAACTTATGCTGAATTTGTAGATAGGCTTATTCAAACAGCTACCAGAGTTTTTGGGGACACAGAACAAGCAATGCCATTAATTAAACAGCTAGCCTTTGAGCAAGCAAAACAGATGGTGCAAGGAGGCCATTAGACCATGGAAACTTGGATATTTAAACACATATATTAAATTATGTAGAGACATTAATGAACAAGGGCAAGTCTTGGCAGCTGCAGTACAACAGGCTTTAGATGCCAGGCCGAAAACATGCTACAATTGTGAACAAACAGGACATTTTAACAGGAGTTGCCCCATAGGAGGAGGTTTTAACAAAGCTAGGTATCAAAGGAGTAGTATACCAGGTATTTGCCCACGATGCCATAGAGGGAGACATTGGGCTAATGAATGCCATTCTCAAACCACCATAGAGGGTACTCCATTATCAAAAAACGAACAAGGACCAGGTGTTTACGCACGATATCGTGGAGAAAAGCATCGGGCTCCATTGCCAAAAAACGGACAGGGGGGCCCAATGCTCCGGGGCCCACAACCACAAATATACAGGGCAATGGAGGAACCCAGCAACAGCATCAGGGTAGTGCCCAGGACACATTATCCATTAGATCCCTCACCAGACAAACCAGAGGGAGCGCAGGGTTGGACACCTGTGCCTCCGCCAGAGCAGTACTAACTCCAGAGATGGGAGTTCGAATCATTCCCACAGAGGTAAAAGAGCCTCTTCCCCAAGGAACAGTAGGCTTATTATTGGGATGCTGTTCTTCTACTCTAAAAGGACTTATGATAAGTTCTGGGGTAATTGATCCCGATTATGAAGGTGAAATAAAAATTATAGCTAGTTCTCCAAGAGGTATATCAGTAATTTCACCAGGAGATAGAATAGGACAGTTATTAATAATACCCAGCCTGCATGATAAATTTTCCAGCCGTAATATAGAAAGAGGTTCCAGGGGATTAGGCTCCACAGGCATAGATTGGACTATGCTGTCTTTAAATTTAGATTCTCGCCCAATGCTAAAACTAAATATTCAAGGATATGAATTTAATGGACTACTGGATACAGGTGCAGACCTTAGCATCATATCTCGTCAGGAATGGCCAAAACATTGGCCATTACAACAAGCAACTCAAACGCTTCGAGGCCTAGGACTGGCGACTAATCCCCTTAGAAGTGCAATGGTATTAGATTGGAAGGATCCTGAAGGATGTGAAGAAACTATACAGTCATCTGTATTGGATCATCTTCCTATAAATTTATGGGGACGAGATATCCTAGATCAATTAGGTTTGACATTAACAAATAACATCAATCCAAATGTGCCCACTATTAGGGCTAGACAAGGTTTTAGGGAAGAAAAAAGATTAGGAGAACAAAAACAAGATATAGCAGCACCAATTCAAATAGATCAAGGAATAAATAGACATGGATTGGGTTTTCAGAAGGGGTCACTGAGACAATNAATTTGGAAAATTAAAATATTTGCATGTTACAGTTGATACTTCTTCCGGATTTTTGATGGGCTTCCTTCATGCCAGAGAAAAAACTAAAGATATTATAGCTCATTGCTTAAAAAATTTTGCCACTGTGGGCATTCCAAAACAGTTAAAAACAGATAATGGTCCTGGCTATACCTCTACGTCTTCTAAATAATTTTGCTCATCATTTGGCATTACTCACATAACAGAAATTCCATACAATCCACAGGGACAAGGCATAGTTGAAAGAGCTCATCAAACTATTAAAATGTACTTATTAAAGCAAAAAGAGGGAATTGGAAAGGGGTATATATCCCCCAAAGATAAACTTAAAATAACCCTTTTTACTCTAAACTTTTTAAATTTGGATTCATCATGGCTTAGTGCTACAGAAAGGCATATATGTCCAAAAAATGTACATAAGCCAAAGGTACTTTGGAAGGATATTCTAACAGGACAATGGAAAGGTCCTGACCCAGTGATTGTCTGGACTCGGGGTTCTGTTTGTGTGTTTCCACAGGGAGAACAGCAGCCTATTTGGATTCCAGAGAGACTAACCAAAGCGATTTCTACAGACCAAAAAGAAGATGATTTGACTCAAATCCATAACAGCTGATATCCAGAGCTCCAGTTTGGCTATTCTTACATCTGTGACAGTGATTCTTCCACACCTGGAGGCTAATGAATAATGAACACCATTAAAGCCTATTTCAAATGTAAAAAACCTTGGGGCTTCCTTGTGGGAATACCTTCAGACCCATAAGCAAGTTACAGGAAAAAGGATTGGATATCCAAAGAAGAGTCAAATCCAGGTGGTAAACAGGATGCTTTTTTCAATATCTATTTTATTATTGCCTTTTCCCACATCATGAAGTTCTATTTTATTTTTTGAGCTCATACAGACCTAGGTTAATGTTTTTCTGATCAGTTCTTATTTTTTGACTGTGGTGTTTTTAAACATTGCAATGGAGATTTCACCTGTGTAAAGCTACAAGGCCTTTACTATTGTCTTATGTGTTGTATGTTATGTGTGCACATTTGTGTTTTGTGCTGTATGTCTGTATGTGCGTATGTCCATATATCATATATGAGGAGTGCTCATGAAAAAATGGATCCAAATATTTTTTTATTCATGTGATTTAAATGGTTTAATTTAAATTGGATAAACAGCTGTTGAGGATTGTTTTAATATGTGAACAAAAAAGGAGGTTAACAGATCTGTTTGTTTACTTTCACCTTTCCTTTTCATTATATTTAATAATTCTATTCAGGATAATGTAAATTGTTCAGAAAATTGTTTTCTTAGTACCTGTTGGAATGTTACATAATTTTTTTTTAGCCATCATTGCCAGAATTCTTATCTTCATCCTAGTGCCGGTGAAGACAAAGATAAAACCAAACTACAGTTTCTTCGATAGCTATCACAGTAAACTGTATAAACTGATGCATCAATGAATAATAACTCAACAAGTAATGCTCAATCAAGGAGTCGATTTACTTTGGGAGGAAATGGACATATTGATGGATTCCTCTGCTTTGAACTGCTTGCAGAACTTGCCTGGACTATGTATCACTTGTATGCATTGTGAACTATCTGTTGGTGCAGCGAATTGTGGTAGTGCTGGCGTATCTTTGCAAATGGTGTCATCAGTAGTACAATTTTTCCAAAAAGAGCCGTCATTTGGCTTGGTGTCATGGCATTTTGCATCCTCCTCCCTTCTGCTAGTGATGGTCTAAAATTTGGGGGGCCAACAGAGATGAGGCAAAGAACCTCACCCCCCCCATACACTGGCACCAAGGCCAAATTTGGGGGCCAATAGAGGTGAGGCAAAGAACCTCACCCCCCCACACACTGGTACAAAGGCCAAATTTGGGGGCCAACAGAGGTGAGGCAAAGAACCTCACCCCCCCACTGGTGCATAGGCCTATCCACAAGTATTGCTGTATGTTGGACCGGTAGTCAGTGATGGGTAAGATCCAATTGCAGTGGTACCAACCTAAGACAGGAGGCTGACGCCTTGAGGTCAGCTCATCCGATGATGGGTAAGAACCATATGTAGTATTGGACAGCCTAACAGGCACGGTCCCTAAGCCACATTGCTTGTTGTTTAATTAAACAGAAGGGGGGAGATGTTGAGGGCTACAGCCAAGTCGGGATGACACATGGTGTTTTTGCCAGAAGTAGTGGTTGAGAGGTGACGCCAGCGAGCCATTAAGATGATGACTTTTGAGTTTTCACGGAGTTCCCATTGAGTTCCGGTTGAGCTCTTGCGAGGATTCCTGAAGAGTTCGCATTGGTTGGGGAAGTGCTGGAGGAGGGATTTCCGGTTGGTGGTTCCTGGAGGAGCCACGTGGCGTTCAGGAGAGTTCCCGGGGAGCGTGTGTGGAGTGTGCTGGTGGAGTTCAGAAATAAAGTTTGTTCCTGCTTGAGTGGCTTGTGATTTGTGCCCAGCCAGACTGCGGCAATTTAGATTTAAGGGACATTTATAATAACAGTTAAAATATATCTAACACATTGGGAAAATATCTGATGAAAGCAAAAAGTCTACAAGTATTACCAAGTGGAATAAAGAAGTCCTAAGTACACAGTGAGATGTAACATGTTCATGGATTGTGAATTACTGTTGTAAAGATGTATGTTTCCATGGTTGACTATGTATTCAGTGAAACCAAACAAAATCCTGAAAGATTAATGTTTGGAAGCTAACTTAAATGATATCTAGAAATAAAAAGGATCAATAATATCTAAGATCTCTTGAAGAAAGAATTGAAAAGATTCTGCTACTAGATATAAAGGTACATTAATTAAAACAGTGCAACAATAGATAAAACAATGTGACCCAATGAATTGTCCAAAGCAAGATGGCAAAATAAAAAAGTCCCATACACTCTTTTCCCCAATTGGACACACTGACCCAGCAACATTGCTCAAATTCCCTTTGTGAGAAACAAGTTAAGAGGCTCCTAGATCACCAGAAGTCATGAAACCAGTTATACCGAAACCAACAGAAAAAAATGGTGTCCCTGATTAACCATCATTTCTCCCTCTGGCTCAGAATGGCATGGACAGGAGAACACCCCCTACCACCCTGCCCCCAGGTCTCAGACCTTCTGTGGAGAGAAGAGAATACTGAGGCATAAACCTAACTTCAGATTTTCCAGGGGGCTGCCAAAGAACTACGATCTGCTTTGGCTGAATCTAATTGATGACCAAATAGTGTGGGGATGAAGGTCACCAAGAACAAAAGCAATGATTTGGCACTTTCACTTGTCATCGATCCTCCCCAGCTCAGTGAAAATGAGTGGGAGCAATTGCCCAACTTGACTTCTCTGAGAAGGGAAAGAGTTGGAGCACATATCCTATGTTCTGGCTTTTGAGGTCTAGCCAAGGGAACAGTTTCTCTCTTGCTCTACCTCAGAGTATTGGTAGAACATGGCATGCTCTGTCTAGAGTCCACAGAAAATAAAAGAAAGCTGGGCACTTTGATGCTGCTTCAGAGAACCCACAGCACAACAAAGGCTAGTACAATTTGGTGACCTTCCCTGTTGGGGAATGGGGGAGAATAGTGAATGATGGGTCCAGTGTTATGAGTTTTCAGGGGGCTTCCTAAAATATATATATATATATGACAGATAGTCCAGAGCAAGATGGCAGAAAAGGAAGTCTTCTTTATCCACATTAGCCTGGTGGTCCAGAGGCTGCCTCTACACCAGCACTGTTTTAGTTAGTTTTTGCATTGCTGTAATCAAAAAAGAACAACTTAGAGGAGGTAAAGTTTATTTAGGGCTCATCGTTTCAGCATCTCAGTGGATAGACTGCTTATTGCTCCGAGCACAAGTAACACAGCACGTCATGGGAGAAGGGCTCAGGGGAAGAAAGTTGCTCAACTCAAGGAAGGGTCAGGAAGCAGGAGGGGTACTACAGGAAGAACAACTCTACCAAGGCATGCCCCCACTGATCCACCTCCTCCAGCCATGCCCCACCTGCCTAAAGTTACCACCCAGTCATTCAAACTAGGATGGACTGATTAGTTTACAGCTTTTGTCATTTAATTACTTTATCTCTGAATGTTCCCAAATTAATAGGAGTTTGGGAGAGGGACACCTCATGGCCAAATCATAACACCATTCCTTTTCCAACCTGAGGTGGCACAAAGACTCCACCTACTAGTGGGTAGAACAAGGAAATAAGCACAGGCTAACTGCATTAGAACTCAGTTCTAAGCTGATGAAAGCCTAAACTAGGGAGACTTTAACAGCCCCTAGCCCCGGCCAGAGTCTGGGAACAAAGTACTAGACCTACCCTGGCATCAGCCAGAGACCTGGACCTCCACTGGGTTGGAGGAGGCTAGAATATATATTCCAGCCAGCATCTGGCTGCCTGTAGCAGTGGCGAGCTCTGAATACAACACAGCAGCAGGCAGGCCATAGTCACGTGGGTCTTCATTCTGCTCCTGTGCTGCACTGGCTTCAGCAGTCTGTAGGCCCTATACATTTCAGCATTATTTTATTGATGACCATAGGACTTCCAGACTTCCCTTTCCATCGTGTCTTCAACTGTATGAAAAATAGCACAGAGAGAATCATTGACTGCTTGGGAGAGGAAAAGAAAGGCAGGTATTGAATCATTGCTTTGGAGCATGGGGCTATTCCCTCCCTGGTGCAACTCAGTGTCGAGCAATATCCCACAGTGCCTAACCACAGGCTGATGACAGTAGAAGAGACGTCTAGGCCACCATGGTCTCAGGTGGAAGATTATGAAGATGGACTACCATTTTTTGACACTACTTCGGTCTATACTGAACAACATGCGAACTGCAGATTTGTGACAAACAGGCTTATAGAGTCCTCTAGTGCTAAAATGATAATAACATACTATTAACACTATTAACTAATTCATGGCTGACCTGGATTTTGGGCACCATCTAGTGCTGATATAGTAATGATGACACTACATGCAGAGAAAATAAATAAACTTAGATTTTCTGGAAGAATTCGCACAGGAAAAACAAATCGGATTGCAAAGACTAGAAACTCAACAAACTTAAAAAAAATGGAGAAACAATTCAGCACATTACCAATTTATATATATATAAAAAACTTAGATTAAAGGCATTTTAAAAAATCAAATGCTGGAGTTTAAAAGTACACTAAACCAAATAAAAATGCAATAGCATCCATAGCAGAATACTTCAACTATATGAGAAAAATCAATGAATTAAAAGATAGCCTATTTGAAAATACACATTTGGAAGAGAAAAAAGGAGTGAAGAGGAATAAAGAAAGCTTACAAGAAACTGAGCTAGAAATTAAAAGAATGAATATTCAAGTTTTCAGGGTTCAAGAGAGACTTAAAAAATGATAAAGAGGTAGAAAGTTTATTCAGAGATAACAACAGAAAACTTCACAAACCTAGAGAGGAATACAAGAACAGGAAGATTAAAGTAACCACTCAGATGCAACTCAACCAGGTCCACCCTAAGACATACTCTAATCAAGCCCTTAAAGATTGAAGACAAAGAGAAAATTCTCAAAGCAGCAGACAAAAGACATAAATAATACATATGAGTATTACAATTTTCCTGAAAGCAGACTTTTCAGCAGAAACTTTTCAGGCCAGGAGGGAACATGTTGAGATACTCATAGTGAGTGCTGAAGGAAAAACAAAACTGAGGAACTACGGATGAAACCAAACAAATAATGTTATATGCGTGTATGAGTATGTAATGTATATATTATATATAATTTTAATGCACAAATAAAAATGATCTTAAAAAAAGAAATAAATAAAAGAGATAGGTCTGTGAATGTAGCTCAGTGGTAGAGGACTTACATAGCGCATCTGAGGATCTAAGTTCAATCTCTAGCACTGCAAAAGGAAAAAAAAGAGAGAGATTTCCAGCACCCCCCACAAAAAAATTGAAAGACTTCATTAATTCCAGATATGTTTCTTTAGGAAATGCTAAAAGGAGATCTTCTATCTCCTTTTAAAGAAAGAGATGTTAATGAGTAAGAAGTAAACAATTGAAGCTATAAAACTTACTAGTAAATGTACCAGTAGATTGACATGAAATTTTAAGAAAAAATGAAGAGAATCCCAGGCATCCTCTACTCTGTCCCTCACAATGCTAACACTTTATGAAACTGTAGAACAATATTGCAACCAGGATATTAATTGGGATACAGTAAAGATTTCTATAACTACAGGGATAGCTCATGTTGCCTTTTTTAGCCATGGCTATCCTCCTACTATCCCTGCCCCTGTGACTAGCCCCTAGCAATTACTGAACTATTCTTCATTTCTAAAATCTTGTCATTTCAAAAATATTGGGTAAATGGAATCATACAGTATATAAATTACTGCATTGTCTTTTTTTAACTTAGCTTAATTCTCTGTAGATTCATGCAGGTTACTGCACATACCAATAGTATCTTCTTTTCTATTACATAAGTATTTCATGATATAGATGTACTGAATTTAGCTTAACCATTCACAGGTTGTTTCCAGTTTAGGACAATAGGAACTACCACAAAAATGTTCAAATACAAGTTTTTGTATGAATATAAATATTTTTTTAGATTTAGATTTCTAGAAGTGTAATTGCTGTGCCATGTGGTAGTTTCAAGTTTACTTTTTAAAGAAACTGCCAAACTATTTACCAGACTGGCTATACCATTTTGCATCCTCATCAGCATTATATGAGTGACTCAGTTTCTCCACATTCTCAGTAGTCACTATTCTTTATTTTAGCCATTCTGACAGTTGTGTAGTGATATAACATTGTGTGTTCAATTTGAATTCTCCTGTTGTCTAATGATGCATACCATCCTTTCATTTGCTTATTTGTCATATGTGTATCTTTGATAAAATATGTATTTATCTCTTTTATCCATGGTGCTAATTGGATTGTTTGCTTTTATACTATTGAATTTGGATTATTCTTTATATATTCTTGATACCAATTTTTTGTCAGATTTGCAGTTTGCTGGTATTTTGTCAGATATATCGATTTCCTCCCACTCTGTAGCTTGTCTTTTCATCTTATTATCAGTGTTTTTCACAGAGTAAAGATTTTTAATATTGATAAAATCCAATTTATCCACTTTACCTTCTTTCTTTTGTGCTAAACTGTCAGGTCTAAGGACATTTGCCTAATTCCAGATCCTGAAAATTTTCTCATGTTTTCTTCTGAAAGTGTTATAGTTTTATGTTTATATCTAAGTCTGTGATTCGTTTTAATTTTTATATTGTGAATCTTAAGTTGATGGGTTCCCCCGCTCCCGCTCAATGAGTATTCAATCTTCCACAACCATTTGTTGAAAATTTTATTTTAATTATATGAAATTTCTATTGTACTTTTGTCAAAAATCACTTAAGCATGTTTGTGTGGATAGATTTCTGGGTTCTCTATTTTTTAAAAGATCTATTTGTCCCTCTGCCAATACCACATAGGATGAGTAATTGAACTACATTCTTGAAATTGGAAGATAGATACCTTCTACTTCATCATTCATTTTCAAAAATTGTTATAGCTACATTAGTTCCTTTTCCTTTACAAGTTAATTTTAAAAATATCTACTTGTACAAAAAATATTGCTGGAATATGGGTAAGACTTTCATAAAACCTGTTAATCAAGTGTGAGCGAATTGACATCTTCAAAATGTTGTTCAGTCTTCCAATCTGTGAACACACTGTTTATCTCCATTTATGTAATCTTACTTCTTTACTTTCATCAGCATTTTTTTCAGCATAAAGTCCTTAACAAATTTTGTTAAAGCTACACTGAATAATTTAATTTTGGTCAATTATAAATAGTATTGTAATTTAAGTGTGTTTGCATGCATTCATTGATAGCATAGACAATAGTTGATTTTTGTATATTTATTTTCTATCCTATAACCTTGCTGAACTTATTTATTAGTCCTAGGAGATTTGGTTTTTGTTTTTGCTTTTTTGATAGATTCCTTGAAATTTTCTACATTATACTCTCTGCAAATAGAGACTTTTTTTATTTTCTCCATTCTGATTTATATGCCTCTTATTCTCTATTAATACCTTATTGTACTAAAATTGTCAGTACTATGTTGAGTAAGAGTAGTAGAAACAGATATCCTTTCCTTATTTTAGAGGGAGAGCATTCAATATTTTATCAAGTATAATGTTCACTACTGTTTTTTTGCAGATGTTCTTCATCAAGTTGAGAAATATCCTTATTTTTATTTTGCTGAGTTTTAATCATGAATCAGTTTTGAATTTTACAAAATGCTTTCCTTCATTGGTTAATACAATGGTGTGATTTTTCTTTTCTTAACCTGATGGTATGTTGTATCACAGATTTATTTTCAAATACTGAAATATCCTTACATCCCTAAAATAGACTGTTGTGATGTATATTTTTTTGATATATTGCTGCACTAAATTTGCTAATATTTTGTTAAGAACTTGTGCATATATATTCATGAGGGATTTTGTTCCATAGTTCTTCTTTTTATTGTCTCTGTCTGATTTTTATCTCAAGGTAACACTGGCTTTATTAAATGAATTGGAAAATATTTCTGCCTCTACTATTTTCTGGAGCGTATTATGTAGAATCAGTTTTAATTATGTTTGGTTTCACCAGTAAAACCATCTAGTCTTAGAGATTTATTTTTTTATTTGTCTACTTATACATGACAGCAGAATGTATTTAAATTCATTGTACACATTTCAATTCTCTACTTATACATGCTGTAGAATTGCACCATTTGTAAATCATATATGTACCTAGGGTAATGGTGTCTGTCTCATTGCACCATCTTTCCTGCTCCATGCCCCCTCCTTTCCCCACCTTCACTTTTGCTCAATCCAAAGTTCCTCCATTCTTCCCATGCCCCACCATTATGGATCAGCATTCACTAATCAGAGAAAACATTCTACTTTGTTTGTTGGGGATTGGCTTACTTTGTTTAATATTTTCCAACTCCATCAATTTACCTGAAAATACTATAATTTTGTTCTCTTTTAATGCTGAGTAATATTTCATTATGTATATATATATCACAGTTTCTTTATCCATTCATCTATTGAAGGGCATCTAGGTTGGTTCCACAGTTTAGCTATTGTAAATTGAGCTGCTATAACCATGGATGTGGCTGCATCACTAGAGTATGCTGATTTTAAATCCTTTGGATATAGGCCAGACAGCTGGATCAAATGGTGGTTCCATTTCAAGTTTTCTGAGGAATCTTCACACTGCTTTCCAAAGTAGTTGCACCAATTTGCAGTCCCACCAGCAACGTATGAAGAGTATAACTTTTTCCACACATCCTCTCCAACACTTATTGTTGCTAGTATTTTCTTAAATATATTTTTTAGTTGTAGATGGACACATATCTTTATGTTTGTTTATTTTTATGTGGTGCTGGGGACCAAACCCAGTGCCTCATGCATGCAAGGCAAGCACTCTACCACTGACCTACAACCCCAGTCTATGTTGCTAGTATTTTTGATAACTTCTATTCTGACTGGAGTGAGATGAAATCTTAAAGTAGTTGTGATTTGCATTTCCCTAATTGCTAGAGATGTTGAACATTTTTTCATATATTTGTTGATCACTTGTATATCTTCTTCTGAGAAGAGTCTGTTCAGCTTCTTAGGCCATTTATTGATTGGATTGTTTGGTTTTTTGGTGTTAAGTTTTTTGAGTTTTTTTATAAATCCTGGAGATTAGTTATCTGATGTGCATGTGGTAAGATCTTCTCCCACTTTGTAGGCTCTTTCTTCACATCCATTGATTGTTTCTTTTGCTGAGAAGAAGCTTTTTCATTTGAATTTTTTAGGAGTTTATAAGTTCAATTTGTTTAATATAGGACTATTAAATTATTTGTTTCATGCTGAGAGAGTTGTCAATTTGTGTCTATCAAAGAAGTGGGTTCATTTCATCAAAGATGTCAAATTTATGTGTGAAGCATTGTTCAAAATATCCCCTTATTATCTTTTTAATATCTATAGAATTTGTAGCGACATCTCTTGCTTTATTCCTAATTATGATCATTGGTGTCCACTGTCCACTCTCTGTTTTTTGGGTTTTTGTTTGTTTGTTTTTTGGTCAGCATGATGGTCAATTTTATGCATCAACTTGATGGCTGGGCCTTGGTGCCTAGATATTTGGTCAAACATAATTCTGGATGCTTCTGTGTGTTTTGGGATGGGATTAACATTTAAATTAGTGGGCTTTGAGTAAATCAGATTGGCCTCCATCATGTGCACGGTTTTCAACCAATTAGCTGAAGAACAAAAATGACCTTGCCTAAGCAACGGGGAATCCTGCCAGCACCAGGCCTTCACACTGGAACTGCAACATTGGCTCTTTCTTGGGTCCCTAGCCTGTCAGCCTACTCTGCAGATTTTGGAATTGCCAGTCTCCAAAATCGTGTAAGCCAATTCCTTTAAATTAATTAGCTAATTAATTTCCCTTTTTCAATGTATTGCACTGGCTTTATTTCTCTAGATAACTTGCATAATACAGCCAGCCAGTCTTGCAAGAAGTATGTCAATTTTATTGATCTTTATTTCATTATTTTTTGTGTTCAGTTTATTGATTCTAGTGTTTTATTCTTTTCTTCCTTCTGCTCTCTTTGATTTATTTTTCTCTCTTTTTTTTTCTAGCTTTTCACACAACAGCCTAGATTATTAATTTGAAATTCTCCTGTTTTCTAAAGTATGAATTAGTGCTCTCAATTCTGATTAAACTGTGTCCCACAAATTTTGATATGTTGTGCTTTTGTTTTCATTTCATTAAATGCGTATTTTTATTAGAGACTATTTCTTTGGCCCATGGATTATTTAGAAAACTCTGTTTACTTTCCAAAGGTCTGGAGATTCTTTTCTTACCAGTGTTGTTTATTTCTACTTTGATTCCATTGGGATTAAAAAACATACTGTATAATTCTGATTTTTTTATGTGGGCCAAAGTTTGTGTTATGGTCCAGGTTATAGTATTTGTTGGTATTTGTTCTATGGGTATTTGAAAAAACATGTATATTCTGCTATAGTTAGGTGGAATGTTCTATATATGTTGATCAAATCTTGTTGCTTGATTTTTAGTTCTATATTATTCATTCATTCATTCATTCATTCATACACGCACATACAGTCATTTCACCAGGTCAAATGAAATATAGAAATTACATCTGACTCTACCCTCCCTGTTTATTATGTGAATGTCATAAGTATTTCCTCTAAATATATTTAGAACCACATTAGACTGTCCTAATTTTTGCCCTATCAATCTTACTTTAGAAAACCCAAGAAAAGAAGGACTATTTCTACTGTGCTTACCCATATTTTTCTGATTGTGTTCTTTCTTCCTGATATCATGTGGTTCCTTTTTTCATTATTTCCTTTCTCCTGTCTTCAGAATTCCAGTGGCATGAATATTGGTTTTTCTGTGCAATATCTCCATATTTATTCTTAAATTTTCAAAGTTGCTTTGGCTATTCAGACCTTCTTTCAATCATGTATGAATTTTAGGACAATCTTTTTCACTTCTGACAAAAGGAAAGAAGAGAAAATTTTTTAAAAAAAGTCAATGGGAATTTTTTATAAGTATTAACATTGACTCTGTAGATCTCCTTGTAAATGTTTTTATGACAACAATATTAATAAACGCAGGATGTTTTACTGTGTGTATACATTGTCTTTAATTTTTTTAGAACTAGTTGTAGTTTTAGTGTGCATGTTTTACATGTTTATCTTCATCACTTAGCATGTATATAATTCTATTTATAAATTTTAAGTACAACAATTACAGATAAAGCCTTTTCCTGTTACCTCCTTCTTTTTCCCCTCCAATTTTTACTACTTGTGTCATCACAACATTAATAATAGTGAGTGTGTGTGTGTGCTTTTGTGTTTATACACACACACACAATCATATTATTCTAATCCACATTTGTTTTTGTAGTTAGATATATAAATTGCACCCGAGAGGCATTTTTCAGTTGAGTAAAAGTTTTCTTTCAGAATCATAATCCCTGAGCTTTTGGAAGTTCAAAACTACAACCTTTACAGTTTGTAGAACAGCTTTACTAAAAAAAAAAAAATTCTCACTTTTTTATTTTCAAGTTTGATTACATATTTTCTTTTTTTAATTTGTTCTAATTAGTTATATATGACAGCAGAATGCATTTTCACTCAATGTACACAAATGGATCACAACTTTTCATTTCTCTGGTTGTACATGATGTGTAGAGTCACACCATTTATGTGATCATACCAGTACATGGGGTAATAATATCTGTCTCGTGTTCCACCATCCTTCTCACCTCAATACCCGCTCCCCTCTCTTCAAAAGTTCCTTCACTCTTCTCTTGCTCTCCCACCCCATGAATCAGCATCCAAATATAAGAGAAAACATTTGACCTTTGGTTTGGGGGGTTTGGCTTACTTTGCTTAGCATGATATTTTCCAACTCCACCCTTTTACCTGCAAATACCATAATTTTGTTCTCTTTTAATGCTGAGTAATATTCCATTGTGTATATATACCAGTTTTTTTTTCTTTATCCATTCATCTATTGAAGGGCATCTAGGTTGGTTCTACTTTAGCTATTGTAAATTGAGCTGCTATAACCATTGATGTGGCTGTGTCATTGTATTATGTTGATTTTTAAATTCTTTGTGTAATAAACCGAGGACTGGGATAGCTGGGTCAAATGGTGAGTTCATTTCAAGTTTTCTAAGGAACCTCCATACTGCTTCCCAAAGTGGTTGCACCAATTTGCAGTGCCACCAGCAATGTATGAGTGTAACTTTTCCCCCACATCCTCTCCAGTACTTACTGTTACTAGTATTCTTGATAATTGGCATTCTGACTGGAGTGAGACGAAATCTTAGAGTAGTTATGATTTACATTTCTCTAATTGCTAGAGATGTTGAACATTTTTTCATATATTTGTTGATCAATTGAATATCTTCTTCTGTGAAGTGTCTGCTCAGTTCCTTAGCCTGTTTATTGATTGAGTTATTGTTCTTTTGGTATTGAGTTTTTTTGGGTGACTTATATATCCTGGATATTGGTGATCCATCTAATGTGCATGTGATAAAGATTTTCTCCTATTCTGTAGGCTCTCTATTCACATTATTGATTGTTTCCTTGCAGAGAAAAAGCTTTTTAGATTGAATCCATCCCATTTATAGAATCTTGATTTTATTTCTTGCACTTTAGGAGTATTGTTAAGGAAGTAAGATCCTAAGCCTACATGATGAAGATTTGAGCCTGCTTTTTCTTATATTAAGTACAGGATTCTGGTCTAATTCCTAGGTCCTTCATCCACTTTGAGTTGAGTTTAGTACGTGGTGAGAGATATGGATTTAGTTTCATTTTGCTGCATATGGATTTCCAGTTTTCCATGCACCATTTGTTGAAGAGGATATCTTTTCTCTTTATATTTTTGACACCTTTGTCTAGTATCAGGTAACTGTATTTACGTGGGTTTGTCTCTGTGTCTTCTATTTTGTACATTGGTCTACATGTCTATTTTGGTGCCAGTACCATGGCATTTTCATTACAATAGCTCTGTAATATAATTAAGGTCTGGTATTGTGATGACTCCTGCTTCACTCTTTTTTGCTAAGATTGCTTTGACTATTCTGGGTCTCTTATTTTTCCAAATGAATTTCATGATTTCTTTTTCTATTTCTATGAGGAATGTTGTTGGGAGGATTTTATTTGGAATTGCATTAAATCTATATAACTCTTTTGGTAGTATGGACATTTTGACAATATTAATTCTGCCTGTCCAAATGTACGGATGATCTTTTCATCTTCTAAGGTCTTCTTTAATTTATTTCTTTAGTATTCTGTAGTTTTCACTGTAAAGGACTTTCACTTCTTTAGTTAGGTTGATTCCCAAGGTTTTTGTTTTGTTTTGTTTTGTTTGAAACTATTGTGAATGGGATAATTTTCCTAATTTTTCTTTCAGAGGATTCATCACTGATGTACAGAAATACATTTGATTTATGGATGTTGATTTTATATCCTGCTATTTGCTGAATTCATTTATGAGTTCTAGAAGTTTCCTGGTGGAATTTTGGGGTCCTCTAAGTATAGAATCATGTTGTCAGCAAATAGTGATAGTTTGAGTTCTTCTTTTCCTATTCCTATCCTTTTTTTTTTTTTTTCATCATCTAGCTCTGGCTAGAGTTTCAAGGACTATGTTGAATAAAAATGGTGAAAGAGGGTATTTCTGTCTTGTCCCAGTTTTTAGAGGGAATGCTTTCAATTTTTCTCCATTTAGAATGATGTTGGCCTTGGACTTATCATAGATACCTTTTATAATGTTGAGGTATGATCCTATTATTTCTAGTTTTTCTAGTGTTTTGAACATGAGGAGGTGCCTTATTTTGTCAAATGCTTTTTCTGCATCTATTGAGATGATCATATGATTCTTATCTGTCTATTGATGTGATGAAGTATGTTTATTGATTTCCATATGTTGAACCAACCTTGCATCCCTGGGATGAACTGCACTTGATAAGGGTGCACTATCTTCCTAATATGTTTTTGTATGCAATTTGCCAGAATTCTATTGAGAAGTTTTGCATCTGTGTTCATTAGAGATTTTGGTCTGAAGTTTTCTTTCCTTGATGTGTCTTTATCAGGTTTTGGTATTAGGGAGTTACTAGCCTCATAGAATAAGTTCATAAGGGTTCCCTCCTTTTCTATTTCATGGAATAACTTGAGGATTATTAGTATTAGTTCTTCTTTGAAGGTCTTGTAGAACTCAGCTGAGAATCAGTCTGGTCCTTGGCTTTTCTTGGTTGGTAGGAATTTCATATCATCTTCTATTTCATTGCTTGAAATTGATCTGTTTCAATTGTGTATGTCCTTCTGGTTCAGTTAGGAAGGATCACGTGTCTAGAAATTTGTTGATGTTTTCAAGATTTTCTATTTTATTGGAGTATAAATATTCAATTAGTTTCTAATTTTTTTTTGTATTTCTATAGTGTCTGTTGTAATATTTCCTTTTTCATCATGGATGTTAGTAATCTGAATTTTCTCTCTCTTCATTAGCATGGCTAAGGGTTTATCAGTTTTATTTATTACTTCAAAGAACCAACTTTTCATTTTTTCAATTTTTTAAGTTGTTTCTTTTGTTTCACTTTCATTGATTTTAGCTCTGAAATTATTTCCTGTTTTCTACTACTTTTGGTGTTGATTTGCTCTTTCTTTCCTAGGTCTTTGAGATGTAATGTGAGGTCATTCATTTGTTGACTTTTTATTCTTTTAATGCATAAACTCAATGCAATGAAGTTTCCTCTCAGCACTGCCTTCATAGTGTCCTAGAGATTTTGATATATTGTATCAGTGTTCTCATTTACCTCTAAGAATTTTTGTATCTCCACCCTAATGTCTTCTGCTATCCATTGTTTATTCAATAGCATATTATTTAGTCTCCAGGTGTTGGAGTAGCTTTTTATTTTTTATTTTAATATTGATTCCTAGTTTATTCCATTATGATATGATAGAAATCAAGATAGTATGTCTTTTTTTCTAAGAGTTGCTTTGTGGCATAAAACTGGTCTATTTTAGAGAAGTACTCATATGCTGCTAAGAAGAAAGTGTATTCACTTGTTGATGGATAAAATATTCTATGTATGTCTGTTAAGTCGAAATTATTTATTGTGTTATTGAGTTCTATAGTTTCGTTGTTTAGTGTTTGTTTGGAAGATCTATTCAGTGGTGAGAGAGGTTTGTTAAAGTCACCCAGTATTTTTGTGTTGTGGTCTATTTGATTCACGTATCTTCTCCTTTAGCAGTATGGATCCAAGGTATTATAACTTATAGTGTCCCTGCAGGTTTCCAATACCTCACCTTTAAGGGGGAGATCAGTATTAACAGGACCCAAGGCAAACAACATGCAGCCTTAAACCAAATAGTTACTATTAAGACATTTACAGTTTTGTAGAATTTTTGTGCAGAAATGGTGTGTTCAATTATTATCTATAAAATAGGCAGTAGAATTGCAAAAGGTCTTCTGTTTCTAATGGTGGACAGGAAGGGGTGTGGGATGAGATGTTAGTGAGGCAGGAGGTGAGAATACACAGGTATTAGAGATCATAGGAAGTGTGAAAGAGGAATCAAATAAAGCTGGCTGTTAACAAGAGAAAAGAGAAAGAAACTCTTGGGAGAAAGATAAGTCAGAGGAAAATATAGAGAGAGGAGGAAAAGCAGAAAAAGAAAAAAATGTAAAAAAAAAATGCTAAAATAGTATACATGAAAACTGTATTATACTATTCAAACATCCCAGTCCTCAGTAACCTAATGCATGAAAAGTACTTGGTTTCACAAATGTTGGGGATGTGATGGTGAGGGAAAGAAGGAAAAAAAAAATCTCGAAGGAAAATTGAATGATTTTTTCTGTTGGAGTTTAATATCTTCTCTCTTCCTTTTTCATCCAATAGATGGGTTTGTCTAGAATTTGCTGGTATCTCTACCCTAAGGATAGTGAAGGTTACTAGGGTGAGAGGGTTAGTCCTGGAGACAGAACTCCTAGAGGTGGGGTATAGCAATTGCTGGTCCCTGTTGGAAGACTGCACCCCAGAAATCTTCTTTGGGGTCCACTAATATAATGTGGGTGCCTGGTTGTAGCCCCTTACATCACCTGTGGACCCCACAATTCCTAGTCTCTAATTTAGTCTTTAAACTGTATCTCTCTCGCCCCCACCCTTTATACTACCCCATCAGGAACCTCTCTCTCCAGAGGTCCTGGGGGCTAAGCACCATGATCTGCATGCCTGTCATGGAGAGTTGTTTTATATCAGGCAGATCAGGACAAGGCATTGAGAGCTGCGGGTCAGCCACATTGCTGTAAGAGCTGGGCCCTGTTGGTGTCAGGAAGGTGGGGGATTGGGGGGTTGGGAGACGGTACGTACCTTAATGTTGGGCTTCAAGGCCCTGGGCAGTGTCCCAAGATGGAAGTTGGCCTAACTAAAGATGGCAATAGTAGTAGCAGAGGCAACCCCATATGGCAACGGAGGTGTCCCAAGAAGGAGGCAACAGCTTTCAGAGATGGGGCAGCAATGGCAGTCTGTGCGGTGACAGTGGGTGGCCTGTTCAAAAATGCAGCACTGTGGCGTGTGGTGCTGAGGTGGGTGACTGTCTCCTGGCCCTGTCCAGTAACTCCAGGTGGAGGGTTCCATATCAAGGGGGCTGTGGCAGGGTTTTCGGTATCCCAAGATGAAGGCAGCCTCAGGACCCCCACGTTGGTAGATGGGTTCCAGTGAGGTGTGGTCTGCAAGGCTGGACATCTACCTGCCATGAAGGTCTGGGCAGGCCTGACTATTAAATGTTTCTGTTGAAAAATCTGAGACTCTATAGTAAGTGGTTCCATCATTTTGCCTGTCTGCCCAGGGGACTGTTCATCTCTGAAGTCCAATGACTTTACTAGAACATAGCTTCGTATTCACAGTTCCAGGACTATTTCCATGCTACATGGAAAGAGCTTTTCATACAGAGATACAAATAGGCTGATTTTAGAAAAAAAAATTCTTAAATTATAAATTTATAAAAATGTAAGTGTTCATTATATTAATGCCACTTATTAAAATCTTATTGTTTTTATAGTCTGTGGTTACTTTATGATTTTTACTTTATAAATGGATAAGTTCTATATACAGAAAGAGTTGACATATGGTTTTATATTTATCCATGCTTAAGTAAAATTATGATAAATAATTGAGCCACAAAATGTCTGTTTATTATTTGGGGCTTCTCTGAAGTCTCCAATTATGCTTGTTTTGTATCACTTTGATCTATTATTTAGAGTCACTGCTTTGTCTCGAATTCTTTTGAATTCTGAACGCTTTGTTTACTCTTAATTTCATTTGGATTTCTCATTTATAATTTTCATGGCCTTAAGTATCCTCTACAGCACTTTACTCCTCTTTGCTCCTTCGAGCTCTGTCATGGTTTTAATGACTGTATTTTTTCTTTCAATCTTCGGTCTCATCTTCTAATCTTCTCCCCACTTTGGGAGAGAGGACATTTAAGTCCATTGGAATCTGAAACATGGTACTCTTCTAGTCTAAATCTTCACAAAATGTATCTTTACAAAATGTTTCTCTCTGTTCATATTTTGGAGGTTATGATCTCCTTCCTAATGACACTTGATTAGCAGGAACTCACTGTGGCCTGGGTTATGTGACTACACACATGTTATTCAAGCACTCCAGAGGTATTAAGTCTGATTTTTATGTCAATTTTAAAAAAATGCATACATGCATTAAAGCAGACCCATAGTTAAAATTATTCAAGAATTCTTTTCTTCTACAAACTTTTTGCTTCTGTACCGCTGCATCCAGGGTACAGCCTTTTGAAAGTTTAAATTTTCAGCATCTTGACTTCAAGTTGCCCACATCACATGGCCTGTTTTGTTTGACTATTTAGACCAGGAACCTTAGTTAGTGAGACCAGCATTCTTCTCCCTGGCACAGCATTACCTTAAGCTTACTGCTTACTTCTCAGGTTTTCAGTATCTCTGCCCACCCTATTTTTGATCTGAACTAATTCATTTTACTTTGTTAGAGTTTGGTTATGTATTAAGTTGATTTTTCTAGGATTCCAGGTATTTTCTTTTTTGTAGAAGGAAGCTTTTTCATTCTATTTAAATAGATGAAGTGTGAGCTCTTAGAGATTTTTATTAGACTGTTAAATTCTCTTAATTAATATTTTACTTAGAATTTATTGTCTTGGTTTATAAGTGAAGTAGGCTTAAAATTTTAATTTCTTGTACTTTCATTTGGTTTTGTAACCAAGGTTATAGTAGCTCCTAAGTGAATTGGGTGGCTTTCATATTTTTTTCTATTTTCTAGAATAATGTATATAACATAGAGATATTTTATTACACAAATTTTTAGTAAAATACTTCTTATCAAGTATTCTGAGTCAGACTTTCCTGACAGTGAATGAGGGATCTTTCATCTCCACCGTTGCTGCTTTTCTCAGGATTTGTTCCTCCTATATCAATTTTGGCATTTTAACAAAATCACCTACTTCATCTTTGCTTTCAACTGTATGCACATATTTCTCCATAATATCTTTATTTAATTGTTTTAAATCCTATTCTGTGATACTTTGATTTTTTTTTTTTTTTGGTCTCTTCTTTCTTCTGTCTGGATCATTCTATCAGTCTTTTAGAGATTTCTCTGTCATAAATCTTTTCAAACTAGCTCTTTATTTTGTTCTCTATCGGAGAACTTTAAACATTTTGGTTGTGAAGATTCTTCTCTAGATGTAAATGCGAAATATCACAAAGCAAATTGAGAATGTTTTTTTACTTGTAGATAGTACTCCAGACCAATGGGATTTCCTTCCTGTTATGACTAGTATTTTCATTTGTTGAGCCCTCTCAAACCTGCTTATCTCCTGTCACCCATGGCTGTGACTATGGCTATAAAGGAAAAACCACTCACTGTGGCTTGGATATGATTTGAGCATGTTTCCCCAAACATTCATATGCTGGAAGCTTGGTTTCTGGTGTGGCAATGTTGAGAGGCAGTGAAACCTTGAAGAGGTGGAATCTTCTGGGAGGGAATTAGATCACTGCAAGCATCACCCTCAAAACAAACTAATGTAGTTTTTGAGATGTCAGTTCCCACAAGAGTGGGTCCTTATGAAAAAGCAAGTTGGCCTCAAAATATCTCTTTCTGTCTCACCAGATGATCTCTCCCTCTCATGCTCTCTCACCATTATGCCATCCACTAGAGGCTATAAAAAAAAATGGGGCCAACTGATCTTGGACTTTGAGCCTCCAAAGACATCAGTTAAATAAAACTTTTTTCTTTATACATTACCCAACCTCAAGTACTTTGTTATGGCAACAGAAAACAAATTATCACACTTCTAGAATGCCCAAATTATCTGAGTTGTCTATGCAACATGTATATTCCATTAGTCACCACATCATGACAAGTAACAGTCTCCCTAATGTCTGTCAAGAAACATTTTTGATTGTCATAACCAGGAGGGATAAATCACATTCTCTAGGAAAACAAAAACATCATTTCTACTTACATTAATAAAATACATTCTTGTAGAGAAAGCCCTGCATACACTTACTAGGTGAGTTGTTTTTTGGGTTTTTTGTTTGTTTGTTTGTTTCCTTATTTTAAAAAATGAAAAAAAAGATACAAATCCAAGGGAACTCTTTCTGAAATTTTTTATAGGCACACTAAAACTAAAGCCATAGATTTAGTGTTTAAAGTGATCATAGAAATCGAATACTGCATTGCACTCATGTTGCAGGAATTCTTGGCCTGGAGAATTGACACATAAAAGATGACACAATGAGAACCAGAACTCGCTCAAATTACTGATTACAGCCTGAGAATGAACTTTTCCCCCCTTACTGGGAAGACTCAAGAAAAGGATCAGAATTTCCCAAAACTGCACACTAAGTAGGAATGGTAGTGAAGAAGGGAGGATGGAAACAGGAAGTGCAAGGGGAGAAACAGAATTCACAGGAAGAATCTCACAAAGTGACTTTAACAAGGGAAACATGAATTTGAGAACACTGAGTTGCCACATGATGAAGAAAGGGAACTGACTGTTTTTATTCATGTCAGTTTTGTAAATGAGAGCCAAAGTTCCCACTTGTATTTTATCATGCATATCGTTTACTATTGGGATTATTGTTGTCACTGTTGACACAATGGCATGTTTACTTTCAAGTTATCTTTGCAATTTTGGAGAATGGGGTACAACAAAGAAGGCAAATAAATTTTTTTTCTTTTTAGTCATAGATGGACACGATATCTTTATTTTGTTTATTTATTTTTATGTGGTGCTGAGGATCGAACCCAGGGCCTCACATGTGCCAGGCAGGTGCTCTACCACTGAACTACAACCCCAGCCCCTTGATACTTCTTTTGCTAGGTAAGGTTAACTCACACCAGTACTTTCCATCTCTCACATTTGAAGTCAAGAAGGGAGAGGGAAAAAATGTAACAATTTAAACTAAACTCAGAGCCTAATCATCAATGACCTTTAAACTCTGAAACCAGCACTGCTGCCCACCTGCTAAATGTAACTATGAAATTTGATTTCCTATACATAGTATGCAATGAAACTGTTTTAATTGACACTGATATATATTTGTAATAACTTCTATATAAATTAAAAATCAATGCCAATTTCAACTCTCTGGGTAATTTTTTTTATTGAATAGATAAAAATTTCACAGGAGTTCAACTTGTGCAAATGGCAAAACAATACATAAAACAAAACAATAAATCTAGCACAGCACTCAGGTATTCTACATACAGAAAAACTCTCTAGGCTACAGGGCTTATGGAGCCCAATGGGCAAACTTTACAGATCCTAAATTCACTTTAGAAATTAAAGAGATTTCTAAAATGTTATGGTAGGTAGAAGGCCCTGAATCATTTCCACATTTTCTCTACTCCTAGCCTCAGACTAAACCACAAGCACATCTCTGCTTCCTTCTTTTTTCTGAGACCTTTTTGTTCTGCCTTAAATGAGACCCAGCTGAGAATAATGCAGTAGGCTTCAGTATAGTCAGATGAGATCCCTACATTCAGATAAGCACATGTGAGGCCCCAGTTCTGGGGGCCATGCTCGATTGGACTGCATATCCAGAATATCTACACACGAAGGTACATGCACGTAGGTGTGCACACGCACGCGCGTGCACGCACACACATACACACACACACACATACACACACCACTGAGCGGTGAAAGAGCTGATCTTGAGGCTGTTTTACTGGGCATTTGGCATTTATGTGTAAGAAGTTCACAATGTCTTTCATCACCAGTGAGGGGGACTGCATTGTGCTCTGGACACTCGATATTTCAGAGCACCAAGCAAATTGAAAACAAAGCACTCCACAAAAGACAGCCAGCCCCTTTCAGTGCATTCACTTAAGCTTTTCCTTCCTCAACTGCTGGCTAGAATTTAACAGGATTTTGCAGACAGCAAATGCTGCAGATTGGAAAAGCTGTCAAAGCCATCATTTCCTTTTTCTTTTCCATGTTGATTTCATCTGAGACTGAATATATCAGAAATGATGCCTGTCACATCTAGACTTCACCTTTCTATACAGTTTTTTAAAGTATCCCACATTGTCATCAGGCCACCTGGAACTGGGTCCTCTATGAATTCCCATATGTATACAATCATCAGACCCAGTGGTTGAATATCATGGTATCATTTAAAGGTCTGTTTTCTAGGAGTCCCAGCCAGGTAGTGTTTCTCATAATGAGAAAAATGAAAGTGTGCTTTTGTCAAAAAGAAAAGAAATGTAAGCGAATTTTACAACAATAGAAATTATACTCAGGTAGATTAAGAAAACTTATACACACTAATTATGTTCCAATTTTTATAATATATATTTGTATTTCTATTTTAGCTACGTATTTTTATAGAGAAGACTATATATACATATATTTTGTGTCTAAATGTAATACGAAAAGATATATATATATATATATACTTATATATACACTTATATACAAGAAGACTTTAACAATAGCATGGCAAGGTATATGCTTTTATTTGCTCTTCACTTATCCATATTTTTGAAGATTTCTAAATTAAATGTGCACTGCTTTTGCTATAAAAATATTTTTTAAACTGGCACAAAATGAGCTATAAGAAGAATGTGTAGGGCACTTGAGTCTCCTCACATAGGCCCAGAAGACTCAAATAAACAGAAGGAAATGCACAATTGTATATAAGTAAACATACACAAAGCCCAGGAAAATAGAGCTGAGCCTGTGAAAATAGCAGAGCTGGAATCGTCTCCCCAGAATATTTATACACATCCACAAAGATATTTATATAAACTTGCTGTCCGACACTTCCCAATGCTACTCTCTTGCCATTGGTGTAGGCCTGGTGGCCCCAGCAGAGCCTCTTCTACAACCCTGCTGTTGAGTACTTTAACCTTGCTCTGACATCTAAATTCAAACAGCAGTGAATTACAACATGGGGAATCTTCTCCAGTAACAGCTCAAAAAACAAAAAGCCACCAAACTTTTCCAAATGTCATCATATTTTAAGAGAAATAAGGGGCCAGGGGAGAAGAGGGACCGGTTAAAACCAAACAACAACAAGGAAAAAAAAAAACATTCTTTTCTTTCAAGCCCAAAGCACTAAATTGTAACCGCCTTGTAAATCCCTACCAATTTGTGCTCCATGTAAATCTCAAACAGGAGTCGTCTTAGTGAACCCTCCCTTAGAAAGTGGTTGCCAGGATGTTTATAGAATCATTACTGGTAGGTTTTTCTCTGTGGGAAATGTTTCAGTTGCAGCTTCATTCTTTGGGGAGGCAAAAATGTATTTCGAGAAGCAGTAGCTTTTTCATATTAAAAAAAAAAAAGACTTTAGTTCAGATCATAATTATGTTCTCACAAAGCAATTGAGAAATGAGATTTTTTGGGGGGTAGATCAATGGCTTTATCCAAGCAACAGCTCATGAATAAATCTCTTTTTAAAGATCTAAAATGTGACACAAGCTCATTATTAAAAAAGTATTCAAATAACTAAGTGTATAGCTTTAAGGGGAAAAAACTGGCACATAGTTCTAAACCAGAGCTGCATTCTCAATGATATATCTTTTTGTTTTTTTTAATTATTGAGAAAGAACATTTTTGGTTAGAGATCTGTGAGATCACTTTTCCAGCAGATATTTCAACTGTAACAAAATAATGCAACACTAATCTGTAAGACTTTTTCAGTAATAGATGTTTTTCCTCAGTAAATCAATGCAAAGGCTAATTGGGGTGGAAGGTGACTATCTCTCGTGGTTATAAATACATTTGCATTGCTATCAATCTTTTCCACCACCAATGTTAAACGAGGCTGAACAACCTAGAGGGAAAAAAAAGAAAAAAGAAAAAAAAAAAAAAAGTTCAATGTTAGCACATAGTAAATGCTGCCATCAAGTGGCCAAACAGAGAGTTGCACTAGGAAAAAAATTAAGTTGTCAACTGAATTAGAACCAACTTTGAAGTCCATGGGGTATGTTTGAGGGATGAGGAATGATTTCTCTAAGGATAACCTGATGCTTTTACACATTAGATGATGGAGGAAGACTTCTGTTCAACTCACCAAAGATTGTCCCTATGTCTCTATAATTCATTGTAATATTAACTTATTTCTATTTTTCATGATAGAATTAAAGTATGATACAGAGGTAAGAATCACAAAAGTACATAATTGTTTTTAATCAACAGATTTTAATGATCTTCTTGAGAAACCAATGTTTCTTTCATAATTACAAATTCAAAGTATGGAGTCCAAGTTAGGGTATTTATTCTTAAAGACATTCTAAACAATGCAGGTAATTAAATAGCTAATCATGGCTCAGTGAATGAACATTTTAAATACATCAGTCATGATTAATAGAGTTTTGGAAGCTGGAAGAAAATTCTGAAATTTTAGTGGTGTAAAGTCTCACAGAATAATCAAATGACCACCTGCAACAACGTCATTTGAAGTGTTTCTTTTAAAAATCAGATCTTCTCAGGCTGGGATTGTGGCTCAGCAGTAGAGCACTCACCTAGCATGGGCGGGACCCGGGTTCAATTCTCAGCACCACATAAAAATAAAGGCATTGTGTTGTGTCCATCTACAAAAAAAAAAAAAGATTCTCTCTCTCTCTCTCACTCTCTCTCTCTCTCTCTCTTAAAAAAAAAAAATCAGATCTTCTCATTGACCCATTGAGTCAGAGTCTCAAGGGGGAAAGGGACCAGGAATGGGATTTTCAACAAACCCCACAAGTGACCTTCTGTCAATTTATGGTTTAAGAACCACCTCTTTTTTTTAACCAAAATTTACTAATGAGAGACTAAAGTAAACTTATTTTATTAAGATTTCAAATCTAGGAATAGAGCAAAAGTAGAAGCCAGCCTTCCTGCCCTGCAGTCCAAAATGCATTACCTTGTACTGTGTGGAATGTGAGGCTCCATTTCAGGTCTCAGAATCCTTGCCCTAGGGCTGGGAGCTGCTGATTACACACAGTAGAGGCACTTCTTAAGTTCTATCTCATGGGCTTTAAAGATGAAAAACAAAAGGTGCTAAGTCATTAGAAGGCAGGTGTAACAGTATTGAGTTTTCTTTTACTATTCATGGCCTTTAAAACTATTAATAATCTGAATTCCTGTTGAAGGCAACAGTGTAAATTTTTCTGTTCCTTTGGTATGAAACCAAACAAAAGCAAGGTGGAGAAATGTAAGTCAAAACATGAACTAAGGTGTAGTAGATTTTTGGCCCAAAGAAAGGCACAGTTATTCCTTCTATTATGGATTCACACTCTTTCACAATGTGACTTCTCCATCCCTTGAAATTGGACTGGTCCCCTGACTTGATTTGACCAACAAAATATAGCAAAAGCCATACTATGTGTCCTCCTGGCCTCAGCCATCAGGAACCTTGCAGCTGCTCTCCATCTTGGAGCACTGAGGTTACCATGCTGTGAAGACCCAGCGTGAAAGACAACGTGGATAGTGAAGACAGGCATTATATTATTCAGATGCAGCCATTCCTGTTGAGCCACCACCTGACCACAGCCATAAAAACAAACTTGCAGGTGGGACAAGCAAAACCAGCCAGCCCACCAACAGAATTAGGTGAAGTATTAAATTGTGGTTAATTTAAGTAATTTTGAGTGGTTGGTTACATAACAGTGGACAATTAATATGCTAAGAAACAACCACCTCCCTAAACCACAACATATGAAGACACAACCACAATGCTAAACCACAACTGCTGTTCAGTACAGGGGGGGTCCTTCAGGGGCATGAGCTCAGCAGGGTGTAAACCAAGTAAGACATTTATCACAGTGGGGAATTTGGCAAGACCAACGGAATCACCCTTTGCCAGAGAGGCCAACTTGGTTGAGCATGGAGTTGGTACAACCCTCAGTAAGCCTTGTTTCATACCACAGAGAAACATATTGCCAGGCTGAGTAAGAAAGCACACAGCTATACCAGCTGTTCAAGAGAGCTGTGTGGGTAAATCAGGGTGGTAAAGGTGTAATCAGTGAGCAGCAGCTCTGCAGAGAAGCAAGGGAAAGACCTACCAAAAAAGGAAGGGAGGAACTATATACCCCTGTGACCTCTGGTGCATATGACAGAGAGAACCCGTATTTATTTATATTCCAAGGGTAAAATATTAGTGAGAATGTGCTCCAAAGCCAGGTTCTGACATTCAAACTGCCTGCTGCACTGTTTAATCCCCTTCTATATTGTCCATCATCAAATGGCTAATTCCAGTGCGCACTAAAAGTGAGTAATAAACAGAAAAAAAGAATCAGCCTGAGGCTTCTATGAAGATAGTAACAAAAACCTAAAGAAAAGAATATGGCAAACAGAAAGCAGACCAAAAAAATACACAAGACTATAACAAATCAGGCAAAAAAATTAATACACAACTCTGGCACACACACACACAAAATGTGTTCTTTAAATAAAAGGAATATTAATTATGAACGTCTGAAATGAATTCAGACAAGACATAATAGGACTCAAGGGAAAGGATCAGAAAATTCAGGTAATAAAAAGTGACATGTCAGAGTCAAAATAATATATATAAGAGAAAAATAAGAATATTAGATAAATAAAAGCTACATTAGAGGCATTCAACAGAGGGAAAAATAAGCCATTTCTGAAAAACACAAAACTAAAAAAAATTCTTAAGGTATCGAGGGAAAATTACTGTTAGAGCCAAAGGAAATCCAGTGGTGCATAACTGACATTCCTAAAAGCTATAACAGAGTAGATATTCAAAGTTAAATAAAAGAAAATTGTCCCAAAACAAAGGGAAAAATCAAATGTATAGATTATATGTACACATTTATCAGGGGAATTTCCTATAGTACCAAGCATGTAACCCGGTAAAGCTAACTGTGGGGGATAAGAAAGAATTTTCCTGTGTAAAAGAATAAAATCTGCTGGTAATGACATGAGCCAAATTATGTTATGCTGTGTATTGTGTGCATGTACAAATGTGTTAACAAATCCCATGATTATGTACAACTCTAATGCACCAATAAAAAAATGTGTGGAAAAAAATTACTTTTTTTTAATCAAATCTGGCTGAACTCAAACTTTACAATAAAAAAAAAACACTAGAAAAGGCAAGAGAGCAATGTCTATCAAGTCTTCAAGGAAGGGAAAAATAAAAACCAAGAATGTACAAATTAAACAAATTATTTCAAATATAAAAGTAATATGATTTTGTAGTAATCAGGACAGGCTAAACATTCACTATATTAAGACCATACATAATGTCCCCAGACCTAGTTCTTTCCCTGGGTCTGGTTTTATAAATGCTGGTGATAAATCCAATCTGATTTATAATATGATCATTCTGTATGACCATATTATGACTATGATTCTATGTTATCTTGATCCACCTTTTGACAAATGACAGTATAGCTAGTAGAATAACTTGCAAATAATCAATGCTAATTTGCAGACTTGTCTAAAGAACATGTAAACAAAATAGGAAAATTTTATTACTACCAGTTGCCATTAAATGTACTATAAAATTATTGTTTTTATTTTCTAGGAAAAAAAAGTAATATGAAACATACAAGCAATCAGGTTCATAATTACTTTGAGATCTTCTTTAAGAGAACTACTATAGTATAAAATTAGAGGTGAATGAAGAAATCATTGGTTGCATAAGAAGTATGAGTAGAACAAAATATAAATGTCACACACCACAGCAATTTAGAAATAGTAATAAAATTCACTTTAGGTAACAGTAGGTAGGGAGAAGTGGGAAGGGAAGATAAAGTGGGAGCACATTCATCTTGGCACCTCTTAGAAAGGGAGTCAAACAATGTTGGATCCTAAAATGGAACACCTTAAACCATGATTCCATATGTGAACATGTGAAAACTTAAGAGCATCTCAGGCCATATCACAAATAAAAAGTATTAAAAACTAGATGCATGTAATTAAAAAGTAACAAGTTTTAAGTCAAAGATGTCATCAAACACTAAATGTAGCTGGGAGTGGTGGGGCATGCCTGTAATCCCAGCAATTTGGGAGGCTGAGTCAGGAGGATCACAAGTTCAAAGCCAGCCTTAGTAACTTAGTAGGCCCTAAGCAGCTTAGTGAGACTCTATCTCAAAATTTAAAAATTTTAAAAAAAAATGGGGGCTAGGAATTAGGCTCAATGGTAAAGCACCCCGGGGTTAAATCCCCAGTACCCAGATAATAATAACAATAATAATAATAAATAAAAATAAAGAACACCACCAAATGTCAAAGAAGAAAAAAATATACTTTCTGTATATATTGAATCCCTTCAAAATAGACCAAAAGAGGAAAATTTTTGCTGTATGATTCCAAAAGGTTTTTTAAAAATGGTAAAAATAGACCAGTAAATAAACAGAAAGACCAGTAACTTCTGGTCAAGGAGGAGCCGGAGACTCGATAAGCTGTAGACCCTCTTCTTTGTCGAGGGGAGTGAAGCCCACTGCTACCTAAATAAGGTACACCACACACGATTCAAAACCAAAATTCAGCAAGCTATAATGTTAAGCAACAGCCCAATCTCAACATACCTCACTGCCTCGTTCAACATTAATGCCACAACATTTCCCACCTTTTAAAAACTTTTCCACAATATTCATACTAATAAGTCATAATAAACTAAGAATTTAGATAAACCTATTCTCAACTTTTTGAAGATTATTTTTTTAAAAATCTGTGTTGCAGGGTGGCTTTTACAAAAACACTGCTATCTCTTTTTTTCTTTTCCTTAACATAATTTCTGCTTAATTACTTTTATTGAGTGATTCGAGTCAATTTTTTTTTATTCTAGAGAGAAGAAACAGGACTGTCTGAAAGGTAGTGGTACCCATTTAGTTTGACATTCTTTCACATTTGCATGATTTTTACAATATGCTTCAATGATTCAAAATCTTCTCATGTGGTCTAAGAACCTCCATAAAGCCACTTTCAAGTCCTATAGTAAAAGGTACCCCCATTTTATTCCAAGCAACTTGGAGCAACTATAAAACTCACAGAAATTTTTAGCTGCTACAGGATCACAGGATAGGACAGGGCATCTAACTCATTCTCCACCAACCTGGGGGTGTCAGTTCTTCCTAATAGGAGGAACCAAAGATGACAATCTAGGTAATAACTTAGAACCAAACAGGAAGCTACCAGGACATAGTCCAGGGGTATTTTCACAGGAAAGTGGCAAGCTCAACAGAAGACAGGATCCCATAAGACTGGACACACTAGTAAGAAAATCTCAGCAGAAAATATCAAAATCTACATTCAGTGCCTAAGAAGAAGAAAAAATGCATTCATCTGACTTAAGTAAATAGAATTTTAACAAAAAGTGAATAAATAAAGTTAAATATTCCTAATCATAAGCTCCTAGAATTAATATGTAAACTATAACATTTGAAAGTGGATTCACTTTAATCACTAAAGTGGATCCACCAGGTTTGGGGTAAGAGCTCAAGCCAATTTAAAAAAAAAAAAAAAAGATATATCACCAAGAGAAGCTGCTCTCTCTTAGGTTCTTCTAATAAAATGATCACACAGTTATTCACCCTGCTGTCACAAGTAGCTGAACCTAAACTTTTGAAGTGCATATCTTTGAGTGTTACCTGTGACATTACCAGGGAACATCATTTTCCTTGTTATCTGCTGGGATAGCTGACATGAATTGTGTACTTAAAGGAGGAGGTGGCTACAGAAGGAATAAAAGCAAAGACATGGGGAAAAAATGATGAACAGTGAACTAACGCATTCTCTCCTTGCAGTCTAGATGTGCCCAGGGTGAACAATTCACCTTTAAGCCATTAACTGTTTTAGTGGAATCACATGCTAGAGAAATTACCTATGCCTTAATTTCATGTAGCTCATCACACAAAAATGAGAAATCCAGATGGACTTTGTGTTCATACTTTGGAGGATTTCCCCTCTCCCAGGGGAGAGTTAAGAAGTTTTTGTTCTGAATTCCTAAGGAAAGTGGCAAACAATGATCATAATGACAGCATGGATTCCTATGTGTGCCAAGCATCCTCACACATATTATCTCGTACATTCCAAGAGCAAAAGAATTCAAGGGCTTGAAAAGGAAATGGGGTTTTGTTCTAAGGGATGAGGTTGGGGGGTGGACTAGAAAACAATTGGAAAGCTCTAAGTTGGGGGAAATGGTTCTGGTTCTTGTTCAGAAGAGTCCACTATTTCCTTTCCAACACAGTGTCCTGGTGGGGTGGAACATGACAAAAATGACTCATAGGAGCTGGCCTTAGGTACTACAGAAAATTTTCCAATGATTTTGTTGTTCATAATGGAAATGATGGCTCTGAACAGCAGATCCACCCACAGTTAAATGTTCCAAGTGGGCAAGAGACAGTGAGCAGGGTCTGGTAGAGCATGCTCAAAGAAGACCAGAGCCCTCACCCCAGATTTCTGACCAGACTGAGCTTTCAAAGGGCAGGGGGAGGCCTTTCCAATCATAACTGACATTGGGTATCTTGCTAACCTATGTGTACAGGGACTTAGCTTGAATTTGATTTAGAAAAATAAAGCAATATGACATGTCTTGCACTTGAGTGTTATAGAACAAATACATCTCTGCCTCGTTTGTTTCACTTCCTCCATCATAGTCAACACAAGCTTTCCCTCAGCACAAATGAACAGTTCTCAAATAGTATCTGCATTGAATTCAGCTGTTACCCAGGGTTTTTAGTGTTCTGTCATTCTGTTAATACTTTGCCCACAACATGGCTGCAGTATAAATTTATTGAAGTTGAGAAATATCGTCTAATAGCAGTTAACAGATCAAATACATGTGAGGATGGGACAGGAGCCTGAATTCAAAGCCAACCACTGAGACTTCTCATTGGTTTTCTCAGCTTGACTACAGTGGAGGTGAATACTTCAATGTCCCTGGTAGTCATTTCTCTTTCTAAGCCAGCCCCATCTATATGCAGTGGCTCAAACATGTGTTATGGCAGTGAAAACTGTCATGGTCTTCCCATAAGCAAAGATACCCTCTTTAGATTTTTATATCTTGCAGTTGGCTGAACAATGGCCCAAAGATGATTGCACCCTAACACTCAGAACCTGTGTTGTTTTATATGACAATAGGAACCTTGAAGATATGACTAAGTTAAGGATCTTGAGATATGATTAACCTGGATAATCCAGGTGGGCCAATATAATCACAAGTGTCTTACAAAACAAAGTTAGGAGATCAAAGGGAGGAAAATTTATGTGGTCCTAGAGGCAGACATTGGAGTAAAGCAGTGATAAGACAAGGAACACAAGCAGCTTCCAGAAGCTGGAAAAAATAAGGAAGAGATTCTCCCCTGATCTCCAGAAGAACTCAGCCCTGGCTCTACCCTGATTTTAGCCCAGTAAAAGTGATTTCAGACTTCTGACTTACAAAAATGAAAGTAATACATCTGTATTGTTTTAAGCCACAGATTTTGTGGTAATTTATTACAGCAGTAATATGAAACTAATTCATATCTCTTCTTTTCCATGTTCAGATAACTTGATAATTTAAATCGAGCATTTTTAAATAGCTGGCATAAGAGTTAAACTGGTCTAATAGTTTACTTTTTCTATTCATATTTTTAAATTCATGCATTTCAGGCCAAAGAGAGAGAACAGAATCCATCTACAATGATTACAGTAAAAACATGGAGTACCCACACGCTCAAACTTCCTTACATATCTGATCTAGTATAATTCTTACCATCACCCTGAAGAATGGGTGGTTGTTTCCCAGTATCTTACAGAAGATGAATCAGGTCAGGAGATGAAGTAATTTCCTTCTCCCAACTCTCATGGAGTCATGTGGAGCCAGCTGGGCTCTCTGGCAGCCTCTGCATTCCCTCAGCACCCACAGTTATGCCTGGTGCAACCCCATGTTCGCAGGCCCACCCCTTCAACAGCTGTAAGGGTAGGAACTATGCTTCATTTCTCTACAACTCTATGGAGTGGCTAGGAAACACTTGGAGCTCAATATATGTGGCTAAATGTATGAATTTGTTAAGTATGAAATTTAGTAAGAACAAAATGTATGAATTTTGTAAATAATTCCTAAAAGGATGCTGGCAACCTTTAAGGGTTCATGCTATCTAGATATGATGTTAGGGATCTTCTGGTTTTCCCATAAGTTCTGTGACCCCAGCTAGTCTTTTAAATTAGGAACAAGCCTTCATTGCATATTTCAAATTCAGGGAATCACACAGGAATTTTTTTTAAAAAAATAAGCATCTCTGGTTCTTTTTTTCCAGTCGTCTTTAGCTAATGCCATAGCTAAATTCAAAATTACATAAATCTCTCCTCCTGAACGATCCTATAAAATCCTCAGGGTTTATCTAAGAAAAAAAAATACCATTTCTAGATAAAGTACCTACACTATTTTTTTTGACAACCTACCTTGCTGATAATGTTTTTAGTCATTAATTTCGAATTCAGGAAGAGGGAATTCAGCCATTTGTCATAGTCCTACAGAAGTCACACACGTTTCTGCTGAATCAAGCACAAGATAATGCTACACGAGCCACTCAACTGAAACCCGTCACCTCAGCCACCCTATGTTACTAACTATTAAAACAAAATGGGAATTGGTTTTTCAACCCAATAGTTTACCTAAAATTCTCTCCTAGGCAGGTTTGCCCTTTATATTATGAATTTCATTTTGCTGTAAGCTCTTACATTTATATTACTGCTTAACATGCACTCTTCATAGAA
Organism: Marmota marmota marmota; assembly: GCF_001458135.2. NCBI lineage: Eukaryota > Metazoa > Chordata > Mammalia > Rodentia > Sciuridae > Marmota > Marmota marmota. The sequence continues at coordinate 88,070,539 of NW_026000026.1, forward strand.
ATCTTCCCTAACAATTTCTACCTATATTTATTCATGCTGAGCATTCTGCTTAACTACTAGACTAAAATGCAGTACAGTTACCAGGGAAATAATAGTTCCTGTTATTTCAGAACTGTGAAGGTCAAACCAGTTTCATGCAAAGGGAAATGAAATGTTTTGTGTCTTTAGGCTGTGTCATATAATTTAAATACTTTCCTTACTGTTTGTGGCGGGGCCTTCCTCTCTTGCCCATCTTACTGTCTTCATCATGGTTCTCCGCTGCCACCTCTCTTATGCCTTTTCAACTGAACAGGTTATTTCTAATGCTCTACAACCTATACGAATTGTGTAACATGTACAGTCATTAAAAATGACTTTTTTATCAAAAGTCAGGAAATTATATAGAATAGTTTTGAAAACTTATTTAATCGAGTAATTAATCCCTTAGATAATTTATTTGATTTTTCTACACTAATTTCAAGGAGACAGATGATCCCATAGAGACAGTTTATTGGATTTCGTTTTGTTGTTTTTTTGTTCTCTGTACCAGGGATTGAACCCAGGGGCACTTGACCACCAAGCTACATTGCTAGCCCTTTTTTTATTTTTATTTATTTTTTATTTTTTTATTTTGAGACAGGGTCTCACTAAGTTGCATGGGGTCTCACTAAGTTGCTGAGGCTGGCTTTGAACTCATGATCCTCCTGCCTCAGTCTCTGGAGTCACTGGGATTACAGGCATGTGCCACCATGCCCAGTTTGTTTATTGGATTTTTAATAAAACTTGCACACAGTGGGAAACATGAATCCAGCCCTGGTCAAGTGGCCACTTTCCAAAGGAACATTATGGCATAGTAACTGCTTGGTTCTAAAGTCAGAAAGACCTGGGCTCTACACTGAGTTTTACCAGTCATTTGCTGTGTGAATCCAAGTAGACTTCCTAAACTCCTCTCTTCAGCATTTAACAAGTTGAGTGTCCCCTGATTGATTATTAGTTTTCCTTTTTAATGAAATTGCCACAAAATGAGCCTAAGTAGAATTGTAAAATTCGAAAATATTTTCTTCACTGAAAATTCAGTGTGTGCTAAAATGAGACAAGGAGCACCACAGGGTGGCTAAGTGTAGGAGGGGAAGTTTCACAGAACCAGGTATATGTCAAAATTTGGGACCATACAGGGTCAAGCAAAGCACAAGGCAAAGAGAGGCAAACTTAGATGGAGTTGGAAGCAGTGTCAATGTCAGGGGAGTCCCATCTGTGGATGAGCATAGCAACAAGTAAAATCCCAACTCTCGGCAGAGATGGGCATTTAAATGGCTTTACAGTTGTCCATTCATTTTCCTTTACCACTGCGTGAGTCACTGTCACGTTTGAGTTCAGTGTGCAAGAAAGAACTGAAGTTATAACTTTCTGAGAATTTCACATAAATCTCAGCTTACAAATTTCTTATACAGCATCTTATTACTGATAAACATGTATTTGTGTTACACATCAGAATATTATCCAACACGTGTTTTGCAATTGTAGTGGGTTGACTGGTGGCTCCCAGAACCTGAGGGTAAGCTTATTGGAAAAAAGGTCTTTGCAGATATAATTAAGTCCAGGAACTCAAAATGAGATCATCCTGACTAAATAAACCTTAGATCCACTGGCGATTCCCTAGTTATAGACAGAAAAGAGAAGACAAAGACCTAGAGAGGAAGGTTACATGAAGACAGAAGCATAATAACAAGTTCCCAGATGAGCAGGCAGAGTGAAAGCTTTACTCAAGTCCCAGAAGATAATGAAAGCATTAATTCATTTAGTAAATACTTTATAGAAGGCCCAGAATTTGATGGGTGTGGTCCAATCAAAGACTATAAGCTGAGGTAGTAGGAGGTATTTCTGTGACTTGGAAGCCATTTGAACACCTTGGGCTTAGCCTTTTTTTTTTTTTTTTTTGTATAAGAATTTTTCAACTTTATTTATAATAAATAAAAATAGAAAATGAATTAAATATCTAGCAAAAGGAATTGGGTAATAAATGATGGTACATCCAGCTATTGGAATGTAGGCAGTTGGGCTTATCCTTGACCTATGAGCAGCACTGCCATTTCCAGGTTTATTAATGAATGGACCTAACATCCTCCCTTGATCAGATAGCATCAGGAGCCAAGGACATTCAGAGTCATCACTGGAGAAGGATGCCAGTGGCTATCACCCTAAGTCAGTGCTGGATCTACAAGGCATTACCTCTTTCAGCATCAGCTGCTTCACCCTATAGACAGCTGCCACTGCCTGGACTTTCCTTGGCCTTATATGATGAAGATAAATTCAGGCTAAGATGTTTCTGACTCAAAAGTGTCGCCATGTCTTTAACTCAGTATCTCCATTCCAGAAGGAATGACAATGAGAGAGCAATATTTTTGTCCAAAGGAATGTCTTTCTCAAAAAGCTCTCCTCTTTAAAACAAAATAAACTATAATGTGAAGAGAAATCATAACTACAAACTATAAATGTAGATATGCATACAGCTTCAATGATGAGCCATATTTAAAGAAATTTTTCAAGGATAGTGTTAGCCCCCATTGGGAAAGAAAAGTGAGAGCAGAGCCAGGATGACTCAAATCTCCAGCTGAGGTCACCTGCTGAGGAATGAAGTCAACAGCTCCAAGCTTAGAAAGCCAAAGACTGGTTGTATGAGAATTCCTATAGCTGGTTTTGTTTTGTTTTGTTTTGTTTTTTGTTTTGGTACCAGGGATTAAACCCAGTGGTGCTTAACCACCAAGCCATATTCCCAGCCCTTTTCATATTTCATTTTGAGTCAGAGTCTCACTAAATTGTTTAAGGCCTTGCTAAATTGCTGAGGCTGGCTTTGAACTTGCAATCCTCCCACCTCAGCCTCCAGAGCTGCTGGGATTACAGGCATACACCACTATCCCTGGCCAACACACTGTGGCAAAAGAGATGAAGCAAAGGAAAAAACTGACACTGAAAGAAAAAGCCATCTTTTGGGATGGGCAGAGAGAATAAAGATGGAGGATAATAAGCAGTTCTTGGTAAGGTAAGAGAGGAACACCAAATCATGATGCAGAAATTCTTTGACATAGGAATTTTCAATATGACCCCAAATGGCATTCAGCCATATATGAGCAGCACCTAACCCACAACCCAGGGTTTATTCTCCATGGTATAAAGGCTAAAAAGGCAATATACTAAGGTAGCTTATTCCTGCAGCCCTTCACTGTACTTGCTCTATAAAAGAAAAACAAAAAACCCCAGCTGTGCCACTGAGAAGTAATTTCTCAAACCTGTTGTATTTATCACTGACTGTGTTTTCTCTTATATTGTCTTGATTCCTGTAAGGTTTCTTTCTCTCCCATTTCTTATGGAGGTCTACCAGTTCACTATTTGTCTCTTTCTGCTATTTTATCATTCTTATTTGGCTTTATCACTTCTTCTCCATGCTCTTATTTCAAAGGAGCATATTTTTCTTGACTTTTTTTTTTTCAGCGCTGGGATAAAACCCAGGTCCTCGCACATGCTAGGCTAAATGTTCCATATCCCCAACTGTCACTACTACCACCACCATTACCTCTTTTTTATTCTCTCTTATTTCTTTTTTAATTTTGTATTTTTTAATTTGTTCTAATTAGTTATACCTGACAGTAGAATGCATTTTGACACATTGTACACAAATGGAGCACAACTTCTCTTTCCTCTGGCTGAACTTGGTGCAGAGTCACACGGGTAGTGTAATCATACATGCATATGGGGTAATAATGTCTATATCATTCCACTGTCCTTCCTATCCTTACACCCCCCCTCCCCTTCCCTCCCCACCCTGCACAACCCAAAGTCTCCTCATTCTCCCCTGCTATCCCCATTATGGATCAGTATCCGCTTATTAGAGAAAACATTCGTCCTCTGGTTTGGGGGGTTTGGCTTATTTCACTTAGTATGACATTCTCCAGCTCCATCCATTTACCTGCAAATGCCATAATTTCATTCTTCTTTAAGGCTGAGTAATATTCCATTGTGTTTATGTACCTTTAGCTATTGTGTCTCTTCGTGTGTGTGTCTGTGTGTGTGTTGTGAGGATCAATCCAGGGTCTCATGCACAATAGGTGTGTGCTCTACTACTGAGTTATACCCCCAGGTAGGATCATGTTTTCTTTAGTTTTGCTAAATTATTATGATTCTTCCTTCCTTTTAAAAAAAAAGTCCTAATTCTAAGATGAATAATAACTAGAAATAAACCATATGGAATATGTAGATACAAAAAAATATATAAATATATAAAAAATTATACATGTATATTGCTTATAATATCATACATACTACTATATTTTTATATGTTAAAAAATACATCCAAATAAAACCAAAAACACAGCCCTGGGTTCCCTATGGCAGGGAGAATCACAGTCTCTGGGATAGGAGTTCCCTGTGTTTCTCCTTGGCTAACAAGTCAAATTTTCTTTTTTCTAAAAGGAAAAGAAAAGAAAAGGCCAGAAACACTACACCAGAAAAACATATTTCTAAAAGGCAAATAAAGGTCAAGTAGGAAAAAAGCTTTTCTATAAAACTAATGAAATAAACAGGAAAATAAAATCATAATTTAAATGAACAAAACATTAGAAATGTCAAAAAATCCAAACATTTTGAAAACAAAGTCGTGAACATGGAGAATCACATAACTGAGGAAACTGAGCAGAATAAAATGAAAAGAATAAACACTGTACAAATATGGGAAAATGAAAGAATATGACAGACAAAAGAATTCCAAAATATGCATAAGTGTTGCTTGGAAAGGAAACAAAGCAAATGAGACACAAGTTTACTAAAAGATAAAATAGAAAAAAGCTTCCAGAAAATAAAACATTGAAAAGGCATATTGTATCTCTCTAAAACTGAAATAAAATTTTCAAGTCCAAGATTTCAAAAATGGACTTGAAAGATACTGTAAGTACCCATGACAAAAAATATATCAACTCTCCTCTGCAGGTGGGTACATAAGGAATAATTTTGTTTGCCATGAAAACTTTAGTTGCCATAAGACAGTAAAGCAAATGTAATATGTAAATATCTTATTCCTAGTTGAGCTATTTTGCACAAACAAAAGCAAATAACAAATTCTTAAACATTAAGGTATTCAAAAATAATTAAGAAAATAATAGTTTAAAAATGGTTAAGTAAATTAATCCACTCAAATATAAAGGTTGGATATTGCAGTGAAAGAATAAAATATGTAATAAATCATGAATAGGTTGAAGAACAATCTAATTAATATTCAGAGAAAGAATGAAAGAAAGAACAGGTATAAGGAATGGAAACATGTAGGGTTGGGGATATAGCTCAGTTGGTAGAGTGCTTGCCTTGCATGCATAAGACCCTGGGTTCAATCCCCAGCACTGCAAAAAAAAAAAAAAAAATTAATTTGTTGGGTTGGGGCTGTAGCTTAGTGGCAGAGCATTTGCCTTGTATGTGTGAGGCACTGGGTTTGATCCTCAGCACCACAAAAAATAAATAAATAAATAAACAAATAAAATAAAGGTATGCTATCCATCTACAGCTACAAAAAAAAAAGTAAAATAAAAAATAAAATTAAAAAAGGAATGTAAGCACATGTATTTTTCTAGTTTTGCAAGGAAAATTATCAATGGATCTTTAAAGTTGATAAGATTAAACAATAGAGATAATCTTATTTTAGAATATAAAGACAAAGATATATAAATAATGATATCATCAAGAAAATTAAAATAATATGCATAGTTTATTAAGTGAGACTGTATACTGTAATGATTTTAACTCTTCATAAACCATACCACAGATTGTGATCCCAGAAAAAGAAAACTTCCAGAATTATTTTTTTAACTAGAATAAAAAAATTAATTTTACCTATTAGGTCAAAAATAAACATGCAAACCTAGGTGAGTAACCTAATTAGATATTAAAATATATTCCAAAACAATGAAAATTTTAAAAAATGAATAAAGAAATCAATTAGAGAGCATGAACTAATAATATATATAATGGGAATTTAGTGTATTATAACAGCTGTGTTATGGAGCAGTGAGGAGAGAAAGAGATATGTTGGTCAGTAAGGTGTGCTGAAGAACTATCTGGAAATGGATTTGTTTAGATTCCTACCTCTTATCAAAATAAATTCCAAATAGATCAAAAAATTATTTATAAACATACATATCCTTTGATCTAACAATTCCAATTCTAGGAATTCTTATGAATTATGTATTTGCTAATAAGTAACATATGTATTAATGTAAACCAATTTCTACAGTCTATTTTTAAATTAAAAGGCAAGGTGAAATTCAGTATGTTTAGACTTAAATGCGGGTACATTTCCAGGCAGGATATACAAGAAACCGAACCATGGTGGTTGCCTGGGGAAAAGGGACTAGTGAACTGCATATCTAACATCAAAAGGAGACATTCCTTTCATCACACAACCATCTGTACTATTTGGATTTCTATCCTTGGAATATATTGCTTTTGAATTACTAAAAAGATGTCTGAAAGTTCCAGGAAGCAGAGGCAGACAGAGAAGTTAGGCACTGAACCACACATCCTGGGACCCTGGATCCCGGTTAAAAGGTCCTTACTGCTGAGTTATAGGCAATGTTGATGCAAATTATAAAATATTTGACTAACTGAAACCACAGACTTGAACAATATATGGAGTCAAATGATATTACACTGCTGTGCTATATCACCTTTTCAAAGAGTTAATTATTAGTCACTGGCCTAACAGTCTTATGGACTTGAAGATAGAAAGATTGTAGTCATTATTACATTCTAAAAAAATATAACAAGGTTTAGGAAAATTATAGAACTTTACTTCAGCATAGAATCTGATCTCATTTACTTGAGGGTAGATGCTTTACCTTCAAGGCACAATTAAAATAAACTGTGAAAAATATGTGGTGATGTCTAAGGGCCCCAAGGGTCACAGTCAAAATAATTCTTTTGCGGCCAAGTTCAATAGGAAAATTTTATTTCATGGAAATAGATCTCCAGGTCTTAAACAAAGCTTTACTATATTCTTTGTATTAACTCATTAAGTTTCAGTGCTCCAAAAGTGGACATGGAGTTATAATTTCACATGAACTTTATTTAAGCCAAAAAGAAATCAAGGCCTAGAAAATGGCTCACATGAGAATGATGTATCCATTCACTAATGCATTTTTTTGTGAGTCAAAGAAAAGGTTCATCTGAAGGCATTTTGTAGTTAAAGAAAAAGGTGCACTTTTAGGGCAGATGATGGTGGTGCACTCAAGCTGGTGAAAAGTAAATAAAGAGGTGTTAGGCTATCATTGCAATTTAATGATCTCTTACTCTCTAAGTAAACTACAGTCTTCATTTGCTATACTTTCAAAACAGGAAGAAGAGTCATGAGCCTCAGAAACACATTGAATGTAGAGACTCTAGGGGGGTAGATGCTTAAGATCAACTTCAATTTTCTCAAAACAGAGGCTGGAGTTGTGGCTCAGTGGTAGAGCGCTTGCCTAGCACGTGTGAGGCACTGGGTTATGTTGGCACTTAGCACCACATAATAAATAAAATAAAGGCATTCTGTCCGTCTACAGCTTCAAAAGTAACTTTAAAAAAGACTTCCTGAAATAAAATTTGATCCTACTCAAACATTTCTTTTCACCTAACACTAATGTCTATCTCATGTATCTGCTAACATGTTTGTAAGTCATTTTTTCATTGACTATTTATAATAGTCCTCAGTACAGTGCAAATAAAGGGTCCATGATTACAAATGAAAATTTCAACTTCTACAAAATACAAAGCCTGCCCAGGAGCAGTGGCACAAGTTACTCATGAGGCTGAAAAAGGAGGATCAGAAGTTCAAAGCCAGCCTCAGAAACTTAGCTAGGCCCTACGCCACTTATCGAGACCCTGTCTCAAAATAAAAAATAAAATAAAATAAAGGTCATCATGATATTAATGAAGGTAATATTGAACACTGTTCAGATCACAACCAAAACTGTTAAGAAATAAATATTTTCTAGAGTAGGGTCAATAAACAGAAGAAAAAGAAATAAACAACCATGCATGCGTAATTCTATTTGAGTTTGCTGAAATTCTTGAATATGTCAAGCTATGACTTTTAACCAAATATGGAAGATTTTTAGTTATTACTTTTTAAAGTAACTTTAAGCCCCATTCTCTTTTTTTATCTCCTTGAACTCCAATTTTACATACACTAAATGTGTTACTTTTGTTCACAAAGTGCCTGAGGCTCTATTTATTATTTTTAAATCTTTATTCCCTGTTTTTTTTCCAATTATATCACTTCTGTTACTCTATCTTCAAGTTCACTGACTTTCATATATTATCTTCTTTCTGCTATTGTGCTTATCCAATAAGTTTTTAATTTTAGTCACTATATTTTTCAGTTCAGGAATTTTCACTTATTGTTTTTTAAAGTTATATTTCTTTTATGAGGTTTTCTTCCTTGTATGTATTACAATTATATTTGTTTTTATATATTAGACTCTAGCTATAATAGGCACTCTGAAAATTCTAAATACAAATTTTAAACTTGAGTTATTGTGAATTTTGCTTCTATTGACCAACTTTTAAGAATGAATAAAACTTTCCTCTTTCTTAATATTTTGAGTAATTTTGAATTATATCTTGGACACTGTGAATGTTAAATTATAGAGACTCTATGTTGTTATATTCTGCTAAAGATGAAAACCATTGCACTTGCTTGCTTGGTTATTTAAATAGCCAATTACCAAGGTCATAGTCAAATCTCAAATTATGCCTTTTATGTGACAGATCAAATTTCACTTTCTTAACCATTAGCTGAAATCTGTCCTTTGTTTGTATTGTCAGGGGTCATGTAGAGATTTTTATCAGACATTATGCATGGAATTTGGGGTGCCTTTCTAGGCTTCATCCTTGTTTTACATTCTCTTTGGATTCTTTTTTATTATTATTAGTTGTTCAAAACATTACATAGCTCTTGACATATCATAATTCATACATTTGATTCAAGTGGGTTATGAACTCCCATTTTTACCCCTTATACAGATTGCAGAATCACATCGGTTACACATCCACGTTTTTACATACTGCCATACTATTGTCTGTTGTATTCTGCTGTCTTTCCTATCCTCTACTATCCCCCCTCCCCTCCCCTCCCCGCCCATCTTCTCTCTCTACCCCATCTACTGTACTTCATTTGTCTCCCTTGTTGATTCTTGAAGTCTTTTCATCTAGTACCTGGGAAGAAGTAGTACAAGCTTTCAGTTTGAAATTTAGCTATTTTGAATTTTTCACACTTTAAGTCATGAAAATGGGTAAGTCATGCTGTGCCATCTCTTCTTTCAGATGCTGGCTACCCTAGAATGCCTTTCAGCTTTTGTTCACATTTAAGTGGTAGAATTTATTGTTGTTATCCATGGGCAAGGCAGGTCTAGTAGGAGCTTATTCAGCCATGTCGAAAACAGAACTCAAGGGTTCACACTTCAAAGAAAAAGGTTTAAATTAAATGTCAAAAAGTTAAAATAACTCCTCCTAAGGACTTTCTAAAACTGATTTTATGAGCATCCTATAAAATCAAAGTGAAAAATGTCATATTTTGCCACCATACAATTTTATTAAATGTTGCTACAAAAAATACAATTACTATTTTGATTTGCATATACATAGTTATAACTTAACTTTGCTTAAAAATTAAATTATTTTTAAATTTTTATTCTTTTTTTTGTGGTAGTGCTGGGGATTGAACCCAGAGCCTTGTACATGTGAAGCAAGCACTCTACCAACTGAGCTATAACCCCAGCCTATTCTTCATTTCTTAAAGTAAGACTCACCAAACCTATAAATCTTCTTAAAAGTCCCTGTTTACTAGAAAATTTTGGCATATATCTTATTTAATTCAATGTAAGTGTTTTTCTCCTAGCTTCAATTATTCTTAGATAATGAGGAATTCCTGTACTTTTAAGTCTATCTGACATATCTAAACATTGCCAAATATGGGAAATACATAGAACCATAGTGTTTTAGGATTAGGGCATATTCTAAAAAACACTCATTTTAATCTAGTACCTGAATCTTGACTCCATGTTTTTATCAAGACACTTTTCCTGTGCCCAAAGTTTATATTCATTCTCTCCTGTGTCTGACAAGCTTTGACTTTGTTATTTCCTCTTTGATCTTCCTTCTTGTCTGACATCTACCCCATGGTGTGAGAGATAGCTTCTGACATGACACTGAGAGATCTCTGCTTCCCGCTCTTTATGCCCATGTGTAATTCCCTCCTCTAAGTGTGGGCTGTATCTGTGTTTTGCTTCCAATGAACACAATGCTGCAAAATTGGGGATGTTAGTTTCATGGCTCGGGTACAAATTGTTCTTTTTCTTGCTAGAAAATTCTCTTTCTCAGCTTCTAGCCACCATATTGAAGAAGCTCACATGGAAACAAACAAGGTAAACTCAGCCAAAACTTATTGAATTATCATGAACATCAATCTAACAGCTCTTGAAAATCTGAATCCTGAAAAGAAACATGTGAACTTAAAAAACATGTGGATTTTTCCCCAATCAGGTTTTAAGAAGACCTCAGTCAGTATCTTAACTGAAGCCCATAGAGATACTTACTAAAGTAGAAGATCCCAAAAATCCACATTCCATCAAAGAAATTTAAATAACTCTAGTATAGTATTCTAAAATAGTAATTTGCAAATGTTAATAAGCATCAAAATTACCTGGGTTTGCTAAAGCATAGATTCCTGGTTCCTCACTCCCAGATGATACTGAGGATGCTAGTCTGATATCATCACACTTTAAGAATCACTGTTTGGTTTCTGTTTTCATGATAGAGTCTCACTCTGTTGCCTAGGTTGGTCTTGAATTCCTGGGCTCAAATGATCCTCCTACATCAGCTTCCCAAGTAACTGGAACTACAAGCATGCATCACCCCCATGGTTGTGGGAGACATTATTCATGATTATATTATGAATAATATATGGGGGAGAAGGGTAAAAGAGGCATCTATTGACATTGAAAGAATCCAGGAACTCTGATCTAAGGAAGTGGCATTGAGAATGAGGGTAAATGGACAGGTATGGTGTGGTAGATATTTAAGAGACAGAGCAACAGAGAAGCAGTGAAAGATAGGATAAGGTGGGAAGCAGATAAATGAGGAATAACTAGCTACTAGATTTCTGGCTTAACCAATTCAGTGCATGTCATTTAAGGCAGAAGTGGTCAAAGGTCAAGTAAAAGGAGAACTATAAAGTGTCATAATACAGCAGTCACTGATGATCTCAGTGGGAACAATTTTGGTAGAATGGGAGGGAGGGATGTACTGTAGCTAAATTGCAATGCAGGAGATAAATGGAGTCATGGGTGTGCAGAACTCGATAAGAAGCTTGGTAAATGGAGGATAAATAAATAAGTCTGTATTTAGAAATAGACACTAGACTGGACAAGTAATTAAAGCCTAGGGGTAGTAGTAAGAACAATCCAATCTGTCTAATTCATCATTTTGTTAATTAATTGAGCAGACAGCTTTCTGAATGTTAGTTTGAATTGTGAAAGGGGAAAGTCTGAGTTTAGGAAATGGCAGGCTCCAGTGGGAGTTCTAGCATTTAGAAAATAGATTAGTTGCTGCATTTGGATATTCAAATAATCTCAAGACTTAATTTTATTTCTTTTTAAAATTCTTCCATTTGACTATATTTAGAACTTCTTCATAGTTCATAGTAAAATATGCTACCAAGAAGAAAGAAAATATTAAAAAAAAAAAAAATATATATATATATATATATATAAATACGATGTCCTTAGAAGGCCACCACACAGGTAGAAAGGATAATGTTAGAAAAAAGTATCTATTAGATTTTTTTTTAAACCTTATCCTACTTCATTTTCACATTTTAGGGAGGGGAATAATGATGAAAAGAGATGAAATTTACATTTTAAAAATATTTTCTAGCAAGTCAAGCAACTGGGAAACTAGATGTGCTTCCTAATTCCGGATCCGTAGCTATCCGAATAAAGAAAGCTGAAGTATAATTCATTTTCCCTTGAGATCAAAACTGAGATCTTCAGATTCAAAACAAAGACATAGAAAGCAAGAAACTTGGAACAGCAGTTCCTGGTTCAACTTACCACCAAATAGAGAAGATGAGGAGCTAAGCAAACACTCTTCAATGGGAAATAGGAAATCTCAATAGATATTAAACAACCCCTGACAAAAGTTCAAACTTCCCATGTATAGGAAATCCTCTGCATTTGTCATGGCTCGTAACAAGATCACCCATTCCTATAGACTCTTACCCTTTCCCAGTGACTTGTGAAACTTTTGTTTCTGGGTTTGAGAGCTTTCATAAAATCAGAATCTCTCTTCCTTGACTCTTCAAATTTTACTACTTAAATTGATGCCTCAGGAGAGTTTTAACTTTTTGTCCATCGAGGCCAATACTATCTCATTGCTCATCTTACAGGCAGAGTCTTGGGAAAGACTCAGAAGTAATCAGTTTCTGATTGGAGTGACTATGGTGATGGTTTCTGTTCCTTCAGAAAGTAGGGGAAAGTTTTGGACACTCCTTCTCAAATCTGAAGGCAGTAATTGATGGTAGAATCTTAATAAGACTCATTGACACTGGAGAGATCTTTGTTTGGTTTTGAGCTGTGCTGCAACCATTGGTGACTTCCAGAAAGAGATTGTAAGATAACCAAGTGTGTTGAAGTCTCCCTTCCTGAGATTTCACCATATGGGAGACCTCATATTAAAATATCTATAAACACACATACTCATCTCTCTCTCTCTCTCTCTCTCTCTCTCTCTCTCTCTCTCTCTCACACACACACACACACACACACACACACACACACACACACAAACACACACTGATAGAACAGAAAAGAAAGATGAAAGAATTTGATTTAGTTGAATGACCCTTAGGTTTAAATAGCCATAAATAATGAGAGCCATTTTATCCTGCAGAACCCTCAAAAGGCTAGGTCCTTGGAGACACCAGGCAAGGAGGGTTCATGGGTGAGACACAAATTTAAAATAGGGAGACAGTTCATAAGTCAACATAAGGAAGAGATGTGTTGTCTTTTACCACTAAATAGAGAAGATGAGGAGCTAAGCAAAAACTTTTCAATGGGAAATAGGAAATCTCAATAGATATTAAACAACCCCAGACAAAATACATTCACATGCCCTAAGAAAGTGGCCTTCTGCTTGGTCACCCTAAGAAAAAGGCTAGGCAATTAAAATAAATAGGTTGAAATGATGGAAATAAAGATATTCCATGCAAATGGTAGTCAAATAGTAGTTACAGTAGATATACTAGTATCAGAAAAAAAAATACATTAAGACAAAGGAAGGATGTTATATAATGATAGAAATGTCAATCTACCAGCAACATACAATTGTAAACATATATATCTAATAACAGATCCCAAAAATATATGAAGCAAAAACTGACCAATATAAGACACTCCACCCAACAAAAATGGAATACACATTTTTCTCAAGTGTTCATGGAAAAATCTTTAAGATAAACCATATATTTAGTCACAAAACAAGTTGTAATAAATTTTGAAAGACTGAAATTATATAAAGTATATTTTTGGCCACAACAAAGTGAAATTAGAAATTGAGTACAGAAGGAAGTGTGGATAAATCTCAAATATTTAGAAATTAAACAATATGCTCCTAAATAATCAATGATCTTTATAATAAATCACAACCTCAAACTCCTGAAATCAAGAATAAAATCAAAGACATTACTGCCAACCTAACAGATTCAACAAGGATTATAAGAAAATACTAAAGCAGTTGTCGAACAACAAATTAAATAACCTAGGTAAAGCTAACCAAGGCCTAGAAATACAAACTATTGAAACTGACCAAAGAAAAATGGAAAATCTGAACAGACTTATAACAAATAAAGAAAATAAATCATTAATCAGGAAAAATAAAAACAACTTTCAACAAAGAAAAGTCCAAACTTCAGGTGAATTCTACAAAGGGTTTAAAGAACACATACCAATCTTCCTCAAATTCTTTCAAAAAACAGAAAAGAGAAGAGCACTTGCTAACTCATGCTATGAAATCAATATTATCCTGACACTGAAATCAAACAAAAATCAGACACCCTAGGCAAAGTTCAGACCAATGTCCCTATACATGCAAAAGCTCCAAAAAAAAAAAAAAAAAAAAAAAATACTTGGAGCTACATCTAATAGCATATTGGAAGGATTATGTGTTATGACCAAAAGTGATTCTCAATCAATGTGATATACCAAAATAAATAAATAATTACCTCAACCAACAACAACAACAACAAAAAGGCATTTAGCAAAATTTAACACTCTTTCATGATAAAAAAACTCAACAAATTAGAAATAAAAGGGCACTTTCCCAATTAACATCATACTTAGTTATGAGATACTAAGGTCTTCCCCGCAAAATAAAGAACAGGACAAGTATTTCTGCTCTCACCACTTCTATTTCAATGTTACATTGAAGTTCTCATCAGGTCAATTAGGCAAGAAAATAAAATAAAAGAGAAATAAAAAGCCATCTCAACTGGAAATACAGAAGTATAACTATAATATCATATTAAATGTGATGCAAATGATAGAAAACACAAGAAAAGATGTTCAACACCAGTAGTCATTAGGGAAATGCAAACCAAAAGTACAAAGAGAAGCCACTTCACACCTATTAGTATATCTATAATTTTAAAGTATATTTTTTAAAACTAAAAAAAGAAAAGTGATGGCCAGAATGTAGAGAGATTGGAACCTTCATATCTTGGGGATAGAAATGTAAAATAGTGCTATGGCCTTGGAAAAGTTTGCCAGTTTCACAATTTGGTAAAAGAAAGAGTTATGACATAGGCCCAGCAATCTTACCCTTAGAGAAAAGAAAACACAGGTTCACACAAAAACTTGTACACAAATGTTTATACCATCAATATTCACCATAGCCAAAAGATGACTGCAAAGCTTGCATTCCTCAATTGGTAAATGAATAAATTAAATGTGGTATATCTATAAAATGGAATGTTATTCAGCCATAAAAGGAATAAAGTTGCATGTATGAACCTTGAAAACATGCTGATTGAAAGAAGCCAGTCCCAAGGGCTTTGTATTTATGATTTCCTATACATGAAATGCCCAGAAGAGACAAACCAATAGACTCAAAGATTAGTGGTGGTGGGGGCTGTATTATAGAGGACTTTGGGAAGTGACTGCTTAATTGTATAGGATTTCTTTTGGGGGTGATGAATATGTTTAGGAGTTTGACAGCAGTGAAAATTGTATAGAATCATAAATATATTTAATAACCCTGAATTATACATTTTAAAATAGTTCAAATGCTAAATTTTTGTTAGGTGAATTTGATCTCAATAACAGATAGGGACAGTGTGTGAGAAGTTGGATAGCTCTCAGTTATACATTTGTGCTCAAAAATAGAGGAAACCTGCAAGAGTTTGCCTATTTCTAAGAATATTTTTTTAATCAGACAACAATATTTTTCAAGGTAAAATGTCTAGAAGGAAAAACTTTTGATTAGCAATTGAGAAATGTTACTAAACTACATTCATATTCTTTTGGGCCCCTGAAAGTACTATTTCTTTTTTTTAATATTTATTTTTTAGTTATAGATGAACACAATACCTTTATTTATTTATTTTTAATGTGGTGCTGAGGATCAAAAACAGGGCCTCGCACGTGCTGGGTGAATGCTCTATCGCTAAGCCACAATCCCAGCCCCATTGAAAGTATTATTTCTATTTAGCATCACACACATTTTATTCACTGTAAAGATACTGTGGAAGTACAAAGGGAAGAAAAGATAAGTAAAATCTGATTTCCCCCCAGAGAAGGAAATTCTCTACATATATTGACATACAGACATACTTGAAAATAGAAAATTATTCTTCTGTGTCTAAACCAGCTAATAGACCAATCCCTTAGCCAACCAAAATATAAAAAATGTTTGGTTATGAAGTAAAATGAAAATTTCAATTTATATATTTAAGCAATAAATATACAAAGATATCTGAATCATTCACCTGTTCTATTTAATTATTTTTTAACTTTTTCATTAATTAAATCAGGAGCAATGAATTTCATGAATTTCCATTTTGGTTAACATCCAATTTAGAAAAAATTAATCCTTTATGTGCAACTCCCATAATGTAAATTCATAGCAATTGCAATTTATGGTCTATACATATCTGAAAGTGAAATTTTGAGTTGCATTTGAACTAAATTTTTAGATCTTGAGCCAACTAGATTTCCACATCTATACCCAAAACAGTATAGAATGATTAATATGGAACATTCATGAAACATCAGCTAGATGCATAATGAATCTTAGAATACCAAGGACTCTTCAAAAGAGCAATTGACTTATAAAACATTTATTATATAAAACTATATTTTAAAAATGGATTCTTACCCACAAAAGGGAAAGATTTCTTTCATTTTAACACAAATTTATTAATCATTTTATATCAGAAACTAAAGGAAAATTGGAGGCAATGGTAGCAAATATTATAACAAAACTAGGTTTGAATTAATTATGCTTGTGCTTTAACATTTTTCAGAACCATATCCAGACTCTTGAGAGTTGCATTTTCTCCCAGATGAATAGAAATGTGAGCATCCTCCTCCGAGGCTCACTTACATCTCAAAGACACCAGAGCCAATCACCTGAACACTTTCTCAGTCCCTCAGCGACATCCACTAAGCTCAAATCTGAGCAGAGCAGCCCCCCTCCTTTCCACTTTCCCCGTGCTTTAGAATCCCAGATCATCCCCCCCAACCCCTGGATTTCCTTTCCTCCACATCATACTTTGGTAGTTTTTGGCTTTCCCTCACTGATAGATTCTTCCCTCAGTGAACAGACACAACGAAGCCCCACCAATCCCAAGGACACACACAGAACACCCTCCTCAATCTAGTATCTCAGCCACTTATTCCTCTTTCTCCTTTCCTCTCAGCCAAACTTCTTGTAAAGAGAATCCAAATAATTCAAAATCTCTTCTCTGTCACAGCATCCTAAATGTAAAAAAGAAAATTGGACTTGAATGTCATCTTTGTTGATGATCTTAGGTATATAAAAAAGGGTATAACTGACTTGATTACATCATGGAGCTCAGCCATAGGCAAAACTCTGATGTGGCTGTCTTCACTCAAGACTTTTTAATAGAACTGGAAGAAAGTCACACCAGCAAAGAACTTAGAGACTAATGAGACTAATATCTAACAATCCATTTATATTATTTTTAAGTAAAATATAAAGGATCCTATATGGAGTTCAGGGCAGAGGGTGGGCGAAAGAATATGAAAGTAGAAGGCAAACTATTAAAGTAGAAGGGGCTGGGGAAAAGGGGAGAGGATAATGGGGGTGGATATAATCAAAGTATGTCATATGGGGCTGGGGATGTGGCTCAAGTGGTAGTGCAATCGCCTGGCATGCGTGCGGCCCAGGTTCGATGCTCAGCACCACATACAAACAAAGATGTTGTGTCCGCCGAAAACTAAAAAATAAATATTAAAAAAAATTCTCTCTCTCTCTAAAAAAAAAGTATGTCATATGCATGTATGAATATGCCACAATGAAACCCATTTTCTGTATAATTAAAATGCATTAATGAAAATATTTAAAGGGAACATGTTGAAATGTCTTTCTTACTCAATATGTCCTTTGGTGTTATGAACCTTTTACTCACTGTCCTATAAAAAGAACTTGTTAATTAACTTGGGGACCTGGTTAGGAAAAGGATTTTAGCCAATAATCCCCTGAAACATTACATCATCTGACTTCTAACAGTTTTTTCATTTTTCCACACATTTATACATACTTACCTACAGGTGCTCACAAAACACAAAATTTTAAAAATTGAATTTCAAATGAAGTTAAATACTATAGCATTTACTATTATAATTTTTGTCTCCCAAAGCATGGTAGAAGTTGAGCCTAGGAGCTCATATAGTAGTCATGCTACCATTGGTTAGGGCCTGGCATAATATAGGACAATATTATAGCTTTTCTTTTTAAGAAAATTGGCTGGTAGGAAAGAAGAAAGTGGAATAACTGAGTGGGACAGCTGGATCAAAGAAGGTGTTTTACTTGTATTTTATGATTGGAAAGGCTTTGGTGTGTTCATTTATTGAGGGAAGAATTTACCAGAAGATCAGCAAGTGCTAGCCTAAGTGTGAGGAAGGAGGCCAATTGAGCAGAGTCAGGATAGTAACTTTTCCAAATTTATTACTTCATTCGATTGGCACACTATGTGAAGATGCAAAAGGCTAAGAGAATCATCTTCACAGAATCATCGTTGGTTTTCTTGAAAGATGTATTCCCTTATGGAGATGAAATTGAGGCCCAGAAAGATTGAGCAATACAGCTAATCAGTGACTAGTCTCTTGCAAGAATGATCCAGTTCTCTCTCTGAGGCCACTGCTCCCAGGTGAGATAGAGAAAGGAGAAAGGGAATTTTTGACACCTACTTAGCAAGTGAAATCATTACCATATTTCACAGCAGTCTTTGAACTGTTTTTTTACAAAAGAAACTCAATTTCCCAATTGATTTGTTGCTCACCACAAACACCTTACTTGCAGAAATTTAAATTACTAACGATGTGCGCCTCAGTTTCATACTGACTAAATGTACCTTCAGCATAAAACTTACAGCCATTTCTTTTTTAAAATGTGGACCACTGAGGCTTAACCAACTTTGCCAAACTGGACTTCATAAGGAGTAAATATGCAAGTATATAGTCTTGGCCATGAATTGAAATATGAATTGCTAATCCAGGTCCCAGAATTTGTTAAGTTCATTTGGATGGAATCTGTCAATATACTATTAAGTAGATAGTGAAGAGTGTATTCAGTTTTCTTTTAAGCACCACATAAGAAATAAATTCAAAATTTCACAGTATTTAGGGCAGCAGTTTTTAAACATTTTTTTAAAAGCTGAACCAAACCTTTAAACAAAATTTGTCTTAAGCATTCAATGTAACAGAAGGAAAGAGATAGCACATTCAAAAGGGTAATCGAGCAAAGTGTAACAAATGACTATCAAGAAAGGTGCCACAGAGTTTATGGAAATCAAAGAAGCTGATAAAATATGTGGGGTGTTGTATGTCACTAGAATAAAGCCAGTATTGTTCAGTTGACTCTCTCTAAAAGCATGGGGGTCATTGATTTGCTTGCTTTTAGAAGAGTGGAGTAAGGCTGTCTTGACCAGCACATTTTCAGAAGCATAGCCAATGGAGTATTTTCATTGACTGACTTTCATAGCTTGTGGATTGATGTAAAGTTACCTTGACTTATACATTACTGGGGGAAATATCAATTTGTATAGCCACCACAGAGAACTAAAATATGAAGTAGATTCAAAATGGCAGATTGGAGGAAGGTTCCATGACTTCTAGTTGCTCCATGGCTCAGGAGTCAAACAGTGAGAGTACTGCTTCTCAGCAAGGTGGGTGAAAGACAGAATTTACTGAAATTCATTATTGGACAGTCTTAGGATCTTAGGGACTCAGAAATTCAAGTGCATTGAAGAAAGAACAAGAAAGAGTACATTGGAGCCAAGTTGGTGTGGCAGCAGCACTGGTTCACCACAGAGGGGAGGGATAACACACAGAGAGAAACATAGTAGACAGATTTAGCATGGAGAAAACTGTAGACCAGAAAAGCAGCCCAAACTTAGCTTATCTGGAGGCTACATGCACACTGAAGTTTGAGAAATGCTCTGTAATTCTCAACTGGTAAGCAGAGAGCTGAGGCAGGAGCCATCTTAAGGCCAAGTTGCAATTGCTGCTGCAGGATCCCAAGAGATACTAAAAAACATTGCCATACTATCCTGGCAAGTGCCTACCCTTTGGCCTCAAGTGTACCTGGCAGAACATTAAGCAGGCAAAGATTGTAATCATGACAATTCAAGTCAGAAAAAAATGAAATTCACTGTCCTCTTGAGTCTGGCAGCTTACATACCAGTTGAAGAGGTTTGGAAAACTAAATAAGTAGTTATGAATACACTCAGGGGCTAATCCTGGAATGGGCATATGCACGAGCAGCAGGGTACATGGAGGGTTGACCCCACTGCCCCAGAAGGAGAATTCTTGGGAGTCTCCTGAAATTTAGATTCCCAGCAGAGATCTGCTTGGCTGTAGGGGTGTTGATCTAATCTCTCCAAAACATATGCCCGACAACAAAGCCCCTAAGGCCTAATCAGAATTAAGCCCCAGCCACTGAAACATTCTGCTAAGAACTCTTCACGTGCAAGTGCATCAGTCTGTTCTGTCCCTGCAAAAAAACTCCAATTAATAGTACTTCACATTCCATTCCACCTTATACTGGGGAGTAAGAAATTGAGTTATTACAACCAAATAGGGTTTGGCCATTCCAGCTGACAGCTTACTTAGCAACACAAAAAGAGGTAGGGGTTAACAATCCCCAGCCCTTGCTTTAAGTACATAACTCAAGAAGAAATGGAAAGAATAGTTGGGCATGGGCAGTGACCTTCTATTCTCATGGACTGTTTTGACAACCTCAGTGGAGATAATCCTTGCAATTTTCATTAAGAATCTTCTTTTCTTTCATTCACTTTTTTTGAGGAGAGATGTGTTCTATAGTGCTGATTGGTTGGTTCATGGATATATATACATATACATATTTTTCTTTTTTCTTTTCATTTTTAGTGTTATTTTATCCTAGTTACTTTTCGTTGCCTTGTCTTTTAAGGCTTAGGGTTTGGGTTTATTTTTGTTTTATTTCATTTTTGTTTTTCTTGTTTCTCTTTTCTTCTCCCACTAACAGCCAAATTCTCCTTTTATCTCCCTCTCTCCCTTTACTTAGTTTTTCCTATTTTTTCTCTTAATTCTTTATAAACATCACTTGCTACATCTCTTCCACATTTTCTTTCATTTTGAACATTCTAAACTTTCTTCTGCCTTCCTATGACCTTTTTTTTCTCTTACTGAACTGTATTTTTACCATCATTTAAAAATACTTTAGAAATATTTGGTTTATATAACTGTTTAAAATATTATTTTAGCTGTCAGTGGACCTTTTTAACTGTCAATGGTGCTAAGAATTGGAGCCAGTACCTAACCTGTGCTAGGCAAGCCCTCTACAACTGAGCAGTGACTGCCAGCTCTGGTTTATATAACACTTGACCCCACCATTCATATTACTGCAGCTATTAGTACTGTGGATGACACCTGCTGTTTACTTTAATGCCAGATCTAGTTCAGTTACTTTTGTTTTTGCTGTTGGCAATTATTGACCCCACCATTACTGTTTTTTGTGTTATAGATGTCTTCATAGGCAGAGGGTATTTATTTTAAGGCTATATATTGTTTGCTTCAATTATTGCCATTGTTTATTTCCCCATTTTCTGTGAAATGCTAGAAATATACAGAGATACTACACCTTCACAGGTAGAGACCTTGCTGTTGAACTTAACCCATCCAAGATATGGCACACCTTGCTCCACACACAAATTAACCACCCTCAAACTTTAGTGATATTTAATACAAGAAACAAAGAGGGGGAAAAAAAAAAACCCTAATGACATGCCTCAAGTAGGAATGGTTAGTGGTGGACACTCAGAGACATGCACTCCTACAGCAAAAACAGAATAAACTCAAAAACTATGGATAGCACATTATGAGGGTATCTCAATCTAGATTACAGTAGGACACTTTGGCAAGAGAAGATCATGCCCTAAAAAGGCATACACATAAGAGTGGAAAATAAATCCATTACAACAAATTCACAAAAGCAAACACAGGAATACAAGAAATATGAAAAAACAAGGTAACACAAACCCTCCTAAAGTTCATAAGTCACAGAAATCAACCCCAAAGATATTGAAGTAAATGAAATATCAGATAAAGAGCTCAAAAGAAGATTATAAAAATGACCAAAAAATTCTAAGAGAACACAGAAAAACAACATTGAATTAAGGAAGTTAGTACAGGATATGAATGAGAACTTCAACAAGGAGATAGAGACAGTGAAAAAGAACCAAACAGAAATCTTGGAAATAAAAGACAATAAATCAAATAAAATTTTCAGTTGAAAGTCTCTAAAAGAGTAGACCGTGCTGAAAACAGAAACCCAGAGCTAGAAGACAAAGTGGCCAATCATGATCAGAATATACAAAAACTCTGGGACAACATTAAGAGGCCAAATTTAAAAATCATTGTAACTGCAGAGGGTCATGAGAGGCATGTTAAGGAAATGGAAAAATCTATTACAGAAAAATTTCCAGCCCTTGAAAAAGAGATGAGCACCCAGATATAAGAGGTATTCAGAACTCCAAATTAGATAAGATCAGAAAAGAACCTCTTGCTGGGTGCAGTCACATATATATACCTATAATCCCAGCTCCCAGCAGTTTGGGAAGCTAAGATAGGAGGATTGCAAATTCAAGGCCAGCCTCAGCAACTTAGGATCTAGGCAAATTATTGAGACCCTATCTCAAAAAAAAAAAAAAGGGATGTAGTTTAGTAGTAAAGCACCCTGGGTTCAATCTCCAGTACAAACACAAAACATGCATTATAATTAAAAAGCCAAACATACAGAACAAGAATAGAACTTTAAAATCCTCATGAAAGTTCACATTAGAGGCCAATCAGAATCACTTCCAATTTTTCAGCACAAACTCCAAAAGTCAGGAAGCCTTGGAATGATTTGTTCCAACTCCTGGAAGAAATTAACTGTCAACCAAGATTTCTGTATCCAACAAAACTATCCTTCAGAATCAAAGACGAAATCTAAATATTCCAAGATCAGCCGAAGTGAAAAGAATACCTTCCTACCCAGCCAGCACTATAGAAAACACTTAAAGAAAGACTTCACGTAGAAGAAATTAAAAACAAACCCCAGAACTCATGAGTGAACAGTATTTAAACAAATGAGAAATGAGACCAAGTTTAAAAAAAAAAGACCAACATTAAAAAAAAAAAAATCTAAGTGGCTGAAATTAAAAAAAAACATCTCTCTATAATAACATTGCAATGGCCTCAATTCTCCAATTAAAAGAGGTTGACAGGATGGATTAAAAAACAGGACCCATCTATCTGTTGTTTGCAAGATACTCAAATACAGGCAAAGACAGCTACACACTGAAATTGAAAGGATGGAAATTGATATATCATACAAATTGAGCCAACAAAACACTTTAAACCAAAATTTATCAGAAGAGACACAGAATGTCATTTCGTACCAGTAAATGGAACAATCCAAGAAGAAAATTTAACAATACTAAAAATTTATGCCCAAACATAGGTGCACCTAATTACATAAAACAGACACTACTCAAATTAAGGACTCAGATAGACTCCAGTAAAATAATACTAGATGATTTCCACACACCTGTCACCTATAGATAAGTCATTCAGACATAAATTCAATAGACTCTTTAGATCTGAAAAATATTATAATCAAATGAACTTAACAAACATCTATAAAATATTTTATCTAAGAAAAACCTAATACATTTTCTTCTCAACTGCTCATGAAACCATCTCCAAAATAAACCATGTTTTAAACCTCAGAGCATTTTTTAGCAAATACAAAAAGGAAATTATATAATCTCTTGTATCTTATTCAATCATAATGGAATGAAATTAGAAATCAACATGAAAACACCTATAGAAATTATATAAACACATAGAGATAGAACAATACACTTTTGAAAGATGAATGGATGATAGACTAAATTAGAGGAAAAATTTTAAAATTCTTATAATCAAACAAGAATAGTGATTCAATATACCAGAACCTTGGGGACACTGTGAAGCTTGTTTTAAGAGAAAACTTTATAGCTATGAGTGCCTACATAAGAAAATCAGAAAGATCACCCCACAAAAAAAAAAAAAAAAAAAAAAAAACCAACAACCCTAATGATGCATCTCAAGTTCCTTGAAAAACAAGAACAAACCAATATTAAACTGGTATAAGGAATAAAATAATTAAGATGAGAGCCAGGCTTAATGAAATTGAAAATAAAAGAACAATACAAAGGACTGATGAAATAAAGAGTTGGTTCCTTGAAAAGATAAACAAGATTGATAAGCCCTTCATTAAAACTAACCAAAAAAAAAAAGAGAGAGAAAGTACAAATTGATAAAATTAGAGATGAAAAAGGAGAATCACCAGATACCACAGAAATACAGATATCATTAGAAACTATTTTGAAAACTTATACTCTGAAAACCTAGAACAAATTTCTAGATACATGACCTGTAAAAAAACGAACTAAGAGGACATAGAAAACCTACACAAACCAATAACCAGCAATGAGATAGAAATAGTCATAAAAATCCTTCCAAAAAAGAAAAGCCCAGGACCAGATGGATTCTCAGCTGAACCTATCAGGGCTTTAAAGAACTAATTACAATATTCTTCAAATTATTCCATGAAACAGAAAGGATGAATACTTCTAAATTCATTGTATGAAGCCAGTGTCAGATAAGCATATGTCAAGGAAAGAAACTACAGACCAATATACTTGATGAACTTGGATACAAAAATCCTTAATAAAATATTAACAAATTGTATTCAACAACATAGTAAGTAGACTGTACATCATGACCAAGTTGTTTTTATCCCAAATTAAATTAAACCAAGAAGGTGAAAGACTTACACAATGAAAATCATAGAACATTGAATAAAGAAATTGAAAAAGATGCAACAAGTTGGAAAGATCTCCCATATTCATGGAAAGGCAGAATAATTTTGTTAAAATGGCCATACTACCAAAAGTAATATAGAGAGTCAATGTAACCCCCATTAAAAAAAAATAAAAATTCTTCTCAGAACTACAAGAAAGAGTTCTAAAATTCATTTGGAAGAATGAAAGATCCAGATAGCCAAAGCAATTTTAAGCCAAAAAAGTAAGGCTGAAGGCATCACAATACCTGACTTCAAATTATACTACAGAGCTATAGTAACAAATATTGCATGGTACAGGCATAAAAACAGATGCATAGGCCAATGATTCAGAATAGAGAACAGAGACAAACCCACACATCTACAATCATCTGATTCTTGACAATTGTGCCAAAAACATGCATTGGAGGAAAAACAGCCTTTTAACAAATGGTGCAGAAAGACTGGTTATATATTTGTAGAAGAATAAGACTAGACCCTCATCTCTCACTGCACAAAAGTCAACTCAAAGTGGATCAAAGACCTAGGAATTAGACCAGAAACTATGCAATTCCTAGAAGAACATATAAGGTCAACACTTCAGCATATAGGCACACACAATGATTTTTTTCAGTAGGAGCCCTACAGCTCAAGAAATAATGCCAAGAATTAATAAATAGGATAGCATCAAAATAAAAAGCTTCTGCACAGCAAACAATTAAGAATACCCAACAGGAAAACCTACACAATGAGAGAAAAATCTTTGCTCACTACTCTTTCAACAGAGCATTAATAGCCAGAGTATACAAAGAACTCAAAAAAAACTTCACACCAAAAAAATTAATAAATGGACAAATGAACTAAACAGACACTTCTCAAAAGAAATGCAAATGGCCAACAAATATATGAAAAAAAATGTTCAACCAAAACTACACTGAGACTTCATCTCACTTCAGTCAGGATGGCAGCCATCAAGAATAAAAATAATAGAGAGCGACCCTGGCCCATTGGGCAGAGGAAGAGAGTGACCAAGTGGTGGCCCCCCACAACCCCCTGCATCTACCAATGCTGGGGTTGCCACCAAGAATTCCATATTCCTGTGGAGGGCAAAATAGTTGTAATTGACAATTTTCTGTAATTTATTGAAAAAAACTTAACCCAGAACATCTAAAGCCTCCTAATAAAGTCAATACAGAAACCAGAATAAAATACATGATTTTCTATTCTTAAGTGTTTAAAAATGAAATTTTAATTTTCAAGGCACAATTGAAGTTCACTAGAATGAACGTACTCTCGTGAATTTGGTAAGATCATAATGGACAGGTTAAAGTGATATTTCAAGTGAATGAGGATGAGATGAAAATATAAAGCAAAAACCACAAAAATATTTGTTACACAAACTATTGGGTTGGAGATAGCCAAGGGATTCACTGAAGAGAACTGAGCAAGAAGTCTGGAAATATCAAGAAATCTTCACATTTTTCCCCAACAAAAACTATGAACAAGAAGACTGAGATACAAACAGAACACTGAAAGCATAACACAGGAGCCATTGACACTGGGCATAATGAAGTTTCTGCCTAGAAAACACACGTGAGAAAGGAGAATTAGAGAAGGACACTGGGAGAATATATTCTTGAGAAGAAATTCTGTACCTTCAAGTAGGAGGCATTGTGGAAAACATTGGGCAAACAAGAAAGGAAAAATGTATTACAAAAATATCAGGCCAAACAAAAAAAATCAGTTTTTTAAGCACATGACCCAGTGTCTGGCACAAGGTGTTCAAAAAAAGAGTACAAAATTCTTAACATAAAATGTACTAGTGATAGCAAACTCCAATTGTCCAGGCATCTCTCATTTAACTTATTCTACTAAAGCAGGGCATCTGAAAATGTCAAAAATCTGACCAGAAAATAAAATAAAAATTGAAGCTACTACTTTGTACCACAAAAAAAAAAAAAAAAGACAAGTAGAATTGACTAATATAGTAAAGGGTCAAACACTTGAATTTAAGCATCTCATCTTAAGATCTACAATAACTAGGGAAGAGAACTCAAAACTCTGACTTCCATTCTGCAATTAAAAATGATTCCAAAGGAAAGAGAAGCTTGGGGGAAAAAGAGTCAGGGAGGGGGTGTCTCATCTCTGACAAGCTCAGCTTTTAAAAACACCTGAAGAAATTGGTCTAAATACCATATGAATATGAGAAATTATAAAAACTTTATGCTTCCCAATTATGTAGGGATATTTTAAAAAGCAAACAAAACATTTTTATAAACTATGTATCAAGCAAAGAAAATTAAGACTCAGACTTTTTAAAATGTCTTTTTAAAAATAAAAATAATATTCAAGTGGCAGTGGGGTGGACTATGGGAAGAAGGAAACAAAGGCCGTCATAGGTACAGATACTTAAAAAGAACAATTAAGTCTCCAGATCTGGACAAATTTCATAGTTAGAAACCCTGCAGGTATTAAAGGAAACAAGACAAAAAGAGTAGGGCAGGAAATGAAACTCTGATTTTTTTCTAAAAGAAAAAGTAGAATGATAGAGCTACAGATTGGTAAACATTTATTTCATGTAATATTAGACAGAATTAGTTAAAAGCCAACTTATAAGCATTAGAAATAGAAATGGTAATAATTTTTAGGAATAATAAATAGGAATAAACATGGTTTCACAAAGAAGTCATGTCAAAATAAAATCTAATTTTTAATGGGATAATAAGAATGGCAGGTCAAGGAAATAAATAGTTCACCTGGATTTCAGCAGAGCACCTGATAAATAGCTAGTGGTATTCAAGTGGTGAAGGATTATCATAAAGAGAACACATTGCTATTGGTTTAATAAATTGATATTGACCTTGACATAAGATTACAGTCGCTTGACCAAGTGCTTTGCTCTGGCCACCTTCTATTTTTCACTTTTATTAATAAACATGAAATTAATCATTTTCAATTTAGTAATGTCATTGAGGAAAGATAGACAATGTATAATTTGATAGAATTAGAATTAGGACACAAATACTTCTACTAAATAGAAATGATGGCTTCAATCTAAAACAAAGTTTAATAAATACCAAGTTTCAAAGGGCAATAACACTGTATAACAAATCAAGGTGTTGTTCAGTTTTAAATTGTATTTTACCTTGAAGGTAATTAAGAAAAGTACTTCACAGTAAAAGCTACTAAAAATATTGTCTCTAATCCTTCAAGCCATTCTGCAAAGTAGCCATTATCTCTTAACTTGACGTGAGAAAACTTAGGCCAAGAAATCAAATAATTTGCTAGTTTTTATGAAGAGGTTGGATTCAGATTACGTTTGTTTTTTTTTTAATCCCCAAATTCATGTTCTTCCCAAGTCTACACCCTGCTTCAACATCTAAATTCATGTGAGAGTCAGACTTACCTCATTCTGCTTTATTTCTAACTCCCATACATTCATGGTGCATTTTTCTTTAAAATTATAATTCTTGGTACAATTTTAAAACCTTTCTTCCTTTTGTATAGAGAAGAAAGTTTATCTTTTGGTAAGTAATTTCATTTCATTAGATAAAAAATAATTTATCTCAAACATCCAATCTTTTCAACAATGATCTAGAACAGAGGTTGGCAAACTATAGTCTGTAGGCCAATCCAGCCCCATCTCCTGTATTTGCTCAGCCCAAGAGATAAGAATAGTATTTGCATATTTACATTATTAAAAAAATATCAAGAGTATCTCATGACACATAAAAATTATATGAAATTCAAATTTCAGTGTCCATAATTAAAATTTTATTGGAACACAGCCATGCTCATTTGTTTACATATTGTCTATGGCTGCTTTCATGGTACAAAAGCAGACTTGAACAATTGTGACAGAGACCATATGTAGCACTTTCATTTGCTTT
The DNA here is from genome assembly GCF_001458135.2 of Marmota marmota marmota. Lineage (NCBI taxonomy): Eukaryota > Metazoa > Chordata > Mammalia > Rodentia > Sciuridae > Marmota > Marmota marmota. The sequence continues at coordinate 88,099,071 of NW_026000026.1, forward strand.
GCACTGCTCTTCAACACACTATAAATCTCAGTTGTGACTATAATTCAACAGTATTTCAAGTGCCACACATATTGTCATACATACATCTTATTATTTTTTATTACTGCTGCATATTTATAAGGTCAGAAAAAAGTAAAGGAAAGTGATTGTTGAGTGTTGCAATTTTAAGGCACAGTGGAGTGTGGATTGTTTTGTTATACAATTATATGTCAAAGCATTATGTTTATTATGCAATGATACTTCAGCTGTGCTAAAAGAATATATTTCAAAATTACCAGATTAAGTGCTTATTACAGTATTCCCAATTCACAGGAAACCAACAGTTTGAATAATAAGAAAACCAAAATATCATATCTCATCACAGAATTTATTCACACTCCACCATAACCACCACCACCACACACATACACATACACACACACACACACACACACACACACGAGAATGAAGATACAATCCAAGTAAATTTGTGAGGAACTCATTTGTTAGCCAAGCAAAGAAAGCCGTTTACTAGTGGTATATTAATTATGCTTGACTGCAGCAGCCAGTAAGTATGTCCAGAGAAAATAAACTTGTTTCTGACAAAATAACTAGCTTCCTGGCAAGAATATTCTTGAATACATTAGGACCCCATGGTGTCACAACAATGAAATTAGCAAATGATATCAAATAGTTTTCCTTGACTTTTGATGAGTTAACAAATGTCACCAATACTACCCAGTTTTTGCTAACTTAAGAAGTCAATGCTGAAATTGAAGTGACTCAAGAATTAGCCTTAAAGAATACTCTGTATGGAACTCAACTGCAGAAGAAAAGTATTTTCAAAGAAATCCAGAAAATACTAATTCAGTACAACCTGCAGTGGAATCTCCTAAGATGTGCTATAATTGACAGTGGTAAAAAAAAAAAATGTGTAGAGTATGAAAAGCTAGGTTAGACAAATTTACAAAGCCTATGAAAATGTAGGATGTCTAAAGTTGGTAGATTTTCATAGTATTATGCATCACCAAATAGTATATGGAAAATATTTGAATCTATTATGTTCTTGAACTAGTAAAGTCTTAATTAACTATCACTAGATCTATTAAATTTTGTCAGAAATAGAAGTTGAATATAATGATTTGTCCAAATTTTACCACTTTCAATGGCAGTGGTAAGTTTTATTGTAATTTTTTTGACCTCCAAACAGGACTAAAATTTTTGAGACTAGTCACCCTCAATTACTATTACAGAACATTGAATAATTTTGGAAATTAAAACTTTTGCTGCAGGCTTGGTAGTGTTAATAAATCTAACCTAATGTTTCAACAAAAAATGGCACTTTAATGTGACTTACACTGCAAAAGTTATTTTGATAACTTATGTTATTTAAATCACGAGTAATGTCAAGCTGGTTAACACAATTCCCACACTATCAAGTTAAAAGAACATTGATCTACATTCCCACACAATTTTACTGTGGATGTCTTTTCCAATATCAACCTCATTTCTAGCTACATTTTTGGAACTCAATGCAATTGCACAGGAAATTTCCATAATGCAAAACCCATTTAACAGTACAATCAAGGAGAATCTACCAAACTTTCAATAGGAAGTGATTAATCTACAATACAATGATATGCTAAATGGCAAATATCAAGAGAATGCAGCAGAATTCTATAAATTCATTTCAAATGATTACTATGCTCAAAGTCACACATGCAAAGATTGATGACAGTTTTGGTAATACCTGTCTGTGTGGCAAAAAAAAATTCAAAGATGAAAAATGAAAAATGACATTACAGATCAGCATTAAAAGATGAATATTTGTCATCAATTTCAAACCCCAACTAAGTGGCATACTATCACCTCAAAATAATTTAATTATCATTAATAAACCTGAAATACAAAAAAGTATTCAAGTATTAATATATATTTTTTAATTTCATCAGTAAAATATTTGTGGAAATTTGTTTTCTCTCTCATTGCTTAAGTATATAAAAGCCTCAATTTTACCTCTTGGTTCAATAGAGCATAAGCTTTCCTAAAAAGTAGTTTGCCAACCTCTAGTCCAGAGAAGTGCAGGAATGTTTATTTAAATTACAGTATAGTAAACATCCCTATAAACAATTATTCTAACAAAACCAATTTCATATCTTAGAAATATTACCTGAAATACTTCTATATATAGTCCTTTTTTTGGTTACGAGCCATGTGTTCTTAAGATGCAAATTTCCTAATAACTTACATGGGTCCAAATGTGGGCAGAGAAAATAAACTAGTTATCCTGAAGAATGGCAAATTTTTATAATAACACTTATTTTTACTAATTTTTTAAAAGTGCTTTTTAACTCTTCTAACCCTAATTCTACCAAAACCCTGAAAAGCTAAAAACCAAAACATACCAAATAAGGTACTTGTAACTTTCCTTTACATCTAAGTCCCAAACATTTTTCAGATGTACCCATTCACTATATAAGTGACTTCTAATAATATATCCATGTTTATACAATTCTGAGAAAAAAATGTTTTCTAATTTAAAACAATTACATTTGCCTATATGCTGTATTTTATTTTCTTTAGTATGATGGGGTTATCTATTTATTTTTGCCTGCTCAATAACTAATCACTCTCCTTTTGATTATAATATCCTGATTTCCTTTTGGGTAGCTCCTTTTTTTACCTCATTTCTCAGACTACACATCTTCTAAAGGTGGATTCATGACTCAGTCTAACACATTGGTAGAACAGATTCTTATCCATAGTAAGGGGCTCATGGTGAAGTAGTAAACCAATGTGGGCAAGGGGTGTGAGAGTCAGAATTCTATTGAAACTCTTGAGAAAAATGGTCTATTGTTTTTACTAGTTACTAGTTTATTATTTTCTAATATGGTACAGTAAAGGTCTCAAGCTACTGGGTGGCCACTTTATCATCATATATGGGAAGTAAAAACAGCAAGATGGAAAGCTACACAAAGAGATATGGAGAAAAAGATTCTCATCTTAACATCAGGATTAACCATCTGAAGATAGTTTTACCACTGGGTTTTGCCATTAAATAATGTACAGTCCAATTGCTTAAGCAAGCATAAGCTTCTATCACTTGCCATTCAAAATGTTCTTACCAAGACAAGTACATAATCATTGAGATTGGAACCCCAATCTTGTGTCAGATTTTTCTAAATAGGGCCTTTTAAAGGTTATACATCATCCTCAGATTTTTCTGTTTCCTAATGTTTCTGGTGCTTAGCAGACACACTATTCACGGGCTGAGTGTGTGCTGCTTTGTCACATCTTATCTGTAGCAATCTTTATTAAATACAGCACCATCAATACCTTTTTGGTCAAAAATCTTTAAAGCACCTAGCATCATGATAAACTGAGTTATTGACAGGAATATGTGCTTGCCATCATCTGTAAGGATTTTTAAAGTCATTCACTTAAAACTGGATTAGTTATACTGAATTTCTGTGAACATAACAGTATGATTTTATTTTCTAAAACGAATAAAACTATTCTGTTTATTTCCTTTTGTTTTTTAGAAGACAGCTGTAACTAAGCGTTCTATTAAGTAGTTCAGAGAATTTTTTAAAAAAATTAAAAACAAAGCTTAGATCCTTCCTGGTATATGCTTCTTACAATTGCATTCCAACAAAGGGAAGCAAAAACAAAATCAAAATAACAAAATAAAAAAAAAATTAACAAAACCATATTCCTTTAACTAATTTTGCTTCATACATGTAATAGGCTCAATCAATTGAATTTTTTAAATTTCTCTCTTAAATTAATGAATGGGATTATTTTACCTGTGATTAGAGGAAAGGGGAAAGAGCAAGTTTAAAAAAACTACCTTTATTTTTTTATTTTTTTTCAGTTACATACTTTTAAACAGGGATGTGTTTCATTATTCAGACATTCAGGCAATGTTGACTTCATTAGTGTTGACAGAAAAGAAGCATAAAAATGCAAAACATCGTTGGCTTCACCTGAACATACCTGCATTACCTATTATTGACCAGTTTGTGTTGCCAAAAGACTTATTCCTTGGCATTAAAATGGAGCACTTAAAAATATTGCTAAAAAGCAAATGTCTAACACACTGGTCTTTGCAGCAAATAAGGGTATTTATACTTTTAAAATATTTAAGTCCATAATTGGATTATTATACACACCTTCTTATGCATAAGGAGTTCAGATCATATAAACACTGTACAGTCCAAAAAACCCTACTGAGAATAAAACTAAATAGGCTTATGATAAGAAATACAGGTATCACATGTATTTACAAATATCACAGACACACAAATTTGGTCAAATACTGTAAAGAAAGAAGTGGTTTCACATTATAATGGCCAAAACATCCATCTACCTTACTTAAAGCAAACAAAAATAAAAACTCAGTGACTCCTGTAGTTTAAGACATCATGACAGTAAACAAAGAAACAGAAATGAAAACTGTTGACCAAATTATACAGCAAATGTTTTCTAGTCTGAAAGTAGGTCTTTAAAATCAAGAAAAGATCATTCAGAGATTTCAGAGTAATAGTGATAAATAATGTCCTGATTTGTGGTGTTCATATGGGTGCCTAATCACCAAACACTGCACTGAAATTTTGGCTAATAAGAAAAATAAATTATAAAGTACAATTAAATCTCTGTAAATGTAATAATGAAGTAAAAAAAAGTGGATTTATTTACTTTAATACACATTTTAAATGTTACCTTGAGATAATAAAAATAAATAAGCATGCCTGGAGGCACACACTTAAAGACAAAGAAGAGACTGCATGGAAAGAGTAACAATTTTATAAATGAGAGGTGAATATGAGATTTGATCAATTTCTAGCCAGTCTTTGTTTTAAACCTTCTTGAAAACTCGGGCTACTACACCATGACAAAAGTACAGCTGTGTCCTTATGGCTTAAAACAAAGCATACTTGAAACGTGGAATGGGCTTCCTTTTTTACAGAATTGTTACTTTGTTCATATGCAGGCACTTCAAAAGACTATAGAGGCAAAGCACCTGACCCATCCTTTCAAAATATTTTTCAATCATCAAAATTATACTAAAGGGTAGGAAAATTCCAAGGACTAGCAAAGTTGAATACAAGAGACTAATGTGCACAGAGGGAAAAAGAGTGACCCAGTTTTTATTGCTGGGGGGTCTTTTTTTTATCAAAGAGCAAAAATAATAAACAAGACACCATTGCATGGCACATCCAAAGTTTTCTGCTTAAGGGAGAATGCAGTCAGTCATTCAGCAGTAGGTTTCAGTGGGATCTCCTTAGGTTCAACCTTATACATTGCAAAGAGGTTCACATTTATTTCTTTTCCTTAGTGTATTTAAGAAAAAAAAAAAGAAAGAAAATTCCAACATGTCACTTCTCAAAGCATTCATTTCTTGCTATCTAACATACATTATTATCTGGAAGCATAAAGTTACATTATACAAATATTTTGCATTTTTAAAAAATAAGCGCTTTTGCCACTCCTACAACACTGTACTTCACATAGCGGTGCAACAAAAGCAGAGCTCATATTTCCCGCACTTATTGTGATTCATTTTACCAAACCATCTGCTGAACTCATAGAGCTTTTTCCTCAGTACCTCTGGGCAGTGACTGTACCATGATTTCACAGAGAGAATGTTAATATGATCCATGAATAACAGTACCATCAGTAATACTGAAATCAATGCAGATGTCACAAAATATGAACTTCTCAAGGAATAACTTTTTTAAAAACATTTGGGTAACTGTTTTCTCTGTTGCATTATCCACTGGGAAGAAAATTCCTGGTGATTATCCTCTTACAGAAGATATAAAAAAAAATCAAATTAGGTATATATAACTGGCTGACACTTAAGATACTGCTCTGTTTTCTACAACAGGAGAAGAGCTTCTGAAAAATGTCCTATAGAACTGTATTCATCAAAACCACCTCATTGGTCCATTCTATTCATTGATGGGCAAAGCACTCATGTTTTGACAAAACTTTAAAGCTTCCATAAAAGTTAAATTAGAAAAAAATATGAATGTAAGACAACCACAAAACGAAGTATGAAAGTATGACATATTTGTTTCTAAGAGTGAGTCCTTGAAAATATATGTGGTCACTACAGAGATGATTTTAATCACAAGACAGCAGATGAACATGTAAGTAACTCCCCATGATCTGTCTGTGTCCAGAGTCATTTGTGGCGTTGTATAGTTTTCCTTTTCCTTCGTTTGAAAAAACAGCAGCACCTGCAGATAAAGGAAATATTCTTTTATTATGAAAGTACTAAAATTATCAAAGGTTGAATATACAACATTATCTTAAGTGGTAATGAAAAGCAACAGGCCAGTAAAAGAAAGTGAACACACCAGTGAAGCACATATATTAGTGAAACTATGGCAGAGTTATTACTCTTGTGTCTCATCAACATGCCTTTTAGTTATAGCAAGACATGCTGTGTAACATAAAAGGGAACCACTTAATTCAAATGGCTTTGCATCAAGAATTGAGAAGCTATGGTATTCTGAATCCCAGCTGACCCATACAAGTTATTTAGAATGCTCAATAATCTCTGACAGTGGCACGTTTTCATGATGAAGTTCATCCTAAGAGGTCTGTCCCTTTCTCTTTGATATTTATATCTGATTGTTGACACCATTGCTAGAAAGTCAATAATGATCCTAATACTGGGGATTTCACATTTTCACTAAGAATCAGTTCAGATTCCAAAGATCAAAAGAAAAACCCAACATCTATGTATCAATATTTCCCATCATATTCACAAACTGGAAAAAAGAAAGGTGATTCAGCTTTGTAATTCAAAATATAGATACTCAAAATAATATAGTCTTGATTTTTATTCCCTAGGGGAACAGTCTAGATATAATCCTTAAGGTAACTATTTAAACTTAGTCATGAGAAGATGCAATACATTATGGCTGCTGTAGAAAAATGCTGAGGATGGTATACAATGAAAGTTAAATAAGAATTGCTGATCAGGATTCATCCAAAAAATAAAAATGAAAACCATACATATATACACACATGCATATGCACATGTGTGCAAACTAAAAGCCTGGAAGTTTTTCAAATACAGGTATGAGGATATGGCTCTTTCCTCCTTTGACACTTGAAAGAAAGTCAATCTACCAGAAGATCCTACCATATACAGTGAGGCACTGTTCTTTCAATTTTTCTTTCTTTTTTTTTTTTTTTTTAACCTTTGAAAGTCACCTCTAATTCCTGGGTTTGAATTTACTAAAGGTATAGGGCATGTATGGCTAGCTATCCTTGGATTTTCCAGTGAAGTGTGGTGTATGTATTATAGTTTTGAAAAAACCAAAGCATATATAAGTTCATGGTGATTCCATCACCAAAATCTGTCAATTCAAAATTGTGATTCAAAGAAAATATGAGCTTATGAAAACAGTTTTGTAATTCATATCAACTCACATTCTAAGAGAATATTAATTCATATCTGCAAACCAAGCATAATAGATATATGCAGGTAGCTTCAAGTGTCCTATCCAGCAAAAGATTATGGAAATAAAATAATTGTTAAGACATTTTATCTTACAGTGAAATAAATGCTAACAGAAATCAACACTATTCAATTAAACCACACAATCTCTCTATAAACATTAGTTTAAAATAATTTCAAGTCATTTGTGCCACGATTGTGAACTTCTATGGAATATTGGAAACCAAGTTACACAATGTACCAAACAGTACATAAGGGCTAGATCACAGAACACAAATAATTCAAAATTGTGTTATCAATTTATAAAGATTCAATGAGAAACATATGTAATTATGAATCTTTATAAATTCATAAAGATTATTTTTACCTCACTTAGCTAAATTTTTCACAAAAACCTGCAATGAGTTACCCAGTTCTGGGCCTAGAGAAAAACTACCACTGGAAGAAGAAAAAAAAAAAAGATTTTTCCTGGATTTAGAAAAATAAGTCAAATTTCTTTTTAAATTTAGCTATCTAGTGCTTCCTCAAATCTGTTACATAAATTTTCTAAAATATAAAAGCAAAACAAAACATTAAAGCCAATTTAATTTATGAGATGAAAATTATTACTCTGAAATAAATCCTTCAATAAAATACTCAGAAAATGTCCATATGGTAGGAAGCAAAACAT
>NW_026000026.1:88107221-88194831 GCF_001458135.2 Marmota marmota marmota
GGGGGGGGGGGGGGAGGTATTTAGAAGAAAGGCCAAACACTGAAAGTATTACATTTAAGAATCTGGTCATATTTCATTGGAAAATAATTATTTAATACAAAGTTATTTTAATAATGTTCATTGTTCCTAAATACTATTATTTGTCATTTCAAATCCCAAAGAACATTCTTTAAAAAACTTTGTACTAAAAAGGGACTTTAATATATGGAAGCCTTTTAGAACAGGAAATTTAATGTAATACAAGTTTTAAGGAACAAGCTCAAGTCCCAGATTTTCCACACTTGTATTTGTGATTCACATTACCTAGTTTATTTTTCCAGTATTGTTTTTGAGCCAGCTTCTTCCCATTTCTTAAATAAACTTTTTTCAAATAGTATAAATACTTGTACTTGTATTATCAAGTACAGAAAACCATGCCAAGCATTTATTTGAGACTAAATATGAGTTATGGATGAATTCTAGTTGTAGCCTTTAAGTTCAAAAACAATCGAAACAAAGACTTACATTTTTCAGAAAGATATCCCACTAAAATCCTCTTAAAATAGATTTGCGAAGGACTGCTCCGCTATTAAGATGACTACCACCAGAGGGCAGCATTGCTTTATGTGATATGAATGTATGCAACATTCATGCATACAGATTTCAAAATACATAATTACACAAGATAAGAAGAAAATGGTGTTTTAATCTGTGGCTAATTTCTTAAAAATCATTTCCAAAACAGCTGATTTATAGTTTTAGTGGTTAATAATCAGAAACCTACTCTCATACAATCACTGTATTATATCAGTATTATTTTCCTCTAATTACTTACTACCACTTTAAAATTCTTCGATTTATTCATAATATTCTTTCACATTAGAATTTAATCTTTCTAAGGACTTGCTCACAGATATATTCCAACAAATTAACATAAAGCTGACACTCATTTAATATTTGTTAATAAAAGAATGCTTTCTCTCCTAAATGCAACTAATTTCTAGAAGTTAGTCAAAATGCTCAAGCATATTCTAACTCTACAGTTCATAGCCATGGAACACAAACTCTAGTAAAACCTCATAAAATGGTATTGTAGTGCCTAAAATATTCTGTTTTGGAGAAAAATGGTTTGCAGAAGATTCTTAAAGGAGTCTCAATCCCAAGGTTAAGAAGCACTGCTCCCTAAATGTAACAGCAGGGTCACTTCTTCTATTTGTCCATTTCCAAAAGAGCTTCAGTCTGATACTATAGGCTGAACACTGCAGATACTACATGGTTCCATGCCTTCAAATTATATGAGCATAGGCAAATATATATATCTATCTATCTCAAAGTAATTTTAGCCCTTGGTATGGTTGAAAGCAGGGTGTGAACACCAGTTAATATGGATAACTACTATAATAACAGCAAGGATTCTAGGAATTAGCACATATAACAGTTCTCACAGATAATATGAGCAAATTATTTTATAAATAAATTCAACTATCTGATATTAGAAAATTATCCATACATGCAAATTTTAAAATATATTTTCTCTCTTTGCTGTTTGTATTTTCTTGCTCATTAATTCATACTCACTTGGGGTTTCTTTGGGTATAGGCTACTGGCAACTAACCTGAGGAAACTGATTAAGCTTATCGAACATTAAAATCATGTTCTTGTCAATGCTGTCTTCTCCCCTCCCCCTGGCTCCTTCTTTATTATTCCTTATGTTGTTCTACTGAGCCAACAGGTTCTCCCAAGGAAGAATCATTATCTGACATCATTCAGTAGCTAGCCTAAAGCTTTAAAGCTACTCCCAAACCCTTTGGGATTAAATATTAAGTTCTTCTGATGAATTCTAAGGTTGTTTCTTTAAATGTTACTAGGGAACAAGAATCATAATGGATCAAATTCCTGAACCATGAAGAAAACATAGATGGCAAGGACCAAGGTTTTGCTATTGATAATGCACCAACATTTCCCCTCTATTCATTGCCTTTCTCCTCATCTAGAATTTGCTTTGTTTGCCTGGATCTCTGTAATACACTTATTTCTCTCAAACCCATCCCAAAACTGAAATGATTTCCTATCTGGATCAGAAGCTCTTACTTACCACAACAACTCACTGGCTCATCCTTCAGCCAAGATTATTTGTGCCTCCCAGAACCTACCCACTTAAGACTTCAGAATCTAGTTTCTCCTGACCTGCGTTGATGAGTATACAGAAAATATTTTATGACATCTAATCTTTAATTGTTGAACAAAGGATTTTTTTCCCTTAATACTTTAAATGTAATATTTCTAACTTTGAATCTCTTGATTTTTAAAAATGAGGAACTGCTCAATTAAACAAGAAGAATTATGATTAAACAGGAAAACCATCCACATCACTACTCCAGGTAGGAATATATAGGCCTATCCTCAACTCCAATTTTTCCTCTCTATCCATGGGCAAGTCTCTCAGTCTGGAAGACTTGCAAAAATTTTCCTGTTTGTATTTTGTATCTTCTCATGCTAGGTTAGTTCAGAAATTTTCATCCTGCTTCTGTGATTGATTAGTCTTTTAATGGAATTTGCAGTCTACTCGCCAATCTGCCATTCAGTGTCTCAATCATAAATACAACCATGTCCTTTTCCTCTTAAATCTCATCAATGGTTCTACATTGGCTAAGGAATTAAGTCCACAATACTCTTCAAATTTGGCTCCCAGTTTATGTCTATGCTCTTCTCGGTCACATGTTGCATTAAGCAGGAAGGGAGGAACAGAACGAGGCACTAGAACATACCATATGGTCTTTATATTCCCTTATCTTTACAGATGCTCTTCCTTGCACCTAAAATCCATTTATCCTCGCCCTAAAACAAGTTACACACTATTTATTATTTTGTACCATAATTTTAATGCCTTTCTCTTTCTTATTAAGATGGTCCTTGAGGAAACATGTTTTGTTAATCTTTATAATTTTAAAGACTATCAAAGTCCTGAACTCTTAGAAACTAAATGGACCCAAACCGTCATCTTAATACCTTTTTTGTGTGTGTACTCAGAATTGAATCCACAAGTGCTTTACCACTGAACTACATTCCCCAGCCCTTTTCATATTTTGAGATAAGATCTCACTGAGTAGCTGAGGCTGACCTCAAACTTGTGATCCTCCTGCCTCACCTCCCTAGTCACTGGGATTACAGGCATATGTCACCACACCTGGCATCCTAATATAATTTTTAAACAACAGTTTAATTATTAGAGACTACTAACCCAAAATATAAATTATCTATCTAGTTTCACAGGAAAACTTCATTTGTAGTTTTGAGCCACTCTTTGCAATCTGATGAACCCCAGAAAGTGACAGAGCCTCTTAACTGCTGCCAGATTAATTTTCCTAAAGTCCAACTGGATTGTATTGTTTCTAGATTTAAATCACAGCTTGCTTTCTTGTAGTGAGAAATATAATGTTCATATTTCCTTCCCTGGCTATCATAGTCCTTTGGGACTGGACACATAGCCAGTTGCAGTTTCCATTAACGTATTCATAGTTTCTACACTCACAGGGGTTACTCCTCAAACTTGCTCCATTTTTTCCTTGCCCCACATCACTGCTCAACCTCTTCTCTCTGACTCCTTCCACTAATTCTCCTTGTCAAATATGCTTATCTATTTTGAGCTACCCAATTTAAAAAATTATGCTTATCTTTCAGAACTATTGCAAAAGTACTCTTAACCATTTGGATTTCTCTGAACTTCCCAGCTAGAAGTACATGCTCTGTTCCCTAAATTCCAATAACATTTTGTCCCTCTACTGTAGTGTGAATCTCATAATGCCTTGCATTATATGAATGGTTCTCAAGCCAGTTGTTCCTTAGAATCTCTCTGGAAACTTTTTAAAAATACTGATAATTAGATTTCACCACAGATAAACTACTTAAATCAGAAACTCTGAATGTATAACCTAAGTATATTTTCAAACTCCCCAGGTGATTATAATGCAAAACTAAGGTTGAAAACACTATAGGAAAGTCACTGATGTACTTCCTGTCTCTCTGGTGCTATGGAAGCCTTGACATATCTTCATAATCTTCTAACAAACAATAATCTGTTCAGTGAATATTAGTAGGGGGAAAAGAAGTGGAAGAAACAAACACAGATAGTATCCTACTACCTAAAAAATAATAATTAAACTAAAGGAAATCTTGTTCTAAATTTCTGGAAGGAATGATGAGCTTGCTATCATTTGTATGACCTTGAAACAAAATTCTCACCTAAAACAGATAAAGCAAAATCTCTTTACTAATGAAGAAGCCAACTTATACATGAGGGAACAGAATATTTTCTGTCATTTGGAAATTATGTGTCCCAATGAGGTACTATTTTAAGAAACCTGAGAATGCTAAAATGTCCAACAGAGAATACATTTTAAATAATGGGACTAGGTAAGAGGATCTTTGCCAATCAGAAAAAGGAAAGAAATTCTGAAACAGAATTCTAGGCAGATTCCCAGCAGGTTCTCTGCAAAATGGTAACAGAAGGAAGACAGCCATATGATTTAATCTACGAAAGGAAAGTATACTTAGATTTCTTAATCATAGAAAAAGAGAATAAAAGGAACTTATTAAGGAACTTATAGAGATGTTAAGAACTAACCTAATTAAAGGAAAGACAAAACCTTACATTTGAAGAGTTTTTAGTGAAGAGGCAGAAAAGTTCTAAGGATTCCTGGAACCCTTCTAGAGTAAACTTTCACTGAAATGACGGGTTGCTATCTTTTCTTCCCCTTAACACAGTTTTATTAAAGAATAGTTTGCATAACATAAAATTCACCCTTTAACATGTACAATGCAATACTGTATAGTACATCCAGCATTGCACAGTCATCACCACTAATCTCATAACATTTTCGTCGGACTATAAAGAAATTCCATTATCAATTAGCAGTCACTCCCATCCACCTATTCTCTGCCTTAGGCAACCACTAATCTACTTCCTGTGCCTGTCTGCATATTTGCCTAAACTGACAGTATATTTAAACAGAATCACATAACATGTGTCCTCTTGTCCGGCTTCTTTCACTTAAAATGTTTTCAATTTCACTTCTTTATGTTGTTGGATGGCATTCCATCACACTGGTATACCACATTTCTTAGTCAATCATGTACTAATAATATATTGAGATGTACTATTTTGACTACTAGGGATGTGAAGATAAAAAAGCCTTGATTTCATGAAATTCATGAAAGTGAGAGGTACATAAAGAGAATAATATAACAAAGGCAGACTTAACAAATCGATGGAACATAGACTTTAGAATGAAAAATAGGGCTGGGGAAAAAAAGTCAGGGGCCAGATTATGAAAATGTAAAAGGGCTTTGGTGTCATGGCAAGAAATCTGGACCCGATGCTCCAAGCAATTGAGAATAGTTCCTTCAGGAATAGCTTTCCCATCACTTTCTTCAATCTCATTCTCCAATGCCTACAGAAATGAGACCTGAACCCATAAACACACACAAAAACACCCATACCAACTAAATAAATTACTACACCATTCTTCAAAGCCACCTTCATAAAGCATTCTCTCATTATCCAAGTCAGGAAGTGGTCTTTTCTTTACAAATTCTAAGATTTTAATACTTGTTTCATAATATGTATATCATACTGATACATCCTAAAACAACTACAATCTTTCTTGTTAGTTGTAACCTACTTAAAACAAGCCCAGTATCAGATATTTCTGAAATCCAATAGTATAACTGTTGAATAAACCAACAGATAAATGTAATAGATTTAATTGAAAGCAAATCTCTAGAATGATGTTAACAGAAATTGCCAGTTTCAGAGAAGAGGGTGTGTATAGAAGTAATATTATGGGACACTGATGAACAGGCACAAGATTAGAAAGAATGCAGATGAGAAAGACCACTGGAAGCTGATAATGAAGAAACAGAAAGGGATGATAACAGCTACTGAGTACCTGCCATGTGCCAAACAAAACATAAGCACTTTATCACATTTAATTTTCTCAATAACCTATAAGGTAGATATTATTAGCATCATTTTACAGAAAAAGAAACAAGCTTAAAGAATGTAACAAATAAGTGGTAAAAGTAGGATTCTACAATCCATATTTAACTGCAAAGAATAAATACATTCTAACTTGCCACAGTGCCACTATACTTTCCTAAGTATTCTTAGGGTGGTATCTAAAATTCACATACATAAACTGCTATTTTTATTTTTTATTTAAAAACACATAAGTAAATCACTAACTAATTATATCTTGAATACTCTTATGTTTAGTCACAGTGTCCATAAATTCTAGAGTCAAAACTGATTAAAATGGAAATTAAAGTGCTCTTTAAAAAGAAATATCCACAAAAGTAGTCTCATTTTACAGCCAACAAATGAGCATTTTTTAAGAAATTGTATGTAATGTTTGCACATAACTAAAAAGAGTGAATAAGTAAAATGCTTCAAAATTCACTACTCTAAGCAACTTCCTTTATTCACTCCATGCTGACTCAAAATTTATCCTGAAACTGAGAAAAGCATTTTAAGCACAGTATTACAACTAAAAGCCAGAATGTAATTTAAATTCAATATTATTTCTACTAATAAAGATATTACTTTTCATAATGTTGTTGATTATCAGGACTATTTAGAGGATTTCTAAATTTTTCTCTCATGACAGTTTAACAAGAATATGGTATGCAATGACGATAATTGGTTAGTAAGTGAAATACTATTTTAGTGATACTATGGGGGAAGGAGGAATCTGCTAAGTGTATTTAATAATGACAAACAGGAAAAAAGAAAACTTAACTCAAAAATATATCTGTTGTAAAGTAACAAAAACCCGTTGTTAGAAAACAAATGCATAAGCAAAAGCAGTGTTCACATTCCATCTATGCAATTAAAAAGTGCCCCAAAATTAATGTCATTTGAGGAAAATAGTTGTAGCAGGCAAAAAAGCTCCTCAAACAATTATTTCTTGCTTCTAAAGAGCTGATGGCAATGACAGCAAATATTTTCAAATAACTTTTACCAACTGTAGCTTCTAAGTTAAGAGGTTTGTTTAGGGGGAAAAAAAAAAAAGCAGTGCTAAATCTTTGAAATTATAGTCAATGGAGCTATTTTCTGCCTGCCTATACTTGAAAACTCACCACATGTTCAACACTTTCTGGCAGCTATATACACACACACGGGAAAAAAAAAATACAAGAAGAGAGAGAGAAAGAGAGAGAGAGAGAAAGAGATCATCAGAATCAGCCCACACTGAAATGATCACATTATTTTTCATGCTTAATTTTTCCAAGCAGCATTATTAGAACTTATATTTTTAAAACCAATAGTAAAGCATGCAACATTCTAGAAAAAAACTGATTCTTATTCTTACGGAAAAAAATAATAATACAGGAATAAACCTTCATGCAACAATCCTAAATGTTAAAAACTAAAAACTTATTATTACTTATATATAAGAATATGAGCACAATTCTTAAATAACTACTTTTTATTATTAAAATATTTACTAGAATAAGACTATTTTAAATTTAGTGATTAAAATAATTAATCACACCACTTGTTTTGCATGCATTTATTCCTTGAAAGAAAAATTCTCTGAAATAATTTTATGTGACTATAAATCTCGAACATGCATAGTATAAGAAAAGAAGTTATTAAAACAAGCAAAATGAATACATACTTGGTTTCATCCATCACTTCTACTTCTGTAGGGGCTGTGATGGGTGCATTTGAACGTCCTGCAGTAGGGTCATCTGTGTTTAACTCTCCATTTGTGGAACTTACAACCTGTTAAAAAAAAAAAAAAATATATATATATATATATATATATATATATATATCTCACACACATACACACACACACACACATACACACACACACACACACCCAAAGTNAAAAAATATATATATATATATATATATATATATATATATATATATATATCTCACACACATACACACACACACACACATACACACACACACACACACACAAAGTAAAGGTTAAAATACTTAAATTAGAAAGTTAATAGGAAGAGTACAAAACAATTAGTAGGAAGCTGTTCATAACAAATATAGTAATAAGTCTAGCATTTTACTGAAGATAAAGTCATACTACTTGCATTTTCAACTTACTTCCCTTACATCTTAAAATTTCTGTCTTCTATCCTCCTCTTCCTGGGCTTGAAAGCTAACTGCTCCACTAATGTCTCAATCAATTCCCTCTTGTATACCCCTTCTCTTTGATACATCACTACCTCATGAGTTAATTTCCTTGAAAATTTTCATATTGCCCTTCTGATGGGTTCACTTCAATCTGTAATCATGCTCAGGCCTCCATCACCTATTGCCCATTTAAAGAAATGGCAACTCTATTCATCTCCATAGTTGTTCAAGCCCCAAATATAGGAACACCGTGATTCCTCTTTGAATTAAACCCCACATCTAATACATAAATAGGTCCTGTTAAATCTTCCCCAAACATACCCCATACCTAATCAGTTCTCCCCAGTTCTATTACTACTAGGCCCTATTATCAAGCCACCATGTTTTCTTTGTAAATAAGAGTAAAAGCCTATTAACTGGTCTTCTGGTTTTACTTGTACTCCAAGTAAAATGTATTATCCACACAGCAACCACAGTACTCCTTTTAAGATGTAAATCAACTGGGTGTATTTCCTGCTTAAAATGCTCCAACTATTGGCTTCCCATTTCACTGAGAATAAAAATCTATATTCTTTCCTCTATAAAAGCTATATTCTATACTCTTTCCTCTGTAAAAATATATATTCTATATCCTTTCCATTGGCAAAGTCCCTCATGACATGATACTTGCCTACTTTCTCTGATCTCACACCACTTTCCCTTCCTTTCAATGTTAAGTACCTTTTTGTCACAATATCTTTGTGGTCAATAACTTTTAAAAGCAAATTAATTTATTTCCAAATATGAATCTTCTTCCCCACCTGGTGATAAGATTGAACCCAAGGCTTCATGCACTATAGGCAAGCACTCTACCACTGAGCTACATTCCCAACTATACTGTATAAAAATAATGAATTTATACAAATTGTTTATAATACTATCTTCCTAATTTCTATTTAATTTCATACAAGCATCATTACCAAGTGCACAGTAGAGGCTCAATATAATCTGTTAATTAACCAGATCTCAAATCCAACAAATGTATTAGAGATACTAAAACATTACATGTTCTACTTGTATACTCAGTTTTTTTTTCTACAAGTTTTTTTTAAAAGCACACTAAAAACTGACATAGTTCCAAAGAGTTTACTGGACTTGTTTAAAGCTACACATATATTATTTGAAACCAACTTTCTTACATATAGTCTTAAAAACTGTAGCTAAAGCTACAATTGATATTCATTATATCCCGAAAGATGACCATTGAGTATAGGAACAATTTCATGAACTTTCAACAAAAATAAACCAAACAAATTTTCAATTTAACTTTTACTTACAAAGGTATTAGAGTACAATTTTCTTTGAGCATTCAAATCTTAAATAACATTTATAATAACACTTAAAGATGTTACTTTAAATGTTATTATAAAAAGAATATCAAAATAAGTTAATAATACTGCTTTGCCCCAGTGATATCTGAAAATGAATTTCCTAAGCTAAACTAAAGGAGATGAACTAAAAATTATTTACATATAAAAGCAGGTGACTACACTGGTCACTATACTCCTTCCATTACCTCTCTTACAATTTCAGCTCCCCAGAAATCTATGGCTAAAAAATGTGATTATAACAGTCACTCAATTTTGTTCCTCATTAGTAACTCCATTATTTTCAAAGATTTTATAGAGAAGGCTGAAACCCCATTTTAGAAATGTTTTAGAAAGGTCAGCATTCAGAATTACTGTAATGTAGAACTGACTGAGATATGACAAATATTAGTCCTGACATTTCAACATGTATGTTTTCTCACAACTGCAAGATATATTTGTCAAATTATTTTCCTGTTATCATCATATGTATTTGTATTTCTGATGGTATACTGCAAAAATACCAGATTGCTTATTACAACAATTAATGTTATCCTGTATTTTTCTTAATAGTATCAAGTTGCACAATATTTATTCTGTACCATTTTTGATTCTACTCCTTTCTTCCCCCAAGAGCTCAAAATCCTATCATTCAAACTAAAGACTTTCAAACAAGAGGTTCCAAAACTATGATGAGGTACACTATTTACTATGTAACATGATTTTTCAGTACAGTAGTGTCCTTAATATATGCCTTCAGCTCAGTTTCCCACCCTCCAAATTCATAGGATTAGATTTTCAAGCAGCACTGAGCTCAATGACACTGTGCTACAGTGAAAGGCACAGTTACAATGGAATTAGAGACTGTCATTATCTATCACTAGTATATATTTAAAACTAATTTTAGAGATCTGATTTGTCAGGATATGTAGAAACATATTAAAAAGAAATAACTGAACTCTTCCTTTCCCCTCAGGCCCCATAACCAACTAAACTCCACCTTCTAATTATTTTTCAAGTGCTCTCATTTCTCTTCATCTCCATCACCATTGTTCCTCAGCTACACACTTTTGATAGCTGTAGTTCAGACTTTTCTCCCTTCAATCAAGTCTCTAGCAAAAGTAGTCTTTAGAAAACACTAATTGAAACAAATTAGCCCCTACCAATATTAGCCCCTACTCAATATCTTCAGAATAAAGTCCAAATTTAATTAGAGGACCTATTAGATCCTTCATGATTTGCTTCCTGCCTACCTCTCTCATTTCTCAACACGTAGCAGAATGAATTCAATTACTCAATGTGTCTCTGTCCTCCATGACCTCCATGACATGTTGTCTTCTCAGCCTGACTGGTACACGGTTCTCCTGAGCCCTTCTACCTTCTTCAGCTGATTAACTCCTTGCCGATTCATTAGGTCTCAATTTACCTAGCTATTACTTTTTCTGGGAAATTTCGACCCACTAAATCTAGGTTAGGTGCTTTTCCCATTTATATTCCTAGCACTTTGTGCCATCTCTACATATTACACAGCCTACTTATTAGCCTCCTCTACTGACTGAAATTTCCATGGAGATAGGTACCATATCTTTGTATTCTTCCTTTCATGAAAGAGCCTAGAGCAATACCTAGCACCTAGTAATCATTTATAGAGATTTTTTGTGAATAAGGATTAAAAAAAAACTGAATGGGATAAGTCTGTTTCTCAGCCATATTCATTACCAATGATTCTAAGGGGGAACACAGGTGGAATAGTCAATCGATTTTGTTTTGTTTTCCAAAACACACACAGACCAAGAATAGATTCAAAATAAAATCTTCATATATTTGAACATTATTCTTTAGTCTCTTTAGTAGGTACATTTCAAAGTTATAGTTGTGAATTAATATGATTTCACTAAGAAAACAGAATTACAAAAAAAAAAAAATTCCATTTGACCATGCTCTTTTGACTGTGCCTCTCTATACTCCCCAGAGATGCATAAAAATACTAGTCAAAGTTTCTTACACTTTGTAAAAACAATAGATTCTACTCATCTACTACTAATTCCCAGTCTCCATGCTAAATACTTTTTAAAATTATACTTCACCAATAAAACCATGAGGTAGATGTAAATGTATTATTAACATCCTCTTTTTACTGATAAATAATTTGAGACACAAAATTTGAACCCAATCTGACTCCAGTCACTGTGCTTATAAGCACAATGTCATCAATCTGGCAACTTGCATGCCTGGTCTGTTATATAATTCTGGAAAGGCAGGGATTTCAAGTTTAGACTCTGCTCCTCAGTTTCTATTAAAACACATCTGAAATAACGAATATCTGCAGAACTTTCTGTAGGTCAAAAACTGTGAGAGATTTCACCCTCCATGTTAACACTAAACAGCCGGGAATACTTTACAGTGCTGCATTGACAATGATCAGTTCTATGGAATAAAGTGCAGTGGTCAGAGAAGAAAGTCACAGATTCAGAATGGCTCATTTCATTTCATGCTGTTCCTGCTTCTGAGTATCTTGAATTCAACTGATTAAATACATATTAAGAAAAATACGAAATTGATAAACTATAAAGGAAAATTATTCAAGTAGAAATATATCAATAAAAAATAAAAATAGACTCTAAAATGAAATGGATTGAGATAACAAGTGTTGTTTAAATATTCTTTAAGCCAGCATTTAGAATATCTTAAAACAACATTTTAAAAGACATATGTGACTCCATTGTCTTTTCCTATTTCTACAACGCACATAAATAATTAAAATTTAGAGGTCATAGGAGGGCAGACTACAGTCGCTGTTCTTAAGTGTATAAAAAAGGGAGAAAAGGAATAAATCATAAATAAAGAACTGCTTTAAATTTGTGTAAAAATCCACACAATTTACTGAGGGTAAAAATTATCATGAAAAATTTTTTATCTAAATACAAACAAAATATCCCATTATAAAAATCAGGATCATATTTATTTGACTAGTTAATCACCAAGTATATTCTGATACAAGGATTTTAAAAAGTTCGATATCTAAAAATTAAGTTTGAAGGAGACAAAATCAATGAATGGGAAAGATATAAAAATGTTCTATTACTTAAAACATTAAGAATTAGCTAATTATTGAAAAATCAAGTTTAACACATATTTCAAGTAATATAGTTCATTTTTCTAATCTGTTATGAGTATGTCTTAAATATTATTGCATGTATTTGCAAAAAATGAATAAAGGCAAAAATCTTAGTATCCCTGGTGGTCTTTCCACACTATGTTAATTTGTTGTTTTCTATTCTTTTTGGTTAAATAACAAAGGAAAAGAATTATTAATAGAATTCAGCAACAAGCTTCCCATTAGGATATGAAATCATGCCACGAGTTCCAAAAAAAAGGGTTAGTTGTATAAATTTGGGGAATAATCACTCATGCAAAAATCAGAAAATACCTGTACCGAGCCACCATGTCTGTCTGCTGCAAGGTGAGCTCTCAAATGGTGGGGATTTGCCTGCTGGGAGTCCCAAGCTGCCCTGTGGTCTGCCGACTGCCATTTATTTAATGCATGTGGCATGCATGGAAGAAGAAAAACCCAATATGTTAAACATCTCATCCTCATAATATATAAAGCAAATGCACAAAAGGAAATTCAAAATACTATTTTGAATCAGGTGCAGTTACCTTTGCACATGGAATGTGGAGAGATTTTTGCTAAATTGTGTAATGATCAATAAAATAAAATAAAACCATAACATTTTAGCAGTAAGAGGACTTTGGGGCCAAAGACTCTATCCTCTAACTTTATAAATAAATTTTACTAACCAAGGAAGTAAAAACGGCATGCCCAAGAAAGCATTCCAAATAAATTAGAAGTACAACAAAAGGCCATCCAGTATACTTTCTTAGAGTAGAAGTCCATATTGGTTTTCTCATGAGCAGTTATTTTTAATAATGTAAAAAATAGTTCTTAAAATATAAAAAATATTTCTGTAATTAAGGTCTTGGAAAATTTTTTCCTCTTGCTTAGTAGTCTATTTCTGATTGTATGAATGATAAGAAAAAACAGAAAAGTTACTTAAAAATGAGGATAACTATATAAAATGCTATGAGAATATAACAAAATGCTTTTTTTTAAAAACTGACAAATCTACATATATGAATTCTCTTGCTTTTTTTCATCTTATTTTTTTTAATCTGGTTCACATCAAAGAGCCTACTTCTATGAAACAGGCCAAAAGTTCTCAACGTTTTTAGATCCCCTTGCAAATCTATATGCCATAACCACAGTCTAGTAACAACCTGCTAGTAGAATTAAAAGTAATTTTTTAATAGGGGTCAATATTTTTATTTCAGGAAAATGTATACAGCCCTGGAATAAGGAGGGACAAGAATACAATATTTTAGTCCTTACATGTTTGGTTCTGCATCAGTTACTTTGTATGTGCCATCATATTTTGAGATGGATAATATCATCTCCATTTTACAGATGAAGATATTAAACACTAAACACTTTGAAGGTCACAAAACTAACAAGGAGTAAGTACATCAGGGATGGCAACTCAGTGCCTATTGCTTTTTCAAAAAATCTACCTAGCTTCTTACCACAATTACATATGTTCTAAAGTCTTCAGTGCACTTTTCTTTTTCACCCAAAGTTAGGAGAACCTTCCCACAAAGTACAAAGTATAACATACTAGAAGAAAGAAGCCCAAGCAAAAGGGTGACCAAAGCAACCATTGGGGTAGAGATGTTAAATTCAAGTAGAATAAATAAATGCGCCGGCACTCAACTTCCTAAATTAAATTATATAATACAAAATTACTCCATGGCATTAAATATGTCATCAAAACAATTTATGATGGTTCTATAATGTCCTTTCATTAAACCCTCTAAATTCATAACCAAAATTAAACAGATTCTAATTTTATTTTGAAACAAATTAAATGAAGTCAAATCTAAACAATATGAAAAAATGAAAATGATACTAAAAATTTAGACAAATATCTAGGGTAACAGGCAAAATTATGGGGTCACAGAATTCTCTAAAAATGTAATAAAAAGTTATACACCCTTTACTCAGAACAACTACACATACCTAACACTTTATATATAATTGTAAAATCCTAAAGATTTACTAAAAATTCCATATGCATAATCTGCATTTTATATATACATATATAACCTCCCTACATGTAATGCAATGAGGACTGCACATATATAATTGCCACCCTCAGTGAGCTTATAATCTAACAAATAAGCCGTGTCTGAAATATGTAGTAAGCTAACAGTATAAAATATTTAAATTATAATTTAATTCAATAATAAACAAAGAGTTTCACTTATTATAATACCAAAGAGTTAAAGGGGAGAAATTTAGAGAATAATTAATTATTGAAAGTCTTCCAACTACGCTCAAGAAACTGTAGTTCAGAAAACATAAACTCTAAGTCTCAACTTCTGAGCCATTTCTTTCTATTATGGTTTTTAATAAAAGTTACTGTACGGGGCTGGGGCTGAGTGGCAGAGTGCTTGCCTGGCACATGTGGGGAACTGGGTTTTATCTTTAGCACCACATACAAGAATAAGCAAATAAAAAGGCATGGTGTCCATCTACAACTACAAAAAAAAAAAAAATTAAAAACTGGACTGTTTGCTATTCTTCAAATTCTATAATTTTATATTTTTAAATTTCTGTTTTTTTAACTGTTAACTCGCCTCAAAAGGCCTTTATTCTATTCCATTATTTGCCTTTAACAATTCCATTCATTTTCAGGTCCATCTCAAAAGCCACCCTTTCCATAAAAATTTTTACAAGATACCCACATATTCACGTACCCCTCCATGGAACTTTATTAATAGGTTTCACACAATATAGCTTATTCCTCTTTGAAATGAAGTTATTTGTGCATTTATTGCAATAATCATGATAACAGTAATACCAGTCACAAAAGTTGAGATTTACCAAAAGCATATGATAGGAATTAACATTCATTATTTCCATTTTATAGAGGAGGATATTGAGGCTTTGAGAGATTTTACCAGGATCAAGTCACATTTTGATCTGTTATCAGAGATTGAATGAGCTCGTAACTAAATACTGCTCTAAGGGTCACTTGTTACATCATTTTTAAAGTTTTAAATTTTCTTCATATTTGTATTGGTGTATTATAATATATCATTTCTTATAGACTAAACTGTCTTCTTTACCTCTGCATTTCTAAAGAAATAAGGAGGCCCAAACCAGCCTGCGGGGCACCCTGGCTCACAGCAGGCCCAAGTCCCACCCTTCCATCTGTGGGGCAGACACCCACCAGAGCCTATCCTCCAGCACAGGACCGCCTCTTCCTACCAGCAGACTACCACGGGAGCCCAGGACCAGCCCAGAGCACCCACACTAGCCCACTCAGGACCCAGGCTCACAGTAGGCCTGGTCCACTCCTCCACCCATGGGACAGCCAGCCACTGAAGCCCATCCTCTGCCACAGGTCTATCCCTTCCGACCAGTAGATTACGTGGGACGTCAAGCCCAGCAGCCCAGATCCACCCACCTGTGTGGGGTCCAGGCTCACAGTAGGCTTGGGTCCACGCCTCCATTGGCAGGCACCCTCCGGAGCCCAGTCTCCAGCACAGGACTGCCTCTTCCAACCAACAGACTACCCCAGGAGCCCAGGCCTGGCCCAGATCTGTCCACAACAGTTTGCGCAGGATCCAGGTCCAGGGTAGGTCCGAGTTCACCCCTCACCCACCTTGGAGCCTTCCATCTTAGGATACTGCAGTCACCGCCATAGCCTTCCCCATGCAGTAGCCCATAACTTTTTGACAACAGACAGGGCCTAAAAGCAGCTGCATCTCAGAGCAGGCATCCCAAAGGAGTGTGAGGCCCACCCTTTCAGCCCCATCTCTATAAGACATTGCTTCCATCATGGGGCACCTTAACTATTATCTCGAGTTACCTCGGCTATTGCCACCACCACCTTTAGATGCATACATTGAGGGACACTAGCAGGGTCTAGAAGCCCAATATCAAGGTGAGGTACAGACAATCTGCACAGGTACTACAAGAATATAGGGAAGAAACTGTAATATCTCAGATCCACACTGTAAGAAAGGAAGACACATAGATAACATGAAAACACAAGGGAGGAAAGTGCCCCAAACAAACTAGACACTATAATAACAGAACCCATGGACAGCGAAGTTGATGAAATGTCAGAGAAGGAATTCAGAAGGTTCATAATTAAAATGATCAGTGAATTAAAGAATGATCACTCCAACATAGAGATAAGAGAGCAAATACAGGTAGCAAAAGATTACTTCGAGAGAGAGAGAGAGACTCTGGAAAAAAAAAACAACAGTCAGAAATCCTTGAAATGAAGGATACAATAAATCAAATAAAAAACTCAATAGAAAGCACAACCAACAGACTAGATCACTTGGAAGAAAGAACGTCAGATAATGAAGACAAAGTATACAATATGAAAAATAAAGTTGATCACACAGTGAAGATAGTAAGAAACCATGAACAGAACATCCAAGAATGATGGGACAGCATCAAAAACCCAAATCTAAGAGTTATTGAGATAGAGGAAGGCACAGAGTTTCAAACCAAAGGAATGTACAATCTTTTCAATGAAATAATATCAGAAAATTTCCCAAGCATGAAGAACGAATTGGAAAACCAAATACTAGAGGCTTATAAGACACCAAATGTACAAAATTACAACAGATCTACACCAAGGCACATTATAATGAAAATGCCTAGCATACAGCATAAGGAGAGAATCTTAAAAGACGCAAAAGAGAGGAATCAGATCACATATAGGGGAAGATCAATTCGTATCTCAGCAGATTTTTCAACCTAGACCCTCAAAGCCAGGAGATTGTGGAACAACATATACCAAGCTCTGAAAGAAAATGGATGCCAACCAAGAATCTTATATCCAGCAAAACTAAGCTTTAGATTTGATGATGAAATAAAAACCTTCCATGATAAACAAAAGTTAGAAGAATTTACAATTAGAAAGCTGGCACTACAGAACATCCTCAGTAAAATATTACAAGAAGAGGAAATGAAAAACAACAATGAAAATCAGTAGAGGGAGGGATTACACTAAAGAAAATCTAACCAGAGGAGAAACGAAGTCACATTAAATAAGAAAAATAAATAAAAATGGCTGGGAATACAAATCATGTCTCAATAAGAACCCTGAATGTTAATGTCCTAAACTCACCAATCAAAAGACATAGACTAGCAGATTGGATCCAAAAAAAAAAAAAGATCCAACAATACGCTACCTCCAAGAGATTGATCTCATAGAAAAAGACATTCACAGACTGAAGGTAAAGAGTTGGGTAAAATCATACCACTCAACATGGACTGCAGAAGGAAGAAGGGCTTTCCATCCTTATATTAAATAAAGCCGACTTCAAACTAAAGTCAATCAAAAAGGATAAAGAAGGACACTATATACTGCTCCAAGGAACCATAGACCAACAAGACTTAACA
Organism: Marmota marmota marmota; assembly: GCF_001458135.2. Classification (NCBI taxonomy): domain Eukaryota; kingdom Metazoa; phylum Chordata; class Mammalia; order Rodentia; family Sciuridae; genus Marmota; species Marmota marmota. Next base: position 88,125,196 of record NW_026000026.1, read on the forward strand.
ATTATAAATATATATGTATACCCGAAACAATGGAGCATCTATGTTCATCAAACAAACTCTTCTCAAGTTCAAGAGTCAAATAGACCACAACACAATAATTTTGGGTGATTTTTAACACACCTCTTTCATCACTAGATAGATCTTCCAAACAAAAGCTGAACAAAGAAACTACAGAACTCAATAATTAACAATCAATAACTTAGATTTAACTGACATATATAGACTATTTCATCCTTCAACGAGAGAATACACTTTCTTCTCAGTAGCACGTGGATCCTTCTCTAAAATAGACCATATAACATGCCGCAAAGCAACTCTTAGCAAATATAAAAAAGTAGAGATACTACCCTGCATTCTATCAGACTATAATGGAATGAAACTAGAAATCAATGATAAAATAAGAAATCCACTCCAACACCTGAAGTCTAAATAATATGCTACTGAATGAACAATGGGTTACAGAAGACATCAAGAAGGAGATTAAAAAATTTTTAGAGGTGAATGAGAACACAGATAAAACATATCGAAATCTCTGGGACACTATGAAAAGCAGTTCTAAGAGGAAAATTCATTGCATGGAGTTCATTCCTTAAAAGAAGAAAAAATCAACAAATAAATGACTTAACATTACATCTCAAAGCCCTAGAAAAATAACAACAAATCAACACCAAAAGCAGCAGAAGACAGGAAATAATTAAAATCAGAGATGAAATTGAAACAAAAGAAAAAATTGAAAGAAAGAAAAAAAGAAAACTTCAGACCAATGTCTCTAATGAACATAGATAAAAAATTCTCAAATTCTGGCAAATCGAATACAAAAACATATCAAAAAGATTGTGCACTACGATCAAGTGGGATTCATCCCAGAGATGCAAGGTTGGTTCAACATATGGAAATCAGTAAATGTAATTCATCATATCAATAGACTTAAAGATAAGAATCATATGATCATCCCAATAAATTCAGAAAAAGCACTTGACAAAATACAGCACCCCTGTATGTTCAAAACACTAGAAAAACTAGGGATAACAGAAACATATCTCAACATCATAAAGGATATCCATGCTAAGCTCCACACCAACATCATGGCCTGGTTGATATTGGCAGTCCCTCAAAAAACTAGAACAAGATAGGGATGCCCTCTATCACCACTTCTATTTAACATAGTTCTTGAAACACTGGCCAGAGGAATTAGACAAAAGAAAAAGGGATACACATAGGAAAAGAAGAACTCAAATTAGCACTATTTGCTGATGATGTGATTCTATACCTAGAAGACCCTAAAAGTTCCACCAGAAAACTTCTAGAACTAGTAAATGAATTCAGCAAAGTAGCAGGATATAAAATCAACACCCATAAATCAAAGGCATTTCTGTATATCAGTGACAAATCCTCAGAAAGGGAAACAAGGAAAACTACCCCATTTACAATAGCCTCAAAAAAAAAAAAAAAAATACTTGGGAATCAACTTAATGAAAGAGGTGAAAGATCTATATAATAAAAATTACAGAACCCTAAAGAGTCAAAGAAGACCTCCGAAGATGAAAAGATCTACCTTGCTCTTGGATAGGCAGAATTAATATTATCAAATGACCATACTTCCAAAAGCACTACACAGATGTAATACAATTCTATCAAAATCAATGACATTCTTCATAGAAATAGAAAAAGCAATCATGAAATTCATCTGAAAAAACAAGATATCCAGAATAGCTAAAGCAATCCTTAGCAGGAAGAGTGAAGCACGTGGCATCACTATACCAGACCTATATTACAGAGCAATAGTAACAAAAACAGCATGGTATTGGCACCAAAACAGACCGGTAGACCAATGGTACAGAATAGAGGACACAGAGACTAACCCACAAAATTACAATTATCTTATATTAGACAAAGGTGCCAAAAACATGCATTGGAAAAAAGATAGTCTCTTCAACAAATGGTGCTGGGAAAACTGGAAATCCATATGCAACAAAATGAAATTAAACCCATATCTCTCGCCAGGCACAATACTCAACTCAAAATAGATCAAAGACTTAGGAATAAAACCAGAGACCCTGTGTCTAATAGGATAAAAAGCAGGCCCTAATCTCCATCATGGGGGATTAGGCCCCAACTTCCTTAATAAGACTCCTTTGGCGCAAGAATTAAAATCAAGAATCAATAAATGGGATGGGGCTGGGGTTGTGGCTCAGCAGTAGAGTGCTCGCCTGGCATGCATGACGCACTGGGTTTGATCCTCAGCACCACATAAAAATTAAAAAAAATAAATAAAGATATTGTGTCCATCTAAAATTTAAAAATAAATATTAAACAATAAATAAATAAATGGGATGGACTCAAACTAAAAAGTTTCTTCTCAGCAAAAGAAACAATCTGTGAGGTAAAGAGAGAGCTTACATCTTGGGAGCCAATCTCTACCCCTCACACATCAGATAAATAGAGACTAATCTCTAGGGTATATAAAGAACTCAAAAAGTTAAACACCAAAAAAACAAATAACCCAATCAACAATGTGCCAAGGACCTGAACAGACACTTCTCAGAAGAGGATATACAATCAATCAACAAATATATGAAAAAATGTTCATCATCACTAGCAATTAGAGAAATGCAAATCAAAACCAATCTAAGATTTCATCTTATTCCATTCAGAACGGCAACTATTATGAAGACAAACAACAATAAATGTTGGCGAGAATGTGGGGGGAAAGGTACACTCATATACTGCTAGTGGGACTACAAACTGGGACTGGGACAGCCAATATGGAAAGCAGTATGGAGATTTCTTGGAAAATTGGGAATGCAACCACCATTTGACCCAGCTGTCCCTCTCCTCGGTCTATACCAAAAGGACTTAAAAACAGCATACTACAGGGACACAGCCACATCAATGTTTATACCAGCACAATTCACAATAGCTAAACTGTGGAACCAACCTAGATGCCCTTCAATAAATGAATGGATTAAAAAAATGTGGCATATATACAACAATGGAATATTACTCAGCAACAAAAGAGAATAAAACCATGGCATTTGCAGGTAAATGGATGGAGTTAGAGAAGATACTGCTAAGTGAAGTTAGCCAATCCCAAAAAGCCAAATACCAAATGTTTTCTCTGATATAAGGAGGCTGATTCATAGTGGGGTAGGGAGATGGAGCATGGGAGGAATAGACAAACTCTAGATAGGGCAGAGGGGTTGGGGGGAAGGGAGTGGGCATGAGGTTAGAAATGATGGTGGAATGTGATGATCATTATTATCCAAAGTACATGTATGAAGACACAAATTGGTGTGAATATACTTTGTATATAACCAGAGATATGAAAAATTGTGCTGTGTATGCGTAATAAGAATTGTAATACATTCCACTGTCATATATAAATTTAAAAAATTAATTTTAAAAAATAAGGAAAAATGCTTTAAACAGCAGAAACTCAGTGAATAATTTATTGAACTAAACTACAGTTAGAAAGATCAAATGGTATTATAATCCATTCCCGTAAGATATCAAAAATTTCTATACTAATAAAGTATCAAATATGGCTCAAAATTACATTAAATTTATACCATTAATCAGGAATTTACAATTAAGCATTTTAATATTATTATTAAATTAATACTGAAAACTAGGAGAAATAATTTATCAACCTTCAAATGTTTATATGTATAATGTTTTATCTATTGGAGAAAAAGTATGTATTTCAATGTTGAAACAAATTAAGATAAGTATAACTAAAAAGGGCATCAAACCTGATTTTTGGATTGTTGCATCTTATCTCTGTGTTGATGTGCTTCTCTGTTTGATGATAGAGCAGGATCTTGCTGAACTGCTCCCACTGGAGTAGGCTACAACATAATAACAAATGGTATTGATATAGACTACTTTAGAAATCTTTTAAAATTGTTTCTTTAGCCACTTAAAAGGATCAAGAAAAAAATAAAAGGGAATGTTTTATAAAACATTCAACAATAAGATTCTTTTAAATGTCTAAAAGCACACTGTATTATTTAAATAAGTACTATTTAAAATTTTTTTTTAATATTTAAATGCAGAGCTAGGGTTGTGGCTCAGTGGTAAAGCACTTGCCTAGCATGTGTGAAGCACTGAATTCAATCCTCAGTGCCACACAAAAATAATAAAATATAGGTATTCATGTTCATCTACAACCAAAAAAAATAAAATAAATGCTTCTTAAAATATTAATTTTGGGGGACTGGGGACATGGCTTAAGTAGTAGCGTGCTCGCCTGGCATGTGTGAGGCACTGGGTTTGATCCTCAGTACCACATAAAAATAAAATAAAGATATTGTGTCCACCTAAAATATAAAAAATAAATATTTTAAAAATATTAATTTATACATAATATATATTGCATTAAATATAAATATATTTTATATTAAAATATTAATTTTTATATCCACAAAAGACCTTCAAGGGGTTGAGTTTGTAGCTCAGTTGTTTGCATGTAGCTCAGAGTGCTTGCCTAGCATGTGTAAGGCACTGGTTCAATCCTCAGTATCACATAAAAATAAATAAATAAAATAAAGGTATTCTGTTTATCTACAACTAAATAAACATATCTTTTAAAAAAAAGTACTTCTAATGATGTCATAACTTTTAGGTTACTTTTTTAACAAAAATGAAGATTTATTCTAATGCATAAACAGAATAAATTATTTTAATAAAATTAAAGGAATAATTTTTTTAAAATAAAACTAACAAAATCACTTATTTTCAATGTTTGAAAATTTTCAAAAGCTTTCAAATTTCAATGTATTACACAGTAAGCTAATCATGAAAATATATTATACAAAAAAGTATATCTGAATCTGGGAGCAGTGACACATGCCTATAATTCCACCAACTCAGGAGGCTAAGGCAGGAAGATCACAAATTTGAGGCCAGCCTTGGCAAGTTCAAAGCCTGCTTGAGCAACTAAGCCAGATGCTGACTCAAAAAATAAAAAGGGCTGGGGATATATAGCTCAGTGGTAAAGTACCTCTGGGTTCAATCCCCAGTACTGTTTAACAAAAAAAAAAAAAAAAACTAGACGATATTAAGAACCAAATCAGGATGAAAAGTCAAAAATAACTCATTGCTCGAAAAAGCAGGTAGTCCAAACATAGGACTTTCACAAAATGTAAGGAATAACATAATATCACCTAAGAAATGTCCCAAAATGGCAAACAAAATGAATCCTCTTTAAAAATTACTTTTTCTCAACTCTTCTAAACTGAAGGGTCCGCACTGCTGTTAAAAAGAAAATAAATACTATAAATAATGTTTTACTATATACCATACTCACCAACTGTTTACCAATCCAGTCATATTCATAATCAAACATATATCCTTTTCGATCAAACAAGTCAGTAAAAAGCTTTCTTAGGTAGTCATAATCTGGCTTTTCAAAAAAATCTAACCTTCTTACATAACGAAGATATGTTGCCATTTCTTCTAGAAAAGAAAAAAACATATTCTGACTACATTTTTATAAAACATTCAACAATAAGATTCTTTTAAATGTCTAAAAGCACACTGTATTGTAAAAACATGAAAAATGTAGCAAATTATATTTCAATTTAAAATTTTCTGAGTTTGATGACAACAAAATAAAAAAGGGAGAAGAAGAAAGGAAATAAGGACAAAAGATAAGTGAGAAGTTTAACCACTATTTTTGCTTCATTTTATTAGCAAAGATAAATATTCTACTTTATAATATTTTTAATAGAAATCTTGAGCCATAGATGCTAAATTAGCAGCTTAATAATGCATAATTATTTAATCTTTATATAGCATCATACTTAAACATCAATTTAAACATTTAAGCATCAATTTAAACATTTATTTTAAACATTGGTGGGAACTTACTTATATGAAAGCATTTGCACCAGATTGCTGGATTTCCTTTAGAATCAGTGACATACACAAATTGACCAATAGGGGATTCAAATTCCTAACCTTGGCTATGAGTGGTATTTTAACCAACTGAGCTAAAAAGGCTAAAAAACACCTCAAATATAAAACACAAGAGCAGAGTATAAGTCTTCACTTAATTTCTGGTCAGATGAGCACAATTATTCAATTATATACAAATTTCAGCATGTCAATATAAATCCCAAATGTATTAGGTACACACTTTTTTAAAGGTCATATTTTCCAGGAGGAAAAGAAGTGGGAAGGAAGACATACAAAGCAACAGGCAAAATGGTGAGTAAATAGTAAAAATTAGTATCACCCTTCCGAGTACAGAAAGCGACTACAGAGACGATGGGATATCAATTTTCTCCTACCTCTGACATGGAGACCTAGCTGCTTTTCTGCTACAATTCACAGGCAGTCAGTAAAAGAATGCTACACATCCCAGCCCAACAGGCAACAATAGTGGTGCCAGGTGACCTTCATCACACAGTGACTCTCACTATTCCACTTTCTGGCTAATCACTTAGCTAAATTACTTAATTACCTCCATTTCCATTCTGAATTTTATAATGAATTTTATAATGACAGTCAGCCAATCTGCCTACACCTAAACTGCATCAACCAATGTTTACTTAATTTTCCATTTCCATAGGTTACAGCAAGAAAGAAAAAACATAATTGAAGTTTGCTGACAATGAATAATAAGCATGCTTTTAAAAAGGTTCAAATTATATTGAAATTATCACCACAATAATAATCCCAGCATTGTACGGGAGAACCAGTTAATATTGGAGTGAGACAGGAACTCAGTTCTTGTATCTTCAAATTCAGTTCTTTTCACTTAATATTGCTGCACAAATCACAGTAGGTATTTTAGTACATTATTAATAAATTATTCTTATTTCTCAACTGATTTAGAAACTTTAAATTTTTGTTAGTTTAATTAGAGTTGCCATAAATCTACCAGGAAAAACAGTACTTGCATAAATGTATACAGCTCTCCAATACAAAATTAGCCTAAAGCTAGTAAAGTTAGTAAGATTTTACTGTACTTTGAAAACTAAATCAAGTACTACTTTGAAACTAAAATTTTGAACCTGACACTGAGAACTATGCGACTAACACTGTACACTAAAACTTTATATTTGGCATTGGTTAGCAAGTATTTTTAACTTAATAAAAGTATGCCACTAAAAAATACTACTTCAGCTGGTATTTGTTAATATTATTAATCAAGGAAATTTTCTTCTGTTAATATCATCTTGCAAAAGCAAATACACAAACTGTCCCTGTGGTCCATGCATCAATTGTTGACAACTTTTAAATCACAAATTGCTCACCTTTTTCAAGGCATGAAAAAAATGTATCTATAAACTTTAGCAGCCAAAATGAACCACTTATGGTTTTCTGTGTAGAAACACATTTATCAATTAGCATTATTTATTACCTGGAAAATTTTCACATAACACTTCTATTGGTGTAGCTCGTTTTGTATCTCCAATTTTCTGATATCTCTCTTTTAATGTGTCAGCCTAAAATGGAAAAAAAAAATCTTAAGAATGTTGTAATTTTCAAATTATTAGGTTATAAAAACAAACCTTAATATATATATTAATATTTTATAAAATTCAATAAGGAAATATAAAAACAATTACCTTTAAGCCTTGCCAAGGAAGACTGCCTCTCAGAAAATACATGAACATATGACCTAAAGCTTCTAAATCATCTCTTCTACTTTGTTCTAAAATAGAAGATAAACATAATTTTCACTTTTCTCTCAGTTAAGGATGTAAGAATGAAGAACTGATTTTTTTAAATATGTGTAAACTCATTTCCAAATGTTCAATATATAAATACAAAATACAGATCTAGTACCATGTCTAAGAGGCTTTTACATAAATATTATTGTGTATTTTTAAAATATGCCGTTATAACTTGTTAAATGCTATTGTAGATTTTTTTAGCTGCTTAGGTATGTATTCATGAAAATACAAGCCAAGAGAAAAGGGGTTCCATGGTCAAAGAGAGTCATGTTAAAGATTTCAAATGTGACATATTAAAGGTTCTTTAACTTTATTAAATTTATTTTACCCTCCATTTCCTAAACTTACATGAGTTCAAAATTTCCATCCCAATACTCTCCATTATTAAACACAATTAGTATTATGTGTAATTTATTTGAGGAAACAATTGTGTTTGACCAACATTAACAACTCTTCCACTACAACCAAAACAATACTATTAGAACAAACTGGTTGTTTTTGTTTCAGTAACAAAATGTTGGATAGCACATAGCTGAATGATAATCACAGACTGACTTAGATACTTATAGATATTTGCTGATGACATTTCAATGTTTTGTCCCTAAAGTTAAATATTAAAGATTTCTTAATGTTTTTAGATAATACAAGATGCTGACAAATAATGAGAGAGAAAAATACTTTGGTGAAGAGATGTTTGCATGCAAAATATTTTATCCAAATGACAATCATACTATGTAAGCAATACTAAGTGCTTTCAGAAAAGCACTTTTTCAAGTATGGCTCTGAAGTAAGATCAGAAAAAAAACACTTTAATTTTTACCATGCACTATCATAACATTCTATATGTGATATCTACAACATCTGCTAAGGTTTAAAGATACATATTTTTGTTATTATTTAATCAATGTCCATCCTCCCACCAGACTACACATTGTAAAAGAGCATGTCTCTCTTGCTCATCATTCTTAAAACCAAGTATGATGGCTGGTACATAGCAGGCTCTGGGATTTTAGGTTGAGAATCATAAGAATGAAAAGTCATTCAATCAAAAAATATTTCTGAACTCCAGCTGAAAATAAAAATAATCTCTGAAACTTTTCAAAAACTCATGAGAAGGCCTACAGCTGGAGACTGATTCCTTGGGTCTAAAGTGGAAAAATGTGCATTTTTACAGCTCAGTATGTACATGATTCTAAAGTATAGCCAGATTTGATAACCATTAGAAAAAAGACCCCTTTGACTAAACCATAATTTGCATGATAAGAGTAAAATTGGCTAAATTTCTACACCTGCATAACTACAACCACAATCAAGAAGCATTACTAATACTGTAAATATTCTTTGTTAATCTCCTTCTCACCTACAACCTCCAGTCTCAGGTTACCACTTATCTGCTTTAGTCATTATAAATTAGACTTTATTTTTTATAGAGTTTTACATTAATGGAATCATACAGGATAGACTCATGTATAAATTCTTTCACTCAATATGTTTTCATGAGTCATTTATGGTATTCCATGCTTCAGTAGTTCTTTACTCCCCACCCCCAGGCCCATTTAATATATTTTTTAAATTTTTATTATTTGTTCTTTTTAGATATATATGACATTAGAGTATATTTTTCATATTATACACACATGGACTATAAATTATTCTAATTGGGATCCCATTCCTGTGGTTGTACATGATGTGGAGTTTCATTGGTTGTGTAAAAACATAGGAAAGTTATTTCTGATTCAGTCTTTCCTATTCCCCTTTGTTTAATCCAGTGAACTTCTGCTGAACAGTACAGCACAATATATTTAACTATTCATTACTGATGGCCTCTGAGGAGCTTCCAGTTTGAAGCTACTGTGGAAAAAAGCTGTTACAGATATTCTTACAAAAGTTTTTGTGTGGATATATATTTTCATGGGTGAAATTATGAGGTGAGTATTTATGTATGGGTGTTAGGCACAGTATCATGGCATCTTATGGTAAATGTAGGTTTAAATTTATAAGAAAATACAGAACTTTTTTTTTTTAGACATTGATGGGATTTTATTTTGTTCATTTATTTATATATGGTGCTGAGAATCGAACAAAGTACCTTACGCATGCTAGGCAAGCGCTCTACCATTGAGCTACAGCCCCAGCTCCACAGAACTGTTTTCTAAAGAGATGTGTCATTTCATATGCCCAATAATATACAAGAATTTCAGTTGCTTTAAAGCTTGTACAACATTTAGTGTACTTGGTTTTTAAATTTTTAGCCATGTTAGTAGCTGTGAAATATTAGCTTATTGTGATTTAATTCACATTTCATTGGTGACTGATGTTTCACTGTTACTACTCATCATCTTTTTGTGAAGTGTTTGTTCAAGTATTTTGCTCATTTTGAAAATTAGAATGACTGGGGTTGTGGCTCAGTGGTAGAGCGCTTGCCTAGCATGTGTGAGGCACTGGGTTCAATCCTCAGCACTGCATATAAATAAATACATGCATACATACATACATACATACATACATACATATGATAAAGATCCATCAACAACTAATAAAATATTTTTTAAAAAAGAAAATTAGATTACTTGTCATAAACTTGTAATAGTTCTTGTTATACTGTAGATACAAGTCATTTTCAGATGAAATTTCGCAAATACTTTTTGAGACTACAGATTACTTTTCATTGTTGTATTTTTTTAAAAAATATTTATTTTTCAATTGTAGTTGGACAAAACACCTTTATCTATCTATCTATCTATCTATCTATCTATCTATCTACCTACCTACCTACCTATCTATTTATTTATTTATATGTGGTGCTGAGGATCAAACCCAGGGCCCCGCATGTGTTAGGCAAGCGCTCTGCCACTGAGCCACAACCCCAGCCCCTCATTGGTGTATTCTTAATGCATCTTTAAAAGAAGTTTTACATTTTAATGAAGTTCAATGTATCAGGTTTCTCTTTGTATTCATGCTTTTTTATGTCCAATAAGAACTCTAACTACTCTCCAGATTATATTTATATAATATATAAACATAATTATATATTATAATGTATATTATATTTTCTCCTATTATTTCTTCTATTAGTTTTACAGTTTTGGTTGTTACATTTCAAGTTATCCATTTTGAAGGTTTTTGGTTTTAATTTTGTTTTGCTTGTAGTGTGGGGTAAAAGTTTAGATTCATGTTTTCCAATGTTGATACCTACTTATACTGCTTATTGACAAGACTATTCTTTTTCCTTGAGTTGCTTCAGCATCATTCTCACAAATCAATTGACCTGTCTATGGTCAATTTTAGGACTTTATATTTTGAACCACTTATCTATGTCTGTATTCCTATCATTACTATCGAAAATAAGTAAAAGAAAGGAGAAAATAATAATAAAGGAGAAAATTAACAACCAAAAAACAGACAATCAATAGGAAAAAAACAATGAAGCCAGACATTGTGATGCTCGCCTTTACTCCCAATGACTCAGGAGGCTCAGGCAGAGGATTGCAAGTTCAACTCCAGTCTCAGTGACCTAATAAGACCCTGTCTCATAAAAAATAAATAAATAAATAAATAAATAACTAGAAGGGCTACAAGGAGGCTGCATTCTTTGTTGCTCTGTGACCTGGGATTCAAGCAGTAGGAATACTATTTCTCTACAAGTTATTAGAAGACCCGACAGCTGCTCCCGCGCAGGAATCCTGGCCACTGTGCCCTCACAGGTCCACAGGACTCAATGTCAGTGCAGGACCCCTGGCTATAAACCCAAACAGGAATTCTACAGTAGCTCCCACACAGGACTTCCCGCCACAACTCCAGTGTGGAGCCCCATCAACCAACATGGGGCTCTCCTGATCGCCTCCATCTTGGGATACTGCAACCAATACCATACTTCCCTACACGTAGTAGTCTGCACCTGGGGATACTGGACAGGGTCTGGAGACAGCCAACACTGCACACCACAGAGCTACAGCTCTGAGCACACCACCACCCGGCCTGACCCAACCTGACACCCCATTGCTGAAAGCAGCTGCCTACATCTTGGGACACCTTTGTCACCATCTTTACTTGGGGCAACTTCCAGCTAGGAACACTGACAGGGACTTAGAAGCATTATCAAGGTACCTATAGTCCCCAACTTTCCCCTCTCCCCAGCAACCACTAACCAGGCACAGTGCTGTGGCTACGCAGCCCACTGTAGCTCACAAAGCCTGGCCCTAAATTGCCCAATACAAAAGAGCTCTCCATAACAGGTGTGCAACCCCCAGAGCGTAGCCTAAAAGACCTTCAGAGAGAAGGTTCTGGAATGGGAGGTAGAAAGGGAAGGGGTGAGGGATATACAGTTTAGAGACTAAATTAGAGACCAGGAATTTGAGGTCTACAGGAGATACAAGGAGATAAGAAGACCAGGTACCCACATCACACCAGCAGACCCCAAAGGAGATCCTTGGGGTGCAGTCTCCCACTGGGGACCAGCAAGTGCTATACCCCAACTGCAAGAGCTCTGTTCCCAAGACCAATCCTTCTACCCTAATAATCTAACCATCCTGAGAGTGAAAATACCAGCAAACAACAGAAAACCTCGCCTATTGGATGAAAAGGAAAGCGGGAAAAAAACTGAATTCAAACAAAAACAATCCTTGTATTTTCCTTTGAAATGTTTTGTTTCTTTCCTCTTTTTTATTTCTTTCTTTTCTCTATCTCATCTCTCACCCTCACATCCCCAACATTTGTGAAACCAAGTACTTTTCATGAATTAGGATACCAAGGACTTGGATGCCTGAATAGTATATTACGGTTGTGTTGTATATTATTTTATCTTCTATTTTAACATTTTTTATTTTTCTTAATTTTTATGTTTGTTTACTTTCTCTATTGTCTCCCCCACTTACTTGTTTCCCCAAAATCACGTTCTCTCTTTTAACCTGCTAATAGCCAACATTTTTAGATTCCTCTTTCATGCTTCCTAAGATCTAATAACTGTATATGCTCTATATCCTACCTCCTTAACATCTCATTCTACACCCCACCTTACACCCCAGTTCTCTCTTTGTCAACCATCAGAAACTGTAGACCCCTTTGCAAATCTACTATTTACATTGTAGATTATTATTGAACTCAACATTTCTATATACTGTGACAAAACTATAAACGTCTTGATAGGAGCTATCTGTTTTAAGGCTAGATATTCTTTGTATTGGGATCTGTTACTATTGATCTCCCCCTGAAAGGAGAGGTATTGGACACTATATGCCTACGTGGTAAAAACTGTGACAACTCATACCCACAGCGCTAGAAGGGAAGACCACAAAAAATATGAAAAAACAAGGGAATAAAGTGCCCAAAACAAACAAAGACACTACATTATCAGAATTCCCGGCCAGCACAACAGAAGAAATGACAGAGAAGGAGTTCAGGATGCACAAAATTAAAATATTCTGTAAATTAAAGGATCATATAAGAGAGCAAATGCAGGCAACAAAAGATCATTTCAATAAAGAGCTACATAAGCAAATACAGGAAGCAAAAGATTACTTCAATATGAAGATAAAGGTTCTTTAAAAAAAACAGAAATTCTTGAAATGGAGGAAACAATAAACCAAATTAAAAATTCAAGAAAGCCTCACTAACAGATTAGATCATTTTGAAGACAGAACCTCAGACAATGAAGACGAAATACATAATCTTGAAAATAAACTTGACCACACAGTGAAGAATGTAAGAAACCATGAGCTGAACATTCAAGAATTATGGAATAATATAAAAAGACCAAATTTAAGAATTATTCAGGGAGGCTGGGGTTGTGGCCCAGCAGTAGAGCGCTTGCCTAGCACATACAGGGCCCTGGGTTCGATCCTCAGCACCACATATAAAGAAAATAAAGGTATCGTGTCCAACTACATCTAAAAAATAAATAAATAAATAAATAAATTGGGCTGGGGATGTGGCTCAAGTGGTAGCGCGCTCGCCTGGCATGCACGGGCTGCTGGGTTCAATCCTCAGCACCACATAAAAGTAAAATAAAGATGTTGTGTCCACTGAAAATAAAAAATTTTAAAAAAAGAATTATTCAGATAGATGAAGGCATAGAGTTTCAAACCAAAGGAAGAACAATCTATTCAATAAAATAATATCAGAAAATTTTCCAGACATAAAGAATGGATTGGAAAATCAAATACAAGAGGCTTCTAGGACACTAAACATACAAAATCACAACAAATCTACACCAAGGCACATTATAAAATGAAAATACCTAGTATACAGAATAAGGAGAGAATTTAAAAAGCCACAAGAGAAATAAATCAGATTACATATGGGGGAAACCAATTAGAATATCCTGGAATTTTTACTAAGTTCTGAAAGAAAAGGGATGCCAATCAATAATTTTATATCTAGCAAAATTAAGCATTTGATGACGTAATAAAAACCTTCAATGATAAACAAAAATTAAAAGAATTTACAACTAGAAAGCCTGCACTACAGAACATCCTTGGCAAAATATTGCATGAAAATCGGCAAAGGGAGGTACTACACTAAAGGAAAAACCAATCAAATGAGAAACCAAGTCAAATATCAAAAATGGCTGGGAATACAAATCATGTCTCAATAATAACCCTGAATGTTTATGGCCTAACCTCACCAATCAAAAGACATTGACTAGCAGATTGGATTAAAAAAAAAAAAAAAAAAGTCCCAACAATATGCTTCCTTTAAGACACTCATTTCATAGGAAAAGAGCCACAAACTAAAAGTGAAAGGTTGGGACAAAACATACCACTCACATGGAATGTAAAAATAAGCAGGGGTTTCCATCCTCATATCAAATAAAGTAGACTTCAAGTCAAAGTTAATCAAAAGGGATAAAGAAGGACATTTCATACTTTTTAAGGGAAACATACATCAACAAGACATAACAATTATAAATATATATGCCCCAAACAATGGAGCATTTACATTCATCAAACAAACTGTTCTCAATTTTAAGAGTCAAATAGACCACAACACAATAATTCTGGATGACGTAAGCACACCTCTTTCACTACTGCATAGATCTATACAAAAGCTAAAGAGAAAAACCATAGAACTCAATAATACAATCAATATCTTAGACTTAATAGAATATTTCATCCATCAACGAGTGAATACACTTTCTTCTCAGCAGCACATGGATCCTTCTCTAAAATAGATCATATATTATGCTATAAAGCAAGTCTTAGCAAATACAAAAAAGTAGAGATACTACCCTGCATTCTATCAGAACATAATGGAATGAAATTAGAAATCAATGATAAAAAATAGAAGCTACTTCAACACCTGGAGACTTAATAACATGCTACTGAATGAATAATGCATTGCAGAAGATATCAAAGAGGATATTAAAAAACTCTTAGAGGTCAATGAGAACATTGATATAACATATCAAAATCTCTGGGACACTATGAAGGCAGTACTAAGATGAAAGTTCTCTGCATGTATTTCATTCCTTAAAAGAAGAAAAGGTCAACAAATAAATGACCTAACATTACATCTCTAGAAAAAGAATAACATATCAACACCAAAAGCAGTGGGAGACAGAAAATAATTAAAATCAGAGCCAAAATCAATGAAAGCGAAACAAACAAACAAACAAATTGAAAAAATAGACAAAACAAAAAGTTGGTTCTTTGAAAAAATAAATAAAATTGATAAACCCTTAGCCATGCTAACAAAGACCAGGAAAGAAAATCCAAATTACTAAAATCTATGATGAAAAGGAAATACCACAACAGACACTATAGAAATGCAGAAGATAATTAGAAATTATTTTGAAAACCTGTACTCCAATAAAATAAAAAATATCAAAGGCATCAACAAATTTCTAGAGTCATATAATTTGCCCATATTGAATCAGGATGAAGTACACAAGTTAAACAGATCAATTTCAAGCAATGAAATAGAAGACGCCATCAGAAGCCTACCAACCAAGAAAAGCCCAGAACCAGATGGTTACACAGCTGAGTTTTACAAGACATTCAAAGAAGAACTAATACCCATACTCCTCAAATTATTCCATTAAATAGAAAAAGAGGGAGGGAGGGAAGATGGCGGCGAGGGGAGTGCATTGCCCCCGTGTACCGTGTCACTGTGCGGGAGAATGACGAATCAGGACGGCTAATGGCTATCTTGTTAGGAATTTCCAGCAATAGTGGGGTGCTCCGGAACCTGGAGGAAGGATTTCCATCGCACGAGGATTGGCTACCGGGGCTCAAACGCGAGAGATTTGTCCGCACGGAGGGTCACACTGCTTGTTCGGCAAATCGCCCCGCGGCTAGAATGTGCAGCGCGCACTGGGAAACGAGGAGATAGCGACACAGGGATACAGCGCTGCAGTCTCTGCGGGCTTCTGCCAGCTGTGCAAGCACCGTACTCAGTGCTAAATTCTGGGTTTGAGACGGGGGAAGGAAGCAGTCCAATTCGGTTCTCCACACCGGTCAGACCACAGAGGAGGCCAGCGGCCACCATCTTGGAGAGCTGACGTCACCATCCCTGTTTTCGACTGATCGCAGCTCATTCAGCCATAGAACAGGTAATTTCAGGCTGCCATTCGCCTGCGGCTTGCAGACAAATTACTCAGGCTCAGTGCTAAATAACCCGCGGAAACTGCTTCTTGGAGCCTGCTCTTATCAGAGCATGCACCGAGCACGGAGCGGCTGAGTTCCGGCTCCCGGAACTGCTCTGGCCCAGGGCTAAGGAGCCCGCAGAAACTGCGTCTCAGTCCGGGTCCTGCTGAGTACTGTGGAGGTAAATACCAACCGAGCCTTCGTGGGCAGTGGCAACGGGACTGAGACAGGGCTTGTGAGGGCCGGTCAGGACTCACCCATTGCTTTGGTCACCCGGCAAAGGGAACGAAATGCTGCCATTCCCATAGGATACCAACATGGCAGAGATCTGATGTCATCACAAAGCGGCAGAGGAGAGAACTTCATCAATACCAGCGGCGATAGAAACAGTAGGTCTCCTGGTAGGGAGGGTGAGTCACAGACACCCGAGTCTCTCTCGCTTTGTCGTCGAGCCAGAGGGGAGGAGCGGGGCCGCCGCCCGCGCCCAGAGCAGGCCCAGCGGCTCGCTGGGCGTGGTGGTCGCGTGACCCCAATTGGAGTGGGGGCGGAGCGGAACCGCCACCCGTGCCCGCAGGGTGAGCAGACCTGCGACCAACCTGCAGATCAGGCCCAGGGGTCCGCAGGCGTGGTAGGAGGGGCAGGGCAGATCCGCCGCCCGCGCCTCCAAGGTAGGCAGACCTGCAACAGACCGGCGGATCAGGCCCAGGAGCCTGCCGGCGTGGTACAAACACCACCCTAATTGGAGTAGTGACAGAACAGAGTCGCCGCCCGTGCCAGGAACAGGCCCAGCGTCCTGCAGGCGGGGTAGTCACGACACCCCATTTGGAATAGGGGCAGAGTAGAACCGCCGCCCGTGTCTGCAGGGTAGGCAAACCTGCAACCGACTGGCGGATCAGAACCGGTGGCCTGCCGGCGTGGTACACTCCTCACCCCAATTGGAGTAGGGGCAGAACAGAGCCGCCGCCAGCGCCCAGAACAGGCCCAGTGACCTGCCGGCGTGGTAGCCACGACACCCCAATTGGAATAAGGAGAGAGCAGAGCCGCCGCCCGCGCCTGCAGGAAAGATACGCAAGCAGTATGAAAAGACAAGGAAAGAAAGGACCACAAGCAATGCAGGTCAACGCAACTTTAGAAGAGGTAACAGCTGCAGCAGATGGAATGTCAGATAAAGAATTCAGGATATACATGCTTCAGATGATCTGGAGTATCAAGGAAGACATTAAACAGCAAAATCAGACAATGAAAGATCACTTCGACAATGAATTACGCAAACAAATCCAGGAAGCAAAGGATCAACTATACAGGGAGATAGAGGTTATAAAAAACAAACAAACAGAAATCCTAGAAATGCAGGAAGCAATAAACCAACTTAAAAACTCAATGGAGAATACTACCAGCAGAGTAGAACACTTAGAAGATAGAACATCAGACAATGAAGACAAAGTATTTCAACTGGAAAAGAACATAGACAGCTCAGCAAGACTGTTAAGAAACCATGAGCAGAACATCCAAGAAATATGGGATAACATTAAGAGACCAAACTTAAGAGTCATTGGGATACAGGAAGGTACAGAGCTCCAAACCAAAGGAATGAGCAGTCTATTCAATGAAATAATACGAGAAAACTTCCCAGACTTGAAGAATGAGACAGAATCCCAAATCCTAGAAGCCTACAGGACGCCGAATGTGCAAAATCATAAGAGATCCACACCTAGACACATTATAATGAAGATGCCCAACATACAGAATAAGGAGAGAATTTTAAAAGCTACAAGAGAAAGGAAGCAGATTACATTTAGGGGTAAGCCAATCAGGATAACAGCTGATCTTTCAACACAGACTCTGAAAGCTAGAAGATCCTGGAATAACATATTTCAAACACTGAAAGAAAATGGGTTCCAACCAAGAATTGTGTATCCAGCGAAATTAAGCTTCAGGATGGAAGATGAAATTAAAACCTTCCACGATAAACAAAAGTTTAAAGAATTCGCAGCTAGAAAACCATCTCTTCAAAACATCCTCGCCAAAGCATTACAGGAAGAGGAAATGGAAAATAACAATGAAAACCAACAGTGGGAGGTAGGACAGTAAAGGGGGGGGAAATAATCAAAGAGGAAAACAAACCATGTTTAGTAACAGAAATAAACAAATATGGCTGGAAGAACAACCCATATCTCAATAATAACCCTAAATGTTAATGGCTTAAACTCACCAATTAAGAGACACAGGCTAGTAGAATGGATCACAAAACAAGACCCAACAATATGCTGCCTACAGGAGACGCATTTGATAGGAAAAGACATACATAGGCTGAAGGTGAAAGGTTGGGAAAAATCATATCACTCATATGGACTTCGGAAACAACAGACACTTGTATGGCAATATGTAAATCAATGGATGTGTAACTGATGTGATTCTGCAATCTGTATATGGGGTAAAAAATGGGAGTTCATAACCCACTTGAATCAAAGTGTGAAATATGCTATATCAAGAACTATGTAATGTTTTGAACAACCAAGAATAAAAAATTAAAAAGAAAAAGAGGTAACACTTCCAAACTCATTCTATGAGGCCAATATTACCCTGATTCCAAAACCAGACAAAGACACATCAAAGAAAGAAAACTTCAGACCAATATCTCTAATGAACATAGATGCAAAAATTCTCAATACAATCTGGCAAATCGAATATAAAAACATATTAAAAAGATAGGGCATTAAGATCAAGTGGGGTTCATCCCAGGGATGCAAGGTGGGTCCAATGTACAGAAATCAATAAATGTAATTCATCCCCTCAATATACTTAAAGATAAGAATCACATGATCATCTCAATAGATGCACAAAAAGCATTTGAGAAACTATAGCACCCTGTCATGTTCAAAGCACTAGAAAAACTAGGGATAACAGGAATATATCTCAATGTTGTAAAAGCTATCTATGCCAAGTCATTCTAAATGAAGGAAAACTGAAAAGCATTCCCTCTAAAAACTGTAACAAGACAAGGATGCCCTCTTTCACCACTTCTATTTAACAGAATTCTTGAAACTGTAGCCAGGGCAATTAGATAGACGAAAGAAATTTAAGGGATATGGATAGGAAAAGAAGAAATCAAGCTATCACTATTTGTTGATGACATGATTCTATACCTAGAGGATCCAAAAACAATTCCACTAGAAAACTTCTAGAACTAATAAATGAATTCACCAAAGTAGCAGATATAAAATCAATACCCATAAATCAAAGGCATTTCTGTACACCAGTGACAAATCCTCTGAAAGAGAAACTAGGAAAATTACCCCTACGATGGCCTCAATAAAAAAATAAAATAAAATACTTGGGAATCAACAAAAGAGGTGAAAGACCTCTACAATGAAAACTACAGAACGCTAAAGAAATTAAAGAAGACCTTAGAAGATTGAAAGATCTACCTTGCTCTTGGATAGGCAGAATTAATATTGTCAAAATGACCATACTACCAGAAGCACTATACAGATTTATGCAATTCCAATCAAAATCCCAATGACATTCCTCATAGAAATTGAAAAAACAATCATGAAATTCATCTGGAAAAAAAGAGACCCAGAATAGCTAAAGCAATCCTTATCAAGAAGAGTAAAGCAGGTGGCATCACTATACAAGACCTTAAACTATACTACAGAGCAATAGTAACAAAAATGGCATGTATTGGCACCAAAATAGACATGTAGATGAATAGTAAAGAACAGATAACACAGAGACAATCCCACATAAATACAGTTATCTCATACTAGACAAAGATGCCAAAAAATACATTGGAGAAAAGATAGCCTCTTCAACAAATGGTGCTGGGAAAACTGAAACTCCATATGCAGCAAAATGAAATTAAGCCCCTATCTCTCACCATGCACAATACTCAACTCAAAGTGGATCAAGGACCTAGGAATTAGACCTAAGAGACCTTGTGCCTAACAGAAGAAAAAGTAGGCCCAAATCTTCATCATGTTGGATTAAACCCTGACTTCCTTAATAAGACTCCTATAGCACAAGAAATACAACCAAGAATTAATACATGGGATGGATTCCAACTGAAAAGCTTCTTCTCAGCAAAACAAACAATCTGAGATGAAGAGAGAACCTACAGAACGGGAGAAAATTTTTACCACATGCACATCAGATACAGCACTAATCTCTAAGATATATATAAAGAACTCAAAAACTTAACACCAAAAAAACAAATAACCCAATAAATAAATGGGCCAAGGAATAGGACAGACACTTCTTAGAAGATAAAATACAATCGATCAACAAACATGAAAAAATGTTCAACAATTAGAGAAATGCAAATCAAAACTACTCTAATATTTCATATCACTCCATCATAATGTCAGCTATGAAGAAAACAAAAAACAATAAGTGTTGGTGAGAATGTGGGGAAAAGGGCACATTAATACATTGCTGGTGGGAATGCAAATTGGTGCAACCAATCTGGAAAGCAGTATGGAAATTACTTGGAAAGCTTAGAATGGAACCACCATTTGACCCAGCTATCCCAGTCCTTGGTTTATACCTAAAGGACTGAAAAACAGCATAATACAATGATGTAGCCACATGGATGTTTATAGCAGCACATTTCATAATAGCTAAATTGTGGAACCAACCTAGATGCCCTTCAATAGATGAATGGATAAAGAAACTGTGATATATATACACAATGGAATATTACTCAGCATTAAAAGAGAATAAAACCATGGCATTTGCAGGTAAATGGATGGAGTTGGAGAATAGCATGCTAAGTCAAGAAAGCCAATCCCAAAACAAAGACAGAACGTTTTCTCTAATATGTGGATGCTGATCCATAATGGAGGTGGGGGAGGAGCATGGGAGAAATGGAGAAACTCTGGATATGGCAAAGGGGAGGTAGGAGAAGGGAGGAGGCATTGGGGTAGGAAAGATGGTGGAATGAGATGGACATCATTATCTTAAGTACATGTATAAAGATACAAATAGTGTGATTCTATTTGTGTACGACTGGAAAAATGAAAAATTGTACTCTATATGTGTATTATGAGTGGAAATGCATTCTGCTTCCTTTATTACAAATTAGAATAAATAAATAAATTAAAAATAAAATTTAAATAAATTAACTAATTAAAAATAAAATTTAAATAAATAAATAGGACTGGACCTTGGTGTTCCTCAATGGATGAATAGATGAAGAAAATGTGGTATATATACACATTTTTATTCAGCCATAAAGAAAAATGAAATTATGTCATTTGCAGGTAAATGGATAGAACTTGAGAACATGATGTTATGTGAAATAAGCAAACTCAGAAGTTCAAAGGTTACATGTTTTCTCTCATATGTGGAAGCTAAAGATGAGAAAGGAAAAGAAAGGGGTGGGGGCCAAGGGGATTATGAAAATCGAAGGAAGATCAGTATTATAGAGGAAAGGAAGGAAGGAGAGGAGGGTAAGGGGAAATATTGGGGAATGTAATTGGCCAAATTTTATCCTATGTTGTGTGCATGTATAAATATGTACCAACAAATCTCATCATTGTGTACAACTATAATGCACCACTCAAAAAATATGAGGAAAAAGTACAATCTTTAAAAAAATAAATAAGAAAAGAAAAAGAAAGGGCTGGGATATAGTAGTTTTTTGGTAGAATACCCCTTGATTCAATTCCCAGTATCAAGAGAAAAGAAAGGAAAAGGCAATAAAAACAAAAGCTAGTTATTTGAAAACTTCAATAAAATTATTAACCCTCTTACTAGGTGAAAAGAAAAAGGCAAAAATTACCAATAATAGGAGCAAAAGACAGAGCATCAGAGCAGATTCTACAGATATTAATAGAATGATAAAGAATATTATGAACCAACATTATGCCAATATATTCAACAACTGAGATAAACAAATACTTTGAAAGCTATAAATTACCAAAACTGCATCAAGAAAAAAATGTGACTAGCTATCAATTAACAAAATATGGTTTATAATTCAAAACTTTCTCAAAGATTAAGACCCAGATAACATCATACCTTCAAAGTAATATGTAGGTATAAATTTATTAATATATATAATATATGTAGAATATAGCTTATGTATCCTATAAGTATATATACACACATTTATATAGGATGGATATATATTACATCCTATAGGATGTATATACATACATATAAAATTTCCCAACTATGAAGATTTTTAAGTTATATCATATGTATGATACATATAACATCATATATGACTAAGGTATGTGTTTTTAAATTTATATGATATAACTGAAAAGTCCTAAAAAATATATACAAGCATATTGTGCTCTCCAGCAAGATTCTTTGTTAAGAAAAGGAACTCAGTATAAAATGCAATTCCTCTTTGAATTCCATCCAAGATAGACTTTAGTTACCAGAGTTGCCAACAAGGCCTGATAATAAGGTGACCTGGCCACTTTAGTCATATCAAAGAATAGTATTAGTCTTATAACCTTCAAGGCATTTAAAATTTTAAGCCGTAAATATAAGCTAGTAAAGTAAACCTACTACTGAAATTCATTCCAAAACATTCTTTAACATCATAATCCCTTTCTTTGTGTTCTTTCATCAACTAACATATCTGAAAATAAATTTCAGTAGGTAATAAGGAATAGAGGTGGTAGGAAAGCTTTCTCTTTGAAACACAGTAACTAAAAAATACCCCCTCAGGTCTCCTACATGAAAAAGATCTCTCAAAGGTAATCTGGCCCTTATTAAACTCTGTTCACATTTTTTTTAAATTGCTTAACTGAAAAGTCCTGTTTGAAGATGGATGTTTTCATCAAAGCCAAGAATCATTATAGGGACTCTTGCTATAAGCAGCAGGTAAAGAAATGAAAAAGAGACAATTTGCTTTATAATAGGTATAATTTAAAAGTCTTTTCATAGGTTCAATTTTAAAGTAATATAGAAAGCCAATTAAAATTTTGCTCTTTAAAAATATGTGTACCACATAAACATAACCAACACATATGGGCTTAATATATGTCCGTGCTTCAATATCTGATCTTTTCAAATTATAACTTCACTGAAAGTAGATGTTGGTAATCCTAAGTAAGAAGAAAAAAATCAGTAAATGTCTAATATATACTTAATAAATGAAGTACAGGGTTTTAGCCTACCAGTGTGGGCTTTTTTTAATTTCAGAAAGCAAAGTCAAGTCCAACAATCAAGCAAATGTTTACTGCAAACCTTGTGCAGTGATTTTCTTTTTAAAAATTCTATTTTCACAGCTCAACTTAATTTTTCTCTTTTTAAATCTGATTTCATTTCTCAATTGCTTATAACGTTCCATTTCAATTGAAATTTTAATTCAATATTCAACAGAATAATATTCCTTTTTTCATAAACTTAAATTTATCTCTGTCAAAAAAAAAAATATACCAAATGCGTCACTTATAAGGTGGAAAATTTCTACTATACACATTATACTTGCTAAAAAAAACTTATTTCTACCAATATACAAACAATGAAGCTGAAAGACAACAAAAATTTCTCTTTGAAGGAAATATAAGTCATTACTATATAAAAATTACTATATGCAAGTAAAGCTTTCACTTATATTTCTAAAATTTATTAAAATTATTTTCCCTGGACCCAGAAACACATCTTCTGTAAGATTCACTAGGCTTACATTTTTCAAAATAACTCAATAAAGATGAGTTTTTAAAAATATGAGAATATAAATGTAAAAGGGAAAAGAAAAAATTGATTCAAAACAACATGCAGCAAACATCTCACTAATCCAAACACCTAATGTAGCAATATCAAAACAATTTAAAAATAAGAGTTGTCTCAGCAACTGAATCCAGTACATGCATTCACTTAATTCTTAAAGAAGTTCTTTCTTGACATTTATTTTATTAATTTAGATATAATTTCAGTAAGCAGGGCTACCAGGTTAAAAGAAGCATATCAAAAGAGAAATACATATTGCTGCCAGAAGTAGGTATATGTACATATTATAAAAAAGTACAAGAAAATATAGTGGAAGACAGAAAAAAAAAAACCTCACCAAAAAAAATTTATGTTGCAAAATACAAATAACATTTTCTCTAAATTTATTTAGATAAAAATATATATCCGAATATTCTTCAACAGATTTCAAATTATTAATATATAAAACAGCAATCATGCAAAAATTGTTTATCCTGAAATAACAATAAAATATCATTTATGTTTATCATACTTTGTTTAAAAGAGCAAGGAATCATGCAGTACATTTTTAAACTATTAAAATATAATTGTAAATGTAAATGTGTTTCTATGCTGTTAAAACCCTTGCAGCATACAGAACAGGTCTCAGGAATTTGGACAATTCACCTAGAAATTAA
Source organism: Marmota marmota marmota (assembly GCF_001458135.2). Lineage (NCBI taxonomy): Eukaryota > Metazoa > Chordata > Mammalia > Rodentia > Sciuridae > Marmota > Marmota marmota. The sequence continues at coordinate 88,149,811 of NW_026000026.1, forward strand.
ATTAAATTAATTACATCACAAAATGAAGTATGGAAATAAGATGCTTTTATAACAGCATAATTCTGTGATTCCTCTCCCCTACTCAGAAGGTTGAAATATATTCTTCTATAGAATACAAACTTTTCTTACTAATATTTACAAAGCAGCTTCTAACTTACTCCTCAAATCATACTCTTTACTCTTGATTAATCAACAATACTTTAAAAAATAAAAGATTTGAATTTCATTTCAAGACCTCTTACCAAAGAGAAATGTATGTATACAGTATTTGCTTAATCTCAAATGACTTTAACAAAAGATATAAAAGGGAGAGAAAGAATTATCCAAAGAAAGATTATAAAGTGAAGTTCAAAGCAGTTTTTAAAAAGATGTCTTTAAAAAGGTATCCAAAAGGAGACATCACACAAAACACAAAAACAGTTCAATGTGATAATATTTTTTTAAAAAGCTTTCATATGTAGACTATGGGAAATCCACATATAGTCTTAGACAGTGACTTAACCAATGATGAACGCATATATAAACATGAATCACCACATCTGCCTTCTGAACATAAATTGCCTCCTTAAGATCAATAGATACAAGAAAAAGATAATAAATCCTACAATGCAATTTTATTCTATTTTTCCATATTAGGAACATCTTTTCCCTATTTAAATATGATACTGCATCAATATTCAAGAAGGAAAAATAGTTATTAACCCATATAATGTTCCTGTGACCAAATTCTTTATTTTGAAAAGTTCATGAAAGCAAAGAAGTGCCCTAAAATGTATGAATGAATGAATGAGGTTTTAAAAGTAATCACCAAAGCCCAGACAAAGCAGGAAAGGCAGAAGTTAGAGATGCACAAAGTAAAATCATATTTTCTCTGTTCCTTTTTCTTTTTAATGACTGCTCTCAATGCAATATATTCAAAATTTTAAAATACCACAAAATATTCCATATGACAGGAACCTCAAACTTATAGTATGCTTTAACTCTTCAGCACCTAAACTCACACCACTTTACCTTACTCTTCATTTATTTTCAAAAGGAATTCATGTAATCTAGCAAACATTTTTCTCTATTAATATTACCCATTTCCTCCATCTACACAGAAACTGAGAAGCAAGACTTTTATAAGAGAGGAAAAGTAAATATCAAAGCTTTTGTTGTTTGTAATACTTGCCAAAGAAATCATTTTTTTGTTTTCTTCCTGAAAGAGGAGCAAAGAAAGATTATTGCATCAGTTAGATGCCATTTCCCAAGCTCCGAAGGCTTTTACCAACAAGGACAAACAAATCAGACTGGCTTTGCCATTTCTACAAATAGAATGGTATTACACTTACCATTGTTCAGATAAAGAACATTAGGCCATAAGGAAGTTGTGACTTCATGTCTCACAATAAAACAGTGGCGAACCTTTGTTACTTGCTATAAAATAGTCTGTTAACAACTTCCATGAAATGAAAATTTCTCAGACACTGCACACACAAATAAAGGTGTGCCTGATTTTAATAGAAGGCACAATCCTGAAATTTATATGTCTACCCAACTATATTTTAAATCTACCAGGAAAGTTTGCTATTAAAAGGTACTCACCAAAAATATCATCTGAATAAAAATTATGTTTATAATTTTAGGTGTTTAAAACTTACTTTTTATGAAGAAAGACAAATTTAATTTTTCAGGCATTTCAAAGAAAAAATATCATGAGCCTACTATCAGGCAGACTGTCAGGAAAGATGTTTTTTAGAACAAAGACATGTATGCAGTATATAGTTAAGTGATCATAGGGAGGATGGTTAGAGATGCTAAGATAAGAAATTAGAAGCTGGATTAGATGACTACTAAAAGTCCTGTCAAATCTGCTTTTATATTGTAAGGCATTTTTGAACAATGATTATGGATACATACTGACTGGTTTATTGGAAGAAATATTCACAATGCCTATACTTGACAAGACTTCTATCTAGAATATACAAAGATTCCTATCACGCTTATATTTGACAAAGGACTTGTAAACATATAAGGAACTCCTATAAATCAACAACAAAATGATAAACAAAAGATATATCCAAAAAATTCAAAATAGATATACAAATGGCCAATAAACACATGAAACAGAGCTCCAAAACATTAAACATGGGGAAATAAAATAGCAAACATCCATTGGTGCTTAAATGAGAAAGACTAACTGCCAAATGCTATAAAAAACGGGAAGCACTCTCATTCGCTGCTGGTGAAAATATAGGGATCTTATTGAGTTTCCTTTTTTTTTTTTTTAAACATTCTATTTTTTAATATTTTATTTTTTTACATGATGTTGAGCATGAAACCCAGTGCCTTACATGTTCTAAACAAGCACTCTACCAATGAGCCACAACCCTAGCCCCTGAGTTTCTTTTAAACCTAAACCACATTTATCATACCATCCAACAGTTCTAACAGAACATATGCCCACAAAAAGATCGGCAAGAATGCCTAAAATTTTACTCATAATAGTCATAAAACTGTTAATAATCCAACTATCTATCAATATTAGAATGGATGTAGTATGTTCCTGCCATCGACTACTACTCAGCATTAAAATGAACAAACTACTGATACTTAGAAAAATATGAATCTCACAAAGATTATACTGAGCAAGAAGCCAAATGATTCCAATTACATGACATAATAGAATCAGCAAAACTAATTTATGGTGAGAGAAATCAGATCAGTGGTTGCTTCTGGAGAAGGCAGGGATTGAAAAGAAATAAGAAGGAAGTCTTCAGGGTGATGATAATGTTCTAAATCTTGATAGGGCTGGGGGTTACATGGCATATATTTTCATCAGTACTCTCAAATTATACACTCAGACATTGTGTACTGTACTCCATATAAATTTTACTTCAATTTTAAGAAGCACTCTTCAAGAATTACAAATGTTATAGTCCTAGTAAACTTGCTTTACAAAGTTGTATCATTTGGCAATTTGAAGCTACTTTCTGAGTATAGTAGGCCTCTAAAAATGAGTGAATGAGTCTGTTAACAAAGGAAAATACAAATACAGAAAAGGAAAAAGAATTATAAACATGGTTGGGTAAAAATACTTTATTGTGATAAATTAAAATCAGAAGTATCAGTATAAACTTGACATTTTTAATAGGTATTAAAATATATATATGTAGGCATATTTGTGTATATGTGTATGTACATGTACACATATACACACAATATTTCTTAGTTCTGCTTCAAAAAGAGCCTATCAGCAAAAACAAACCATAGCAATGAGCATATCCAGGAGACAAATTTTGGTTTCTAAATACTACCATTATTCAATAAAAGGAACTAGAACTTCTTAGAGAAATGGTTCATGATGAGATTAGAGCAGAGAAACCACAAGATGAATCTGGAAGTATTTTTTGCAACCAGAAAGTAAGGAAATGCTCAAATAATCATGAGAACATGACAAGAGGAACCAGCTTTAAGGAGCAACCAGTGGCCAAATCTGAGACTCTAAGCATCAAAATAAATAATGATCATAATGCATTTGACACATAACACATTAAATAAGAACTCATAAGTCCATACAGATATAAATCAATAAATGAGGGAAAAGGAAAAGTTTGTACTTATATTCAAATGTCAACTATTAAATATGCAAGGAATGACAGAAAATTAACAATACATACTAAGTGTGGGTAGAATTTTGGGACTGGGGTTATGGCTCAGTGATAGAGCACTCCCTAGCATGGGAGAGGCACTGGGTTTGATCCTCAGCACCACATAAAAAGATAAATAAATAAAGGTATGTGTCCATCTACAATTAAAAATATTTTTTAAAGTTTGATAAAGAACATATTTACATAATCTCAAAGGTTTATTTGAAAATAGTGTTTAATTACAAAGTGAAAATAAGAAGCTTTTAGTGGATAAACTCATCAGATACCACCCTAAGGAAGTGATCAAAGCTACTTAGAACTAGTTGCATTATGATTAGATCCTGAGCCCCAACTTGATACACTGAGAGCACATCACTTCTGTATTTGTAATAAAAGTGCATACCAAAACCTAATTATAGAGAAAAACAGACCCAAATTGAGAGCATTCTAAAATAGCCTGCATTCCTCAAAAATAACTTGAAGAAAGTCCAAGGAATTCTCCAGCTGAAAAGACTGGTGATATAACAAATTATTTAATTATGATATTAGATACTACACCAGGAAAAAGAAAAACTACAAAAACAGTGAAATGTTAGTAATAATTTTTACTCTTCTTACAAATAAGAAATTCCCTTAAAAAGTTTAAGAACTTAGCAGAAGTCATATAATTAGGATATAGTTAAGCCAGCATTAGAAGCCAGTTCTGCCCCCTCTAGAGGATATGCTTGCTGCTTCCCTGGCTAGCCATATAGAAAAGCTACAGTCTTAATAAAAAATTTCATATGCAACAAATTCAATTAAAAGTAGGCATTTACTCATATTCTTTAATAGAATAATCATATGTATATATGTAGACCCCTAACTGTATCCAAGTTGAACATCTCAAGTTACAGGGTGGAAAAGAGATAAAATGAATGTAACGAAATCTATCATTCATTTACTCTATGGCACTTATTTTAAAAGTATTATTACAATATAAATGAAAGTAAACTCTAATTGTACATGATAAGTGAAAATCACAATACAAACTATGGTAAATAGCAAAGAAAGAAACCATAATAACAAACATAAATATATTGTGAGCATAGCTGCTGAATTCAAACATCCATACTTACTAAAGGTACACATACCTTTTCCTAAATGTGTGTTTATGCTCATATATCTAGCTGTTCCTGTAAGGCTCTTGTGTTCTCTGTAGGGTATATGTTTCTTTGTCTCTGGATCAATGTATTCCTTTGCCAAACCAAAATCTATTATATGAATAACTTGCTGGGTTTTGTTTCCTGGTCGTCCTATTAAGAAGTTCTCAGGTTTTACATCTCTGTATATCAAGTTCTTTGAATGAACATATTCCATGCGAGAAATCTGGGTTAAAGAAATAAAGAAGAGGAATTTTATTTTAGGTTTTGATTAACATAAGAAAAAACGATAGAGATAGAGGCAAGAGAGAATAATCACAATGAAAACAACAAAAAATAAATTATTTCAACACTTTAAAAGCAAGATATGTCTATAATTACTCAAATGTACATATATATAACCAATTATGATTTTAAATGTTTGCCCTTACTATTATGGTCACTGATGAATGAAAGTGTTCAAATTTTATGAATTCTTTTCATATCAGCAAGTTTGACTCAATCAACATTAACAGAGGATACTGTCTCATAAAATCAAAAAGCTTTACTGATTTAAAAAAAAAAAAAAACTTGAACTCAGAAGTATTAACAGACATACCCCTAAGGCTGCACTATTCTTCCTCAGTTCAATAAAAGGGCAACTTTTGTTTTTTTCCTGGTACTGAAGAACACACCCAGGGTCACTCTCCCACTGAGCTACTCTCCCAGCCATTTTTATTTTTTGAGACAGGGTCTTCTAAATTTTCCCAGGCTGACCCTGAACTTTCAATCCTCCCACCTCAACCTCCCAAGCATCTGGAATTATAGGCATGAGCCACTGCATCTGGCTATAATAATCAAGCAACTTTTATAATTATACTGAAGAAATTCAAGTGTTTAAATTGTTCAATTAAAAACAACAATAAAGTCAAGCAACATTCAGTATTTCTTTTATATAACATTTATATAACGTTTTTATTTTCCTAGGTATTAAACACTGAAAAATAAAATCTTGAAACTAGAAAATTTTGGAATCCAAATTTAATAATATATTACATTTATATTAACTGTTTTATAGACCCTCAAATAATATTTAATATACAAACTATCACAAAATAAAACACTACAAATAAGAAAATTTAAAAATCTTTCATTTAATAAGGATCATGGTTAACAATGCAATGCAAATATACAGTCATACAGCCCATTCTAGTTTGTTTATTACTTTGGATTGTATAAGATATAATATTCCAAGATCCAAGCTTTTCATTAACAATACATATGAGCATATTCCAGGTCATAAACATTCTTTTAGTACATGCTTTAACTGCATATTATTTATGGCTATTAACAATTTACCCAACTTATCTTGTTAATTTTGCACATTTGTGTTGTTCCCATTTTTTAGTACCAATCTTTGCACATCAAACTTTAAATACATCTGAACACTTCCATATGATAAATTTGTAGAAGTAGAACTAATAAGTCAAACAAAAAACAATTTTAAGACTATTACAGCATACTAATATTGGCATTTATTTCAAAACTGTCTCAATATCATCCTCTGAATTGTTTTCCCATACATTCCCTGAAATTTAAATAATCAGTAAGACACTCAATAATTTATTTCTTATTAATTCATTAAAATTTATTACCAAAAATCCATGTTTCTGAGGGTACTATTTCAGTATTCACCTTAAACAAGAAAGAGTACCAGAAACAACTAACAAAGTAAGCATAAACCAATTTTCATACAAATAAATGCACTTGACAGTTATAGCCATTCTAGAAAGGCCATATGAAAGTAGAAACATTTGTGTTAGGTGAATCAAATGCTCTCAAAATAATGTCACAAAACTTTAATTTAAATTTTCATTTAAAATTTGTAACTAACAAAACACATAACTTTTCAAACAACTCCAAAACACCCTGCTTTACTTACCAGTTGTATAGCTATCATGAGAACTGTTTTAAGAGAAAAAGTTCTGTCACACAAGTCAAACAAGTCTTCCAAACTAGGTCCCAGCAGTTCCAGCACCATAGCATTGTATTTACCACAAGGGCCAAAATAGTAAACTTGAGGTATACCATCTACAGGAAAAGAAAAGTCATTTAATAATTTCATTATCTTAACTATTAAGCCTTTCTTCCTAGGAAATCAATAAACAATTTTTTTAATTTTATACTTTCAAGAACTACAGCAGTATCTTTACTTTTTCCAGATATTCAGTAAACTTTTCCTGACTGAACTTCTACACCCTTCCTATACCTTCTCTTTCAGTGTTCACATTGAAAATTATTGAATGACATTATAAATAATACTTATTGCATTACTGAATGACATTATAAATAATACTTTATTGTCTGTCTCTCCATCATCTCATACATTAGGCTTTCCTAGCTTTATATTTCCATGGCCTAGCTTTATATTTCCATGGCCTAGAGAATGCTCAGAACATAGGAAAAAATCCATTTTTATTGAACAAGGGAGTCACTACTGTCTTTAATAACCGTGTGACAGACAGACTGCTAAAATGACCCACCAGATTCCCAACATCTGGTGTACAAGTACTCTTCCTTTGAATGTGGCATGATTTCTAGGATTTCACTCTAATATTCTAGCTAGGTTAAGTTTGCTTATTTATATACATAGACACACACAATCACACACACACACACACACACACACACACAACACGAATAAAATTAATGTCCCTATCAGTTGACATTCGTCAATCAAAAGGCAGAGTATCTTGATAAGTCTGGCCTAATCAGGTTAATCCTTTAAAAAGCTCTAGAATCATAGATATTAAAAGGAGCAAAGAGAGGCTCTCCTGATAGCCTTAAGAAAGTAAACCACTCCGGTTGGCCTTAAAAAAGCAAACCATATTGTTGTGGAAAGAGTCATATGCCAGGGAAAAGCCTCTAGCAACTGAGGGCCTTGATCCTATAGCAATGAGAAGCCAAATTCTAGCAAAAACCATCAAGCTTCTTAGAATGTTGTTTGAAAGAAAAATTACACAACATATTTCACATTTCTACACCTTTGTCTTTACTTCTAAGTAAATCTGTATAAGTTTTGATGAGGGGTAAATGAACCTATTTCTTTTACACACATATCAAGGACATGCTTGTGGCTGAAGTGAATTGATAATGTTGTGCAAAGGATAGTTGTCACCAACTCATTTCTTTATGGTCCATAATGAAATAAACATTTTTGTATATGATTAATTCTGTAAAAAGATGCATGTTCAAAAGATCTATGATATAGAGATATCTAAGATGTCTTGTAATCTTAATCTAATATACTTTAGATATTTTAATTTTTTTTTCTTAAGGAAAACATTTAGTATAGTGCAGAAAAATCCTTCATGATATTTTCATGAAAGGTTACATAACTTTTCAAACCTAAACATAAAATTTGTTATAGAAAATTCTTTAAACCAAACATTTTAATCTAGGACTTCAATTTGATTTGTTCCTTCAATCTAGTTTTTGTGGCCCTTAGAAACATATACAAAAAAAAATCCACTGCTAATATAGCAATAAAAATATTTTGGGTTAAAAAAAAATCAAACTAATAGGCTTAGAACTGAGTTCCATATCAGATCATAGGCCACGCTCTCACCTTAAACTGACAATCCAGCTAGGCCATGCCTGGACTCCTGACCCATGAAAATTGTGATATAAAAAAGTCCCTTGTTTTAAGATACTGAGTTAGTAATAATTCATTGTGCAGCCATACAAAATAACACACACTCCAAACATAAAGCCTAAATGCCCAGAATTCACCTGTATTTTAAGAGCAGATTTCCAATAATCTAACATATAGCAAGTAATCAATTTACCTTAACAATTCATTTATCTATTTATTTATCACAAGAAAAATGAAGTTCCTCTACCACAAATGTCTGAAAAAATTTCAAATAATTTTTTTCCAGTAACTTTAAAAGGGAGAAAAATCTTTCTAAAATATAATTTCTAAAACTTCCCTTTCTTTTTAATAAGAAATTTGGGAAACATGGATAAATTCTTGTTGATGACCCTATCATTTTGAATATAAATTATTGCAGCACCAGAATAGAACACACCAAAATAGAAACCAGGACAACTAGGTTCTTAGTCTAGCCTGATGTTCTCCAACTCAGCTGTGTGCCACTCAGCCTCTCAAGTTGGCCTGTAGTGGTAGTCTGGATAAGACTAGTATATTTCAATGCAAACATGAGTTAGGCAGCACAACATCTGGGGGCTAGAAAGAGAGACAATATTGCACAGCAGGGATAGAGGAAACAAGTTCAAGCTATACACATAATCCCCTCTTCAGAAACTGAAACACTGATATGTTCCCATGTGTATTTGTCAATACCTCTGCAAACACACAAACACATTTACACACATACACATACACATGCACACACACAAATCCCATACTTTGTCCCATTTTCCCTTAGCACCTGGAACCACAATCTTAGTATAAGCCACTCCTACAATACCCAGTCTCATCATATGTGTCAAATCCACCCCTCAAGTGTGAAAATGCACAGAAAAGTTTCAGAAATAGTGAGAGGCTCACTAAAGTTTATTCCAATTCTGATAGCTTATTTTTACTATGTATATACATTAAGAGCTGAAACTCATAATTAAAACTTATAAACGGCACTCAACTACTAGAACTTTTCAACAGCTCTTAGCTATCAAGCCTTTAAAATTCTTTCCACAATGCTTTTTCTCCCCCTCCATGCCACTGGAAGTTATCAGTTTTTATGCTGTCAATTTAACAACCTCTAATAACTCATTTCCACTCTTTAGTTTGTTGCTTCTGATCTGCAGGTACAAGGAAACAAGATTATCAAAGCTTGCTTCAATTATATGTAGAATTTAAAATTAACAGGTTTTGAAGTTCTTTCATGAAAGGACTGTCATAGGACTTCTCTAATTCCTTCTGAGTCACCACTTATTTCCTAAAAAAGTGATTGAGAAATGATCTCTGAATAAGGTAACTATAGACTTTTAGTTTATTAAATGACTGAATTTTTTTCAAATGTTTTTAAAGATTCCAAAAAAAAAAAAAAATGGAAAACCACTTAGAGATCTCACTATTTTAATTCAATGGTGCTTTAAATAAAAAGTACAGGGGGCCACTATTTGGAGGTCAGACTCCTGCAACAGACCCCAAATGAATTTACTAAAAGTCAAAATGGAGTCACCTGTGCTAAAGTTCAACATCACTAAAGGAAATCAAGCTATTTATCTGAACTTTTAAGAAACCAGGAAAAATGAGAGAGAACAACCAAATGTCTCAAAGGCTAGTTTCAATCATCATGATAATGATAATGAAGTTCCCTCTGCTTTAATCCTTACAAAAAAGCAGCAGCATAAAGTAACCTCAGGGTTTTTGTTTTGCTCTAGGGATTGAACACAGGGTTTGGCATGTTAACAGGCAAGCACTCTACCACTAAGCAACATCCCCAGACCTTTTTAAAATTTTATTTTGAGACAGGGTCTCCCCAAATGGTCCATGTTTGGCATAAAATTCACGATCCTCCTTCCACAGCTTCCAACCTGCAGAGTAGCTAGGATTACAGGTGTATGCCACTGCACCTGGCTCAGTAATCTGGTGTTAACCAGTTATGTTTCTATTGTTCTGTCTTTCTGTCCCCAAAGCCCTACAAAAAATAAATAAATAAATAACTTTGAAATGACCAATCTACTTTTTGTCCTTTGTTTCTGCTTTTTTTCAGCCCTTCTCTTCTATAAAACCCAACTCTTCTGCTCAGCTCTTCAGAACACTTTATTCTGTTTTAAGGAAAGTATTGCAGGACTCTGGAATCAAAAATAAAGCCAATTAGGTAAGATCTTTACACTATCCTGCTGTGTATCCTGTGTCCCCTGACAAGTGCATAAAACAAATAAAAAGTATGCTTGAGAATGAACAAAGAGGGTTGGGGATGTAGCTTAGAGGTAGAACACTTGCCTAATAAATGCAAAGCCCTGGTTTCACTCTCCAGAACCTAAAAGAAAAAAATAAAAGAGGATGGACAAAGAGACCCTATTACTTCAAGGAAGATGTCAACAAAATTATTTGTTACCAACAATAGCTAATAATATTCAAGCTTTCAAGCAATAATTAGAGTTGTGCAAAATTTTTATCTGCCAAGGTAGCTTTGACAGCTTCCCAACTTACAAATTTCTTCTGATGAAACTGTAATGATATTAACTATTTTGATTTGAGTAATAAAACATCAATATTTGAAATATATGCATAACTCAGTGAACCAGTATCTTCCAAAAGACAATGCACATAAGTTACATGCATGGATAAGTGGTCCAAAGTACAATGGATTTTAATATAAGTAGAAAATTTTTTTTGATAAGGCTTCTCACTCTACATTATAACTCACTTGTAAGAAACTCCTATTTTCAAGTTTTGGTATAGTACCAAACAGTATACATAATTTAAAGACTTATTAATCAAGGTCGAAAAATCATGGGTTGAAGTGTTGGTGAGAATATGAATTAGGTTTGAAGGGAAATTATCCTTTGCTTTTCAAAGTAAGCAAAAGTATGCACACAATGATTTTCAAGCTGTATTGTTCCTTGGAGTTGAAAAAAAGAACTGGCAATTACCTAAATATCCACCAATGCTAGACTAATTATATAAATGAATTATGCTAAACCCATCCTGTGGAATACAATTTTAACTGTCTTCAGAGATAACTGTGAAGAACAAACTGCTGCTATTTACATCTTATAATACTACTGATTAAATGTGTTATTCAAAATACAATCAGGTATTACTTTTTAAATAAGATTTTAATGTTATGTGTGTAAGTGTGTGTGTGTAAGTGTGTGTGTATAAACTCATCAAGCCTCAGCAATTTAGTGAGGCTTTCAGTAACAGTGAGACCCTGTCTTCAAAGAAATGAAAAGAACTAGGGATGCAGCTCAATGGTAAAGTACCCCTGGGTTAAATCCTCAAGATAAATAAATAAATAATAAGATAAAAATTTAAAAATCCTGAGACCCAAATTTTTGAGAACTGTTGTCCTAGCTGTAAGTGCAGATATGAACAAATAGGTACAGTGAGTTATAGACTTGGCAAGAATCCTTTTGTTAAAATAATACAATACCTACACGTAGCTATAAAATTTTACCAATTACCCCAAATAAAAGAAATCAAGTCTCCTTACTGGAGAAATAAGCAACATCATTTCTGTGAAAATTCTATTTATACATTTAGAAATTATTCTAAAATTCAAAGATAAAAAATAACACCACTTACAAACAAGTAAAAGTGTAATACTCCAAAAATTAAAAAGAATTTAGTTTATTATCTTTTTGGGACTAAATAATTATGGAAAAAATGACTATTATTCTTATACAACTCCAATGCACAATGTTATAAGCCTTTTTTTCTTGCAACATGCAAAAGTACATTTAATGCAAAAATAAATATGAAATTACCATATTTTTCATGGTTTTATACATTCTATCTTTTTAATATTGTATTAAAATTTTTTAAATATTTCAGTATTTAAGAAAAGTTAAGTCCCTCATTACAATTTAGATACCCTGTTAAAAAGCATGGTTTATTTTTTTAAGATTCTTCTTGGTAAATTACTGAAAAATATAACACCTACCATACAACACACATTATAGTCTTAATGACTATATCATATAAACCAAACTTCTTTCTTATTGACAATGCATGGCATTCTTTAAATGTATACATTCTCTGTAAACTACAACTTTGATAGAAAAACTTCATATTCTTTACTATGATGCTAATACCATAGTAACAATAAACATGCATATTTACCTATAAATTCGTCAATTTTAGCAACAAAACTTACAGAAATTCCCATAGAGACCCCAACAAGAATTAGAAATATTACCCATTTTCAAAATGTGACAACTAAGACAAAGGAACTCTTAAGAATTTGGTACATAAATATTGGTTATCCAGGTTGAGTGCATTTATATAATGACTAACCCAACCTATAGTATTCTTCATGATTTTTAGTAATACTAAAATACAATAGGCATTATTCCAATAAATCACTTACTTTCATGCTTTTTACAATATTTCTTTTGTTTTATCACACAGAATCTTATAAGACATAGAAAGACAACAAAATTTTTATAAAGTGGTCTGAGAAATTTGATCATGCAATGCTGAACAAAATGAATTTTAGGTATTACTCAAAATGTTTATAAAGCTTGAACTATTACCCACAATCCTTCTCAAAAGTAAGTAATTTGATAAAATTTCCATACATTATTATTATTATCTTGATTTATCATTATCTTGACAATGCAAGAAGGTTCAAAGAAGAAATGATCAGGTTATGACAACATTAATTCAATCAGTGAATTGATCACCTGATGGAATTAATTGAGTGGTAGCTGAAGACAGGTGGGGTGTGGCTGGAGGATCTGGGGCATTGGGGCATGGCTTTGAGGTATATATTTTGTATCTGGCCAGTGGAGTACCTCTCTCTGCCTTCTGATCATCATGTGAGCTGCTTCCTTCTGCCACATTCTTCTGCCATGATGTTCTGCTTCCCCTCAAGCCCTAAAAATTGGAGCCAGCTGTCTATGAACTAAGACCTCCGAAACTGAGTCCCTAAATAAACTTTTCCTCCCCACTATAGTTGTGCTGGTCTGGTTTTCAGTCACAGCAATGAAAAAGCTGATTAAAACAATTATGGAGTTAACAGAAAGAAGTAAAGAGTCTTAGAAAAAAAATTAACTAGAGGCGTCCAAAACATGTAGGGACAGAATCAAAGTAAAACATGTAAGATACACAAAAATCCTCACATTTTTAGCAAGACACAAATCAAGGGGGAGTGGAGCTTGTGTAAAAAAGGAAGAGAGGTTTTTCTAACAGCTCCGAGAAGGCAATACTATAAAGTTACAATTTTAAAAACAGCCACTGCTGCTATCATTTAATCACTGTTTTGAACTATACAGTTCAAGAACCCCTCAAAAAGTCAGGCTACTAACTTAAGAAATTATGATTTAATGTTTGCATGATCCTTTTGGGGGAAGGGGTGGGGTACCAGGGATTAAAACCAGGTGCTTAACCACTAAACCACATCCCCAGCCCTTTTTTTGTATTTTATTTAGAGAGAGGGTCTCACAGAGTCGCTTAGGGCCTCACTAAGTTGCCAAGGCTGGCTCTGAACTCACAATCCTCCTGCCTCAGCCTCCCGAGCCCCTGGGATTACATGTGTGTACCACCACACCCAGCCTTGTCTGCATGATCTTGAGGAATATTTTTAATATCATTTCTATAGTCAGAGATTTGCTAAGAATCTTTACTTTTTCAGATAAGAAGTAACTATAACAGAAAAAGTTATTTTACTTCCTATGATAAAAAGGAATTAATTAGGGCTGGGATTGTGGCTTAGTGGTAGAGTGCTTGCCTAGCGTGCAGGAAGCACTAAGTTCGATCCTCAGCACCACATAAATGTAAAATAAAAATATTGTGTTCACCTAAAAATTAAGAATAAATATTTTTAAAAAGGAATTAATTGCCAAGTTTCTGCCACATAGCCTACTTCAACTTTCTGATGTCAAAGAAATAAGTTAATATAAAGAAGCATTACTCAGACTCACAGATCTTCATAACAAACTTTCCCATAAAATCTTAAAATATTTCCATGCATTTTCATGTAACATCAATAATTCAAATGCATTTTAAGCAAATAAAAATTTGTAACAATTAAAGTCTTTCTCTGGAAAATGAATTCTTTAGATGGCTGAACTGTACAGTCCAGAAAAGTCTATATAAACTTTAATAAACTTTTTATAAAGTTTTATTATAAAACCTTCTGCATATTACCTTGGTTTACCATTTCCATTAATTTAAATATTAGCATTAATTTTCTTCTATCTCTAGTTCACTAAAATCAAGAATTAAATGTACCTAATTATAGAATAATACAAAAAAATCAGTTAAAATAAATAAAAACTTGAAATGGTATTACTTATCGAAAAGTAAAATAAACTCAAATTTAATAATATTGCAATTTCACACTAAGGTTAAGATACCAAGTTTTAAACATATGATCGCAGATGTGACAAGGCTATAGGAAATCTGGAGATTATATATCACAAATTCACATATAATGAAAAAAAGACATCTATTTTCCTCATTTAACAATTTATCATTACAACTATTTACCAAGGACCTACAATTGGTATTCATTTTGTTCAGTTCCAAGAAGGAAAAGGTGAACATATCATTATCACTGTCCTCAACATAAACAAATAGTAACATATAATAAAAGAAAAATAAAAGTACATTTAAAATAATATCTGATCAGAGTAAAAGCCCCTTTTCTGAAGAGCAACAAACAGATGTCAGCAAATGCACTTCAAACTGAGTGACATTTAGCTCAGGGTTAAAGGAAGGAAGGAATTCACTGGGAAAGAAAGATATTCCAGAAAGGAGAATATAGACATGTGAAATAATATTATTCAAATAATAATAAATGGAATGCAACTAAAAAGTAGATAGTAGAAAGAGGAAGAAATTTGGTCTCTATGCTAAATGATGAACTCCTATGAAGAGGTGTAAGGAAGAAGGTTAGACGTACAAAAGGAAGTCAATTCAAATGAAAGTGACAATGGGGACAAAAAGAAGAGAATGAAATCAAGAGGGATTCTGAGACAGAACTGACAGAACATTTTGACTATCCCAACAGGCCAAAATCACTGAGGAGACTAACATTTCAGCTTGAATGGGTGTGCAACTCATAAAATTTGGTAATCTAGAAGACCAAACAGGTCTATTGGAAGAGAGGAAAATCACTGGAAGGTGAAAAGAGTTCAATTCTAGGTACACTGAACTTCTGATTCCAGTAGAGACATTCGTGCATAAAGGAGACAAAGAATTGGAACTTGTCTTTATACAGATGTTCATTTGATCCTCTCTTCCCTCGCTCTTATTACAAAAGATCCTGGATTGTAAGAAGAAAGTTACACACAAAGGATAGGAGGCTGAGCAGTTATGCCAATCCTACGATTGCCTGCCCCACAACTCCTTATTTATTTTCTTATGTAATATCCTTTATTTGTTTAAGCTACTTGTATCACAATTTTTGTCACTAACAGTCAAATCATTCCTACCCAACACAATGGACCCCACAGCTTCGTCCTCAATCCTTTACTCTTATCCATCCCTGTACTCTCCCAAGGAGATCTTGTACATTCCCTTTGCTTTCAAAACCATCTCGGTACTGATGATTCCCAAATCTAGAATTTCATTTTACTTAGGGAATGCTAAGTAGATGTGAGAAAACAAGATTATTTAGTACATTAAATTCGCTATCACAGAAAGTGACAATGGGATAAAACAATATTCTCATCCTTAGCTAAAGCTAAGTAATGTAAGTCACTCCTTCATATGCACACTGAAAACAAACTTTTGATCATATATAACAGATTCAGTAAATTAAAAAAAAAAAAAAAGAGGGATGTTTCCAGGGATGCTAGGTGAAAGGAAAATTAGACACACTAACTTACAGGAGGACTAAAACTCAGACAGAACCAGACAAATTGTTTACTTTTTCACAGATACCTCACTAAATAATTCTAAATAAATCTTTCCTTTTAATTTATTCTTTATTATGGCAAAAATCCATAACATAAGTTTATCATTCTAATCATTTTAAATGTACAGTTCAGTGGCACTAAGTACATTCACATTGTTGTATAACTATCACCATTATCAATCTCCTGAAATTTTTCATCATCTTAAACTAAAACACCCTTTAAACAATAATTTCCATTTTTATTCTCCCATAAGCTCTACCCTTATAATTTCTGTCTGTATGCATCTGTCTACTTAGGTACCTCAAGAAAGTGGAATCATAGAGTATATGGCTTTTTCTGACCGGCCTCTGCAACTCAGCACAACATCCTTAAGGTGCATCTATATTGTAACATGTCTCAAAAATTCCTTTCCTTTTTAATGAATAATATTCGACAGAAATTATGCACCACATTTTTCTATCAACAGATATCTGACTTGCTTACAGCTTTTGGCTACTGCAATACTGCTATGAACATGGGTGTACAATTATCTGTTGCAGTCCCTGCTTTCAATTCTTTTACATATGTATCCAGAAGTGGAATTTCTAAATCAAATGGTATTCTGTTTAATTTACTGAGGAACCACCAATTTTCCATGGTGGCTGCACCATTTTATAATTCCCACCATTAATGTACAAGAATTCCAATTTCTCCACATCCACACTAATACCTGCTGTTTTCTGGTTTTAGTTTTGTTTGTTTAGTTGCTATACTGAAGTGGGTGAAGTGGCATCTCAATAAGATTCTGAGTTGCATTTCCTTTATTTATTAGTGATGCTGAGTTAAAGTTCCTTACCCATTTTTTAATTGAATTGGTTCTATTTTTGTTGTTAAGTTTTAGGAATTATTTATATACTCTGCATATTAATTAAGTATAACTTTAATATATTTTTAAAGAAAATGCTAACAAGCAAGTTATCAAAATAAAATATTATACTGCATGATTTATAGGTTGAGATTGCTTGAAAAGGCTCATATATGATTAAGAACAATCTGAAAATATAATCATTCCAGCTATCAATTCCAAAATAAAATTGTTTTGGTCATCAGTTCTCCCAATTAAGCACTCTTGTTTTTCTATAAGGTTCACATAGGTACTTAAAGGTATTTTTTGTTTGTTTTTTTTTAACTTCACAACTGATATAAATCAAAAAAATATATTCAAAATTCATGTGACTCATGAAATATTCGAAAATATCACATTTATCATAGTTTCACAGCCACTATTATATACAACTTCTGGCAATACAATTCACATTTCAATCTATAGAAATAATACCATGGCAGCAGGAAACCTCCTTAAGTATAAAAGCTACCCAAAGGGTGGTACCTGCACCTGTGCTACACAGTAGTCCTATGGTATGTGACTGCAAAAAGATATATAAATGTATGTTTAATTTAAAGTTAAAATGGGTGAATATTAAGATACTAAAAGTATACTTTTATTACTCAATACAACTAAATTCCAAATTGACTTATTTATTCTTATCAAATTAAACCATTTTCTAAATAAAAGTTCTACTACTTTACTAGATAGCACTATGTGTTTTTATCTTCATAGTACCCAATCTGCCTTCTAACAGCACCTCAATTTCCCAATAGACAACCATTGTTCCCAATCTCAGTTCCTAAGGTCCAGGTAGTTCCTGGGATGTGCACATAACCTCACTTTGGGCAAGCAAATTCATAGTGACTCAAACAAAGGAAGAATGGGACTCAATATAAAACAGTAAAATTTAGTCCTAGCACTTTTGCTGGAGAATTTTTAGAAAAAAAGGATGTTTTTATAATTGCTAAGCCTAGTCTATGATGGCTACCTTTGCCATCTTTAAGCAGAGGCAACCAGACAGTGGAGCTTATACATACAAAGAACAGTAAATCATAAATAGTCAAGATATTGATGACAGTGTTTGAAACCCTGGATGAAGCAATCTCGCATATTGTAGGTTATTTCCTGGAATTTTCAGCATCTATGTCATAAATTTGTGTTGTTTTCTTCTTTTCTACTTAACTTCTTACCTGACAGTCCTAACTAACATGTATGGATTTACATACAATTAGTTTAATCGCTGTAACTTAAAACTCATTTGTCAGTGTTAATTCTGGTAACCGAGGTCCTGCTACCATGTGGATGTAGAGTGTCTTCCAAAAGCCCATCTATTAAAGGTTTAGTTGCTAGCCTGTGGCACTACTGAAAGATGGTAAAAACTTCTACCATAGGGCCTAGTAGAAGAAAGTTAAGTCAGTAGAGATGTGCCCTTGAAGGAGATTTAGGACCTGGCCCCTTCCTCCCTCTCTCTGAATCCAAGCTGCCACAAGCAGAACAGAATTCCTCCACGGATGTACTCCTGCCATGGTATATTACTACTGGCACAGACCCAAAACATCAGGGTCAACTGACCATAGACTGAAACCATGAACCAAAATAAATCTTTCCTCCCTATAAATTAATTACCTCAGGTGTTCTGTCATAGCAATATGGAAAGCTAACAAAGGCCTGTTTGTATCAGACTTAAAAATGCATTATACAAAGCCTATTGTAGGGTAGGGGATGCTCAGTGATAGAGTACTTGCCTAGCAAGTGCTTGGCCCTGAATTTAATCCCCAGTACCACAAGAACTTAAGGGGGGAGGGGGGGGGAGGAAGAAAAGTAGTAGTAGTAGTTGTTGTTGTTGTTGTTTATAGCATTAGATGCTTTAACACAAAATTTTAAACTTGTCCCTGCAATGACTCATTTGTAAAGTTTTACTCTTATAAAAACAACCCACAAATCTCTATAATATATGAAGAAATAGCTCTACGAAGCTTACAAAAGAATCCATGATAATAATAAAAATAATAATAATGTAAACAAGCTTACAAAAGAATACATGATAAAAATAATAATACATAAAAATTCCATTTTATTAAATCTGGGGAAACAAAACACACTACCTACATTATTAAAAAAAACTGTACAAGTAAATTTATTATGATTAAAAGAATAAGAGTACACAAAACTAGAGCTGTGAAAAGCTTTAACAGAAGAAATATAAGGTACAGTACAAAATGTTTCCATTAATTTTTTCCAATGACACACAATATTTATTTTCACTTGAATCCAAAGTTTATATAAAAATACACTTCTGTTAGTTTCTCAGTTACTGTGACAATTAATAAAAGACTGATGGCTTAAAACAACAGAAATGTATTCTTTGAAAATCTAGATAGCAGAAGTCTGAAATCAGTCTCAAGGGGCTGGCAAGTCCACGCTCTCTTTATAGGCTCCAGGAGATAATCCTAAATGCCTCTTCCAAGAAAGACTTCATAGCTACAAGCATTCCCTGGTTTATGGAAGTATCAGTCCATCTTTCCCCCATGGTCACACTGCCCTCTACTTTTCTGTGTATATAAAATAACTCTCTGCCTTTCTCTTACAAGGATGTTGTTTGTGATTGCACTTAGGACTTGCCCAGATAATCCAAAATAATCTTTCCATCTCAAATTCCTTAATTTAATCATGTCGGGCTGGGGATGTGGCTCAAGCGGTAGCGCGCTCGCCTGGCATGCGTGCGGCCCAGGTTCGATCCTCAGCACCACCAAACAAAGATGTTGTGTCCGTCGAAAACTAAAAAATAAATATTAAAAAAATTCTCTCTCTCTCTCTCTCTCTCTCTCTCTCTCTCTCTCTCAAAAGAAAAAAAGTTATAAAAAAATCATGTCTACAAACTCTTTGCTATATAGTAACATTTACAGGTTCCAGGGATTATCATATGACTATCTTTAATGGTACCATTTTTCAGTCTATTACAAGACCACAATAAACTTCAATAGCTATAATATTGCTCAAAAGGCTAAGAATATGGAAGCTATATGTATTTTATATTCTCAATTTTTTTATAATACTCTCAATCTGTGCTAACACCAACTAAAAGCTCCCAATTTTCATATTTAAAATAAATAAGGGCCTTTCAGACTATAATAAGACAATGTCTGGTAAGCACAGCCTGCAAGAAATGTCTCTTTTTTTAATTTTTTTTTTTTAGTTGTAGATGGACACAATACCTTTATTTTATTTGTTTTTATTATTATTATTATTATTTTTTATGTGGTGCCGGTGATCAAACCCAGTACCTTCATGCAGCTAGGCAAGCGCTCTACCACTAAGCCACAACCCTGGCCCCTCTAAAAATGACTAAATCAAATTTAAAATACTATTCCTTGAATCTCAAGAATGACTATCATGCAATTCTATCTTATTTCAAATTTTTTAATTAATGTAAGACTTTACCTCCAGATCCTAACTGCTTGTAGAATCTGTATTCCAAATGTAGCTGTGGTGCTCTGGATTTCATTGGCTCCTAATCAAAAAACAAATGAACAAAGACATTTAAGTTAAGAGATCATTAGGCCCCAATTCCAAATGTTATAAATTTTGGTGTCAACTCTTATATTCTACTAGGCATTTTTCACTAAAATTATATCTGTATAAAAATCAACACCATGTTCAAAGTAAAATTAACTGATGTCATCCATAAATATATAAATGGTATGTAGCTATTAGATCAAACACTAGGGATTTCTATTATGTTCAACTATTTGACCCTGGAAAAAATATACACTGAACATTCATGACTAAGGAAATGTTGGCCCTTACACTATTTCTCCCATTCCCAGAAATTCAGCTCTGAACTGTGTATATCTGATGTAAAGGTTCTAAGTTAACATGAAGACAATGAAAAGCATGAGGAGTTGAGAGTGTACCTCAGTGGTAGAGCATGTGCTTAGCATAAATGAATGAGGCCCTGGGTTCAAATCCCAACATCCCCTTCCCCCCAAAAGAGGTAAGAAAGAGCAAAGATGGTAATATGAAAAATGTTGACAGTAATATCTTTTCAAAAAATTTTTTTATACTTACATATAATAAAACAGAGTTTTTAAGTGATAGATCCATTAGTTTTGTTAATTACATATTCTCCTATAATCAACATAACAAATGATCTACAGAATATGTAAATGATCTTTTCCAAAGAGACTATTTTATTTTTATCACCCTTGGGTTAGTTTTGCCTATTGTTGGATTTCATCTAAATGATATTATACAGTTTATGCTTTATACTGTATAATATCCCATTTTATACGTGTAAATAATAAACTGTTAAAAAAATCAATGTTTTATAAATCAGACTTTTTAATCAATGTTTTTTTTAAGATTATCCCTATACACATATGCTCACAGACAGAAGTAACTAAACTTTTGAATACTATATACAACATTAAATGTGAAAATATCTGTAAGAAAAAGAAAACTATCATAATTATACAGGAAATTTAGGCAAGAACCAATAGGAAAGTATAACAAGGTAACAGATACATACAATATGCTTAAAACAGTGCCTTCTACATAGTACTTTATTATCTGTAATTCTTCAAATAACAATCTAAAAGTATGTAATCTTAAGATGTACAAGATGCCCATTTATGAATAGATCTGGAGACTATCATGCTAAATGAAACAAGCCAATCTCAAAAATCAAAGGCCAAATGTTCTCTTTGATAGGTGGATGCCAACACACAATAACAATATGGGAAAGGTAGAAGTTCACTGGATTAGACAAAGGGGAAGGAAGGGAAGATAGGGGGAATGGGAATAGGAAAGACAGTAGAATGAATTGAACATAATTTTCCTATATTCATATATGATAACACCACCAGTGAAACTGCACATCATGTACAACCACAAGAACGGAATCCTAGTTAGAATAAGTCATACTCTATGTATGTATAATATGTCAAAAATACACTCTAATGTCATGTGTATGTAAAAAGAACAAATTTTAAAAAGATGCCAATTTATGCAATCATAAGTGAAATTACATACAATATGCCCTAGGTAAAAAATAAATTCACATAACTGACTTGATCAACTAGATTCCAGTACTTAACTAGCAATAAAATTTTATTATACCATCACATAGCAAAAGTCCTTTTACCACGGGGTGACATTTTCATTATTCATGCACAACCAGTTGTTATATATATGTGCAAAATCTATGAGGGTGATGGACAAGGTCAAATTGAAAAATTATTTGAAAACAAACTATCGGCATGAACTAGGATACCATTATATATTTTTTAAAAAAACGTACATAGAAATACCAAACTATGGTCTAAACAATTTATGTAAAGATTTTTCTGTCCTCCCAGTATATTTTTTGGATGAACTTGAGGAAAGCATGACTAAATACCATACTTCAACCTCAAAATACTAAAGACATAGATTCTAAACATATTCCCAGTTACCACCAAGTATTGAGAAATTATTATGTATAAAGCTGATTGCTGTGCTTTAAAAAATGACAAAATTTTTTAAAGGAAAAAACATAATTAAAGGGATAGTGATATGCCACAAAATAAACTAAAAAGCAATGCTTGTATGTATGTGTAAGAAGACTTAAAAATGACAGAACAAATGGTTACTAAGGCATGAGAGGTATGAAGAAAACAAACAAGCACCAAATCTAAAAAATAAATGATCTAAGGTCACTACTTGATGACTGAAATAGACAAGGAAAGTAGCCTAGAGCAGTGGCTCCTGCTTTGAAACATGGTTTAGCTGCCTTGGTCTAGCTGATTAAAATCATTGACATACAGGACATATTTTCTTGAATGCAGCTGCTCACTACAGGATGCTGCATCAGTAACACAGAATACAGGCCATACCTCTATACTTACACTCTACCCGCTTAAACCCAAAACCATAAAATGTCTAGACTCAAGAACATTGGCCTTGAACATGGAAAGGAAGAATTCCAAAGAAAGAAAAATCAGTAGTGTCCATTCAGTTACTGTCCAGCTCCTGTATCCTGGGCCTCCTCACTATGATTCACATATAGTAACTCCTCTTATGTGTACTGATTTCATGCTCATGAAGAAACTTTAAGTTTTAATTTAGTTTTCTATGTAGATCAGCCTACAGGAAGGAAACATTATTTATACTGATTTAGGCATTTTGCACCCATAATAATAAAATATGTCATTATAAATTAGAAATAAACCCTGCTGAATATTTTCATTTCTGAGAAATTAACTGTGAGAATGTAAATCCAACTCTAGAAACAGAAACAATCTTGGTATAATGACCTAATCAGATTTTATGTGATAGGTGCTAGGGTGTATAACTCAGTGGTAGAGTGCTGGATTGCTGAATTCAATTCCCAGTAACACAAAATTTAATTAATTAATTAACTAACTAAAATAAGATTTTCTATCATAATGCCAAAGAATAAACTTGAAACCAAAGTGAACTTATCAAAACAAATGCCAAATAACAACCAGCCAATCTCTCCTTATGGTGCCATAGTCTACTATACATCTTTATTTTCAAGTGAAAATAAACAGTATTTCTTACAGTGAAACTTGGTCTATACTCACAAAGACACATTAAATAGGAGTTTTCTACTTCATCTCAAAAGTTATTCTAATTCCTCCTACTTGCCTCTTCCTCAAAAAGTCTCTCCTTTATATATTAGTTTCATATCACCCTAATAATACAAATTATATCAGCAGAGACAAGATCGGTAAAGGCAAGCAGACCAAAAAACCAAGCCAAGCTAAGCCTCAGGGAAACGTGAGTGGCAAGTCAGATAGAAGAGCAAAGTATGGCTTATAAAAATAATTCCTAGGTCCCAATTCTTCCAAAGAGATCCATCCTCTAACTATTATAGTAGCACATTCAGGACTTCAGAACTGTCCCATTAAGTCACATAAGGTGGTGCATTCCTGTCATCTCAGATACTTGGAGATACTAGGTGAATCATGGATGCAAGGACAGCCTGGGCAATGTCATGAGGTCCTGCCTCAAAAACAACAAACCAACCCAGACTAGTCCCAGGGGAGCCAGTTTTCCCTGCTATCCTACACCCACATCAAGAATTTCTGAATCCCTAAAAGTCAAACAACAGCCAGCTTTACCTGATTTATAAAATGTCAATAGAAAAAATTTCAGAAGCTTACTTGAAAATATGTTTTCAAAGAATGTAATTCTGAATACTTAAGGACATATTTGTTTTGTCCAAATGCTTGAATCAGGAAGAGAAATCTTCTTTTCTAATTTTTATCTAATTAAAAATGCTACCTTAAATTAAAAATTGGGTGAAAATTGGGCTGGGGTTGTGGCTCAGTAGTAGAGCACTTGCCTAGCATGCGTGAGGCACTGAGTTCAATCCTTAGCACCACAAAAAATAAAATAAAATAAAATAAAATAAAGGTATTGGGTTCATCTATAACTAAAAGAAAAAAAAAAATAGAGCCAAAAATTATTCGGTAAAGTTGCCAAAGTAAAAGGACTTAGTTTGTGAAGCACAAAGGAACACTAACATTCTACACAGATCAATCATGTACTTGAAGGTCATGATGATGTTAGGATTTTAGTAATGAAAAAAGCAGACTATGCATATTATTTTTCCCTTTCAAATAAACACCCAAATTATAAATCATATGAAAATGAAACATAATTAAAACATAAACAAGGAAATAATTAAGGAAAAGCAAGATATATGAACTTACCAGCTTAATTGCCACATATTCATTCGTATATAAATTTTTCCCTTGAAAAAGAAAGAAAAAAATATCAGTTTCTGCTAACAATTTTTTCTACATTTTTATTGGTGTACTATGCCTGAACATAATGGTGGGATTTGTTGTTACATATTCATACCTACACACAATATAACTATATAATTTGGCCAATATCACTCCCCAGTATTTCTTCTTTCCCTCCCCTCCTCCCTCTCCCTGGTCCCTTTTCCTCTACTGAGATTCCTCCACCCCTCTTCAATTCCTTTTTCCTTTTTAGTTTTCACATATGAGAGAAAACTTACAATTCTTGACTTTCTGAGTTTGGCTTATTTCTCTTAACATTATATTTTCAAGTTCTGTCCATTTTACTGCAAATTAAAAAATTTCATTCTTCATCATGACTGGATAAAATTCTATTGTTAACAAAATTTTTAAAGATATATAAATTGTACTCTGGGAAGGAAAAGGGAAATAATACATTATGTGTTTTTTTATATAAAGAATAGAAATTTGTTTTCTCACAATTCTGGAGAAAATAATACATTTAAATGAAGTAAAAAGCCTTAACTATTAAGCAAAAACACCTCAACAAGAAAATATTTTAATTAATCAACTCAATAATATATTTAGCATATCACATATTGAGTAGAAAGTGATACTAATAAACATGTTATCCCACTTACAAAAATAGAAAGATTCTGATTTTGTTGTAATATTATAGATAATTTTTTGTTGTTTTTTGTTTTTTTGTTTTTGCACTGGGGGTTGAAGCTAGGGGCACATTACTACTGAGCCATATCCCCTGCTCTTTTTATTTTTCATTCTGAGACAGGGTCTCAGTAAGTTGTTTATGGCCTAAGTTGCTGAGGCTGGCTTTGAACTCTCAATCCTCCTGCCTCATCCTCCCGAGTTGCTGGGATTACAGGCATGTGTCACTTGCACCCAGCCCTGTAAACAATTTAGAGAGTAATCAATAATCAATGCATGCTAAATAAATTTTTTAAAGTATCACTTCTATATAAAAACAGAAATATAAAATTCCTTTCCTATCCATCATCTCATTTTAAAACCTTCATTATTATGTGATATAATCTTATTGGGACTCATATTTAATCTTATTAATATATCAATATACAGAAAAAGATCTATATTAAAAATACAACAAAAAAAGAAAAATATTATTCAGTAATCGGCTCTGAAAAACTAGTTAACAACACTTTGAGAAAAAGGGGTTATTAGCACCTCGTCTTATGATCAAATTAACTCCAAAAAATATAACCTTAGACAAGAAAAAATATTTGCCATCCCAATATATGAAAGACTTTCTAAGCATAAGAAGATATTTTAAAAATCAAAAGGTTTTATATAGGTTTGGCTGAATGATGAAAAACTTTATTATATGCAAAGAAAACGTAAATGACGAACTAAAATAGAGACTTAACATCATTAACATACAGAAAATTCTAAAAAAATTGCAGTACACTTTGGCATTGGCCATAATCTAAAAAATTCCAATGGGTCAAAATCTGTAGCCTAAGGATATTACTATGGAGAATTTGGAAGTAATAGTACATGAAAATAATCTAATATACAAATTAATGTATACCTTTACAAGTACATTTAAAAGAATAAAATTAACAAATAGTATCACATGTGATTTCTGAATTTCCAATATTTTTTCTTGTAATAAAGGATAGAAAAATGACAGATTTATCTTTTTAACTGTGAAAGTAACTGGCCCCAGTCTGAGTACAGAGTAGATAATCATCGATTTCCATAGACACGATTTTTCTGCATAATACTCTTAATCTCCTTTCATATAGCAGCAATGAACGGTAGTAAAATTTCTAAGAAAATATCAGCTTCAGATATATAGCCACCTTTGTTCAACATTTTTCATACAAGTATTATAATATTTTTCTAAATTTTGTCCTTATTGTATAAAAATAAGTAAAAACAAAGAGAAAAAACATCATACATTGGTACTAATGCTGAGTAGCAGAAGTCTCAAAAATTCCATATATCTGGCACAAAGGTGGAACTTTATAAACATACCAAAAGTGGTAATCCTTAAACTCTATTTATATACTCACTGAACCCATATAAACATTTTTTAAATATTAGAGAATATTTAATATTCTTACCCAAGGCAGCATTCTAGATGTCTTCATATACATTTTCAAGAACGTATTATGCATGAAATTTTAGTTTTCCTCAAGTAAGCTTATAGTAAATAACAATAAAATAAGGAACTTAATCTCAAAGACTGGCATCTAATTAACAAATGAACAATCCTGGTTCTTGATGAAATTTGCATTTCCTCAAGATGTTATCTTTTCACATTTTTTATATTATGTTTATTCACAAGTACACAGGGAAAAAAAGAGCTAACAAGAAGTTATATTAAACACAGATCCCAAAGAACCAAAATATACCAAATACTTCCAAAACTATTGTGTTTGTTGGCTTTTACATGGTCTAGCATCTACCTTTTTGCTCAGAGCAGAGAGCATTAAATCCTAAAAGCATCATCTGTTTTCGAACACTGGACATTCTGCTGAAGTTGGAGGGGTGGGTCACAGTTATAAACATTAACAAATATTAAACAATATAAAAGCATTTTTGTCACCTACCATAGCCATGGTCTCACATAGTGTTTAATCAATATTTGCTTGGAAGCATGAATAAACAAATGATGCACATAAACTATGTGTATGTGTATATGGTGTGAAAGGGAGGAAATATACATATTGAAGGAATCCCATTAAAAGAAGGCTCCCAAGTAGAGTGCTAGTTTATTAGTTTTAATTCTGTTTCAAAAGACATTTCCAATAGCGCTTTCTGTCACATTGAACTTGAAAAGATAGTTTTACCAATGTTGTGGTGCTAGGATGGTAATTATTATAGAAAACTATAGTCTTCAGAAACTGCATAAATGTTTATAACAGGGTCTAAAGGTATCCACCAACATCCATTCTATTCTTTCCATAATAATAAAATGCCCAAACTTGAGAATGACTACCTTACTACAGACTATATTTCCCAGCCTTTCTTTCAGTTTAGTGTGTCCATGTGACTAAGTTCTGCATATCAGTGGACAGTAGGTATGTCACTCTTTTTCTTCTAACTTCCTGGCTGGCTAGCTGGCTGGATGCAAAAAGTCAACAACCACAACAATCACCTTACACAGACACCAAAGCCACATATTAAGGATGCAGAGGTACCCTAACAGCTTTGAGTGCTCGCCCTCTAATCTATGTAATGGGAAAGAAGAAGAAATTAAGTGCTTAAATCCATTATATTTGGGGATTTTTTTGGTCACAGCATCATAATCAATTATTTAGTTATTATGTTTTTAAGTCTTTTTTATTAATAATTTTTTAAAATTTATATGACAGCAGAATGCATTATAATTCATGTTACACATATAGAACACAATTTTTCATATCTCTGGTTGTATACAAAGCATATTCACAGCAATTAATGTCTTCATACATGTACTTTGGATAATGATGACCATCACATTCCACTATCATTTCTAACCCCATGCCCCCTCCCTGCCCCTTTCACCCGTCTAAGATTTATAATGAGCTTTAGTTAGCAACAGAAAAATCAATAAACATAAAAATGATGAATTCACCCAAATCTGCCTATGTAGTTGATATATCTTGGAAGGCCAGTAGAATTTTCAATAAAACAATTCTCAAACACAAACATTAAAATAAGGAAAATTTAAAAACTACATATGAATAAGAGGAGAAACAAACATTAATAAAAGAAGTTATGAAAAATTCCATGGAAAACTTAATTATGTCAAAAGTTACAATATCTTTTCTCAGATACGATAATTCATAAAGCAACATAAAACATCCTTGTTCATATTCTTTTATATGATAATTAAGTGCAGCTACAACAAAATACAGCAGAGGCTCAGGTAAACAAAGTTCACTATACTCACAAGTCTTAAGGAGTCACACTGCATACCATGTAGTCACAGGAAAAGCACTAGGCTGGGGTTAGGTGGCAGAAGACAGGAGCAAAAGGAGAGGTTAGCCCAAGGCCTTTATTAGAATTGTCAAGAGAAAGGTAAGACAAGGCAGGGTAAACAATTTAGAATTGGCTACTCTCCATAATTCCAGTGACTTTTGGGCTTTAAGGGTGCTCTCTACTTGCATGGTTGCTGGCTCTGGATGATCAAAGCAGAGGAATACTGCCTCTTGAGTGTATAGGCCAGATAGAGGAGACAAGGCAATGAGTTGGTAGTTTACATTATCAAAGGCATTATTCTCCCAGCTGAGTCCTTTGCTATCTTTAAAAACTGACTAACAGCCAGAGGGGCAGTCTTTCCCTAGCCAGAAAGGCTTTGAAAATGTCCAAACCTCATAAAAACACAGAAAAATAAAAATTATACAATAAAACCATATATATATATATTAATCTCTTGCTATGATTAATCATATATATATGCTTGCTATGATTAATCTCATTCAGAGTCTATGAAAAAAAATTCTAATGGTTTCCATTCACTACCTAAGCTAAAAAATACATCTACCAACACATAATGCAAGCCTTACCACCAACACATAAATGAAACCACAAGCCAGGCACACCTGAAATCCCAGTAACTCTGTAGGCTAAGGCAGGAATATTTCAAGTTCAGGGCCAACCTCAGCAATTTAGTGAAACCAAGTCTCAAAATAAAAACATGAACAGGCCTAGGAATGTAGCTCAGTGGTAGAGTGCCACTAGCCACTAGATTCAATCCTCAGTACCAAAAAAAAAAAAAAAAAGAAACAAATCACAAATATATACCAACATATCATTTAAAATAAAAAATACAGATAAAAATACTTAACACATTTATTTCAATATAAAAGATTTTTTAAGGTATAACTTTTTTTTTAATCTCATGATCCTTTTTTTTAAACTAATTACCTATAAGAATCATTTACAACAGTATGCAAGACTGCCTTTCCTTGAGGCATTTAGGCATGGAGGGATATTCTACATTATGTATAGGATTGCAACTCTTTTTTGGTGCCCAAGAGGTCTGAAGCTTTTAATGCTCTACAACATGAGAGATAGTCTTCTACCAAAATAGAAATTACTAACTGTCCAGCCCAAAAAGTTTACTTTATACTTTTTTTCTTATCCAATACCAACCACAAAAAAATTCAGTACTAAGAATAATCAAGATGAGCCTATTACTGTTTTTTTTTAAGTATTTTTAGAATCCAAACCAACTTTTAACATTAGAAACTATTTATCCAAGTACAGAAAGAATATTGCTTATAACTTTTTCAAAATAGGAAAACATTTGGGGATTTGAAGCTAGAAGTAAAATGCCCCTTTAGTATAGTCTATGAATAAGGAAGGATAAAATTATTAGTTGATCTCTGTTGTATGTGTGTACACACACACACACATACATATAGGTATATACATATATATACATATATATATAAAATATATATATGTTTATATACATATACATAAAACTGAGACACATAGATATACATGCTAAATATATAAATATCACACATGTATATATACAATTAATACTTATAGATTACATATATAAATAGATGCACTAAGAAGTCTTCTTATTTCTAATCCTGTTTATTCATGGACTGCAAAAGAAAGGCGTGTTTTGCTGCTTTTTACAATACATAGTACAGTTTCAGTATATGGTTCTTATAGTTTCTCATATTGTCTTGGGCAATATGGTCCACTGGATTTGTTTTGTGTGAATATACACAAACACATACATACACACACAAAATGTGTATGTAGTGTATAAATGTATGTGTGTGTATGGTTATCTTGAAAAAAAATGATATGAAACAATTTTGCTTAAAAATGGCCAAAGAAGGCAGGGATTATTGGCTCGGTGGCAGAGCACTTGCCTTGCCTTGCACATGTGAAGCACTGTGTTCGATCCTCAGCACCACATAAAAACAAATAAACAAAATAAAGATATTTTTAAATTTTTTTAAATGGACAAAGAATATTCAAATATAATGCTGTTCCTATTACACTATCATCTAAATTCAACCCTCACAATAACCTGAAAGTGGAAATAATCCAATTATGAAGAATTTGAGGTCCTTGAGTGGTTAAAATGACTTATATGCTCCAAATTGGTAGGAACCATTTTTATATTTTTCTAGTGCATTGTAAGTGTTAAGAATTAAATGGATATTGCTCAAAATTAGACCTCAAGGAAATAATCTGGTTTTTCTAACTCAGAAACAGTTTAAGAATTTCAAAGATCTAATTTAACATGTCTCAAGAAATAAAATGTAAACATTTACTCCTTCAAGTATTTGATTCCCTATGAAATTCAAGTCTGCCAGCCACATCATGTTATAGCTATGTATAAAGTATGTCACTGCCTTTTTATTAGCTTACTTAATTCAAATATTTAAAGTACATTAACAACACAAAACTAATGATATTAAAGAGTCACTACAAATTAGAATGTTTTATAAGATTATAAGAAGTAGTTGAGTAGATAAACACAACTGGATTTATTTCTAGAAGCAAGGTTGGATCTAAGGAAAATCATCAAGCCAGAATTTTCTTTTTTTAATTTCTAAAGCTCCCACTCTTGGTGATCCATTGACCAGAGTCCTCAATGTACCTCCATACTGACTCTTACATAACCATGCCACATTCTTGTTTCTCTTCAATCGAGTCGGCGATTACCTCTGCAGTACTAAGAAATAAAAGACTTAGATTTTATTTTGATCCTGAGAACTGTCATTAAATTTCTGGATGAAATCTGGCAAGTAACTTTCTCTGAGTCTCAATTTTCCTAAATGTAGAGTTACAAAGTTCAGTTAGACCACCATTTCCCAAAATTGCCTAACTACAAAAACCTAAGCCAATTCTGTGAATCCTTTGTCAATATGGACTCCTGAGTCTCACCCCAGACTACCTGGGCAGGGGAGAGGAGAGGAAAAGAGTAGAAAGAAAAAAATTTAATTACAACAATGTAAATTTCATTACATTGTTAAATGCATACATTTCAGTATATTAACTTTCATTTTAGTCACATACATGGTCTTAAAGTGGTTAGATATTAAATATTTTGAAATATGTAAAAGGAAACTATGTCCAAAGAACATACTACAAAAGCCGTCCTAGCAGCTATTTCAATCTGCTAGGCCTTTAAAAGCTACTTTCTTGTATTCTCAGATCCTTAAGAAATAAGAAGGGTTAATCTCAAGAAAATATAGACATTCCTATTACAGTGATTTCCTTACAAATGAAAATATCAGCACATAAGAAACTTTGAACATATTCTTTAAATCAACATAATCCAATTAAGTAACTAAAAACTTAGATAACTAAATCCTTTTCATTAAAAAGTAACCTCCATTTTTAAAAAATGCTCTTCACATAATGAAATAAATAAAACAGTCTTACCTAATCGTAATTCTCCAAAATTGCCACATCCAATTTTTTTTCCAACTCTAAAGTTAGGTCCAACCATTAAAACTCCAGATGATGAAGACCCAGTTCCTCGAGTGTTGTGCCCTGATCGACCACTAGGTCGTGCCATTCTATCATCTGATTTGTCCTTGTCTTTCTTTTTATTATCCATATCAAGTTTGCGGTACTCCACTTTGAATTCTTTAATCAAGACAAGCACGCTGAAATAGGGTATTGTGAGAATAGGTACATCACTAGGTAACTGTACCAGGCGGGTAACGTTAACATTCAAATTGCAGTAGGTAGTCAATCAACTGGAGCGTGTTCATCCCATTCGTAAAATCTTTCTTAGTTGTCTTTTCAACAAAACATGTCTTCAAAATTATCTTCTCAGTGATGTAAGCTGATATCAATGAACAGCTAGAACATTAAGAAAAGACAATTAGTCAACTAATAAAATTTTAAAATGTGTGTTTGGGAAATAAATAACAACTGCTTAGGCAATGATGTATTTCCATTTGTTGATGCCCATTAAAATCAAATCACAGTAGATTCCTAAATTAGTCATTATCCTTTATTTCCATACTTTAATACCAAAGAAATCACAAAAACAAAAAACAACAAAGAAATCAGGGATTCAGTTACTTTTAAAAACTTAAAAAGGAGCAAAAGAAACTGTTTCACCAAAAATATACATTTAATAACAGACCTTTCAACTTGAAATCACCTTAATTAGAGGGGAAAAAAGTTTTTTAAAAAATTCCAGGAAATCAAGAAATAGTTTCTATTTAAAAGAAGCAAGACAGAATACATTTTGAAAATTAGTAAAATATCTTAAGAAAAGTATCTTCCCATGTTCATACACTTAATAACTTCAGTCTTCAAATAAATATTCATTTGATCTTCATTAATTCAAATATTTATTGTCCTGTATATACAGGAAAAGAGCATAAGACTGAAAAGACAAAAACATTCTTGCTATGTCTCAAGGAAAACAATTTGAAAATAACATTTGAACCAGGTCTTAAAATGGCACATGCCCTTATAATCCCAGTGGCTAGGGAGGCTGAAGCAGGAGGATCATGAATTCAATGCCAGCCTCAGCAACTTAGTGAGGTCCCAAACAACTCAGTGAGACCCTGTTCCTAAATAAAATATTTAAAAAGGGCTTAGGATGTGACTCAGGGGTTAAGCACAGCTAGGTTCAATCCCTGGCACCAAATATATATATATTCCCCCCCCACAAGGCTAAGAAATGCTGACAAGCATCAACCTTACAAAATGGAGAAGTCAGTTATTTTCTAATATATGAATGAAATGTTCAAGTCTTTTGTAAAATTCTGTCCCATTCATCTTATTTAGAAATTTCAGCCCTCAAATGTACCTTGATCATGTGGTAAATCTGCAACCTTACTAAATGATCTCCCTACTCCTCTTTGAACAATCTAAGTGGTCTTCTATTCTTTGCAATTAAAAAGAAAGGTTTTGACTTCAAAAGATAGTCACTAATTAAAAAAAGACAACAAGGGCTGGGGTTGTAGCACAATGGTAAAGTGCTTGCCTCTCATGTGTGAGACACTGGGTTCCATCCTCAGCCACAAATAAAAATAAATAAATAAAGATATTGTGTTCATCTACAACTAAAAAATTATTTAAAAAAAAAAAACAACCAATACCAAGGACTAATTCCTGTCTCTGAAATTGATTATACAATGCAGACATAACAAAAATTGAAACAAAAAATGTTACCCGGTTAATTTTCAGCAACCCCCAAATTTGCAATAAGTTCTAACAATCTATTTTTAATGTTTTGTTTGCCATATTTTTTTTATTTGTAGGTGAAACTGTAAATTTCTGTTTACTACATGTAAAGCTGAATGAGACCTCTGCTTCTAGCCATAACACATTAACTGATAGTAAACAATTCTTCCTGTTATAAGCAACTTTAACTGTAGAAAACATAGGAAGGATCTGTTTTCAGGTATCAGTTTATACTGTGACAAAAAGTGAGTCCACCAAGCTGCGTATTGAGAATTTCCTGAACACAAAGCAAGGAGGTAAGGTTTAGCACACAGGATCACAGAACAGAGCTTGGAGCAGTTGTAGTAGAATTTGCAGGACATGGCACCAAAGGGAGGCAATTTCACAGTAGGAATTTCACACAGTGCCCTTGAGTGCCCCATAAAGGGAAGTATGGCAGAAAGCTTGGCTACACATACATGCAGGAACATTTTGAAACTCCTAGAGGAAAATGGCTATGACAAAGTTAAAGGAAGAATGAGATGAGGTTACACAGTAGTATCCCTTCATGGTATTAATATCAATTCAATAAAGACATTAAAAATCATAGACATATGTATGAGAAAATGAAGCAAAGAAAACAAAACTAAAGAGAAAAAAGACAACTATAGTAAAAAATTTTAACACCATTCTTTTGGTAACAGATAAAAGACAAAACTAGCAGTATGTATATAGTAGATCTAAATATCATCAACTATTGAACTAAGAGACATTGATAAAATTTCCAAAACCGTGAATAAAATTTCCTTTCAATGTCTACCAAGAGAAATCATATGCAGTCTCAAATAATTAAAATATTAGAGTACTTTTGATCAAAACAGAATTAAATTAGAAATCAGTAACAATATGATATCTAGAAATCAAGAATATTTGAAAATTAAACATACTTTTAAACAATTAAACATACTTTTTCATAAGTTGAAAAAGAAGTCATAAAGAAAACTGAAAACAATTCTAACAGAATAATAATAAAAGAAAACATTAAAGTTTATCATTTGCAAGCTGGGCACAGTGGTGTATGCCTGTAATCCCAGCGGATCAGGAGGCTGAAGCAAGAGGATCATGAATTCAAAGCCAGCCTCAGCAACAGTGAGGCGTTAAGCAACTCAGGAGACTCTGCCTCTAAATAAAATATAATAAAGGGCTGGGGATGTGGCTCAGTGGTTGAGTGCCCCAGTACCAAATAAACAAATACATAAAGTTTATAATTTCCAGCCAAAGCAGTGCTTAGAGGGAAATTAGAAGCTTGAATGCTAACATTAGAAAAGAAGTAGTTTTTAATCAACTAGATTCCCCCCTTAAGAAGCTAGAAAAAAGCAAACAAGACATAAATTAAAGAAATAATTTTAACAACTATATTCATAGCCCATTGACTTATAATAAAATATAATCTTAATGAGTGAAAACAAAAAATCTCAACAGATAACAGAAATACCAAACCTTAAAAAAAAAAAAAAAATTGAAACCATTTGTTATAGTTGAGATCTGAAATGTCCCACAAAGGCTCAGATGTTTGAAAGCTTGGTCCCCAATTGCAGCAATGTTCAGAGGTGGGTCTCTGGATCATGAGACTCTGATCTCATCAAAGGATGGACCCCACTGATGGATTCATAATTGAATGGACTCCTGAAAGATGGTGGAAACTGTAGGAAATCAGGTCTAGTTGAAGGAAATGGATGTATGCCCCAGTAAAGTATATCCCTCCCTGACCCCTCTCCACCTTTCTTTCTCTGCTTCCAACCACTAAGGTGAGCAGTTGTGCTCCACTCCATGCTCCCTGACATGACGTTCTGCCTCACCAAAAGCCCATAATAATGGAGCCAAGTGAACACAGTCTGAAATCATGAACTAAAATAAATCTTCCCTCAAGTTGATTTTCTCTTGTATATTGTCACAGTAATAAAAAGCTGATTAACACACCCTAGAATTAAAAGAAACATATATGAAATACTTTCACTGGATACAATAAACAACATATGAGATAAAGCAGAAGAAAATGTCAATGAACCTTTCTCAATATTCAGAGAAATTACCCAAAGTGCAAAAATCAATAAAATTGAAAACAGGCTGCAAAAGGACAAAATAAATAAAGCCACAACTGTATCCTTTAGAAAAAGGTGAATAAAACTGGTAACTACCAGCAAAAATGATCAAGAATAAAAACAGAATATACAAATTACCAATAAGAAGGATGAATGGAGACAGCAAAAAGATCCTACAAATTATATTAAAATAATAAAGGGCTATTGTGGCCACTAAATTTGATAACTTGGGTGAAATAGAAAAATTACACTCCAAATATAATTTTTAAAAATAAGTACCCATTTACACATATAAAACTAAACACTAAATGCCAGGGGTGGCGCACGTCTGTAATCCCAAAGGCTCAGGATGCTAAGTCAAAAGGATCACAATTTAGCAAAGTCACAGCCTGAACTCAGCAAGACCCTGTCTCTAGATAAAATATTTTTAAAGGCTCAAGATGTGGCTCAGTGGTTAAGCTCCCCTGGGTTCAATCCCCAGTCCCCCTCACCCCCAAAAAAGAAACTGAACACTATTATCTCAAAGTGTGCCAGACCTTTACCATAAAACTTAACCTAAAAATGCAGCTTTTTTTTTAAGTTTCTGAACATATCAGTATTTTAATTTAGAAGTTAAAAGAGAACTCTTTTATTTTTTTAATTTAGAAGGAAATAATTTTCTTTTGGTGAATTTTCACATTATTTTCAATATATAGCTTTTCATATATGTTTAATTAATGAAATATTCAAAGGCACATTCTACATGTAACAGAAAATCAAATAACACAAATGAAGCAAAAATATTCCTTGGGGCCAGGCGCAGTGACACATGCCTATAATCCCAGCAGCTAGGAGGCTAAGACAGGAGGATTTCGAGTTCAAAGCCAGCCTCAACAAAAGTGAGGCGCTAAGCAACTCAGTGAGACCCTGTCTCTAAGATACAAAATAGGGCTGGGGATGTGGCTCAGTGATCTAGTGCCCCTGAGGTCAATCCCCAGTACTCACACCCCCCACCCCGCAAAAAAAAAATATTCCTTGGGATGTCCACACCCATGTCTCTCAATTCACCCCTTCTCAGAGATAAACATTACTTTCAGTTTGGTATATATACTACAGACCTTTTTTGTAATGCTTGTGTATGCATACAGTTATATGTAGATATACTTGTAGGTTGGTTGGTTTTACATAGAGGCCCATAAAAGCCTCTGAAGAACCAAAACTGCCCAACAATAGAAATAGCATTTAAGAGCCTATTGAAAAAATGAAGGATATGTGACCCTTCCCTTTGATACCCTACCCTATCTACACAACATGAACAAGGGGCAGCATAATGAGATGGGTAAAGAGTCAAGAAACAGCCCCTAATTCTCTTTCCTAAAAAAGGGCCCAGGGCCCAGGGTCAACTGTGAAACCGGGAAGTAGTGAGAAAAAGGCAGGAAGAAATGATCGCCTTAAAATTGAATTTCAAAAATGAAAAAAAGACATCTTAATGCCTGAAAATGAGTCCACTGCCAAAGCTGAACTATTCTTATAAATATACATGGCAAAAAATCAATGGAATTTGACTAGGATATCATTCATGGGTAGAGAAGGGAGAAAAATCAAAGAATATATATGACAATAGTGGTTAGTGAGAAATTTAAGTCATTTCCAATTTTATTCCATTCAGTTCAGCACATTCACCTAACTATTCATAAACTAGTAATAGGTATTTTTATTTTAAAAAATATTTTTAACAAATTAGATTTTAATTAAACCATTTTTTATGATGAATCTCAAGTAGTGCTAGTACTTTCCCTATCACAGTATCTATCAAACAGTATTACTTCATGTCTGTACATAACAGAGGTCAGCAAACTATAGCCTGTAGGCTCACTCCTGCCCATTCCTATTCTTGTACAGCATTCAAACTAAGGTAATAACATTTTGTGACATGTGAAAATTATAAGATATTTGGGCTGGGGTTGTGGCTCAGCAGTAGAGTGCTCACGTAGCACGTTTGAGGCCCTGGGTTCGATCCTCAGCACCACATAAAAATAAATAAAATAAAACTACTGTGTCCAACTAAAGAATAAATATTTTAAAAAGACATTTAAATGTTAGTGTTCATCAATAAAGCTACATAGAAATGAAGCCTTGCTGATACATTTTATGTGTAGTTATGACTGTTTTCATCCAAGAGCAGAACTGAGTAGTTAGGACAAACCCTATGTGGTGCTCTTATCACCTCACACTGCTGCTCAGAGCACCATAAACTGCAGTGGCACAGTTATAATTTGACAGTGTTTACAGTGCCACACATATTGCCATATCATTACACTGTATTAATTTTATTAAAAATGCAAACTCATCATGTCAAAACCAGAAAAGAAAAGTGGACCTTTTGACTATCATGATCTTAAAGCATAGTGAAGTGTGGCTTGTTATCAAATTAGATGGGAAAGCATTATGTTTTCTACACAAAAACAACTATGCCAAAGAATGTAATATACTTGAATATGAACAAATTTATCAGTTCCAGTGCTGTGTAACAAATTACTACAAACTCAGAAATTTGAAACAATACATATTTATTATCTCATAGTCTCCACAGATGAGAAACCTGGACACAGATTAGCTGAGTCATCTGCTCAGGCTGTAGTCAAGGTACTGGCTAGAGCTCATTCTCCTTAGGTGGCTCAAGTGGGAAAATACCCTCTTCCAATCTCCTTCAGATTGTGGAAAGAATTCATGACATTGCATTGTGTAATTAAGGGCCCCAGCTTTTTGTTGGCTGTCAGAAGCAACCCTCAGTTGTCACAGGTTGCCTACATTTTCTCACCATTTCCTAAAGTTCCTGTCACACAGGCTTTTCCAACATGGTTCCTCTAAGACTGAGTCTTATTCAAGGTAAAACATCATCTTTTCTCATACTCAAATTCCAAATTTTGTATCCTGCTATAGTTCTCCTAAGCAGAGAAAAATCATTAAAGAAAATTCTCCTGAGCAGGGACAAAAAGGGGCTACAGAATTCTAAGTAGGAAAGAAAAGTAAACCTAGCGTTATGTACTACTTGGTTCCAAAAGCTAACTGTAGTAGTGTAAGCACAGATAACTGGTTTTCAACTTTCAAAATAAATCTTTTCAAAAAAAAAGGCAAGATAAATGTCCTAGAAAAGAATATAAATTTTGCCCATCATAACAGTGTAACAATAACAGTACAAATAACAGAAGTTTAGCTGTTAATAGGACAAAGATAAGGTATAGGAAGGATAGGACAAGAATATCTCTATCTTGCATAGTACCAAGTTAAGAGAAAATGTAAAAACTTACTGGAACCAGAAACAGATAAAAGAACACTATTTAAAGTGTTAAAAGGAAAGTAACTGCCCAAACATTTAAAGACAAAATACAAAATGGGAGAATGTGAGCTAAAAATCTCATCATTAAAAAAGATAACTGATTTAAGATAATTAAAAGATAATGTTAGATTTAACATATTATCAAAGAGAAAAGAGCACATGATTCAGAATTATGGAAATAACCACCCTAAGTATTTTAAACAAATTATTAAAACTGGTTATATATACTGAAATAAATCAAAAATTGGAGATATGAGGCGAGACTATTATTTATATATCCTTCTGTATTATTTTAATTTCTTCCATATATAAGTATTAATTTAAGTATATTAATTCTACTATTAACAGGTAAATTAATCCTAAAAAATACCTTTAAAATATTGTCAAAATGCAATACTTCAAATGACTAAACAGTAAAATATTACATACCTCTACAAATCAGTTTGTGTTTTTATTTTTGTTTGCTTATTTTGAATAAAAAGTAAGGTTCAGCCTGGCGCAGTGGCGCACACCTATAATCCCAGAGACTTGGGAGGCTAAGACAGGAGGATCGCGAGTTCAAAGCAAGCCACAGCAATGGTGAAGTGCTCAGCAACTCAGTGAGATCCTGCCTCTAAATAAAACACAAAATAGGGATAGAGATGTGGCTCAGTGTTTGAGTGCCCCTGAGTTCAAACCCAGTTCCAAAAAAAAGAGTCCAGCCATAGTGGAGACAATTGTGGAATTCTTAACCTAACATGACCCCCTAGCCAACCCTGGGCATTTTCAAAATAGATCCACAGGTTTCAGAAGATATCATGATCCTTCCAGCACACTGGCAAATAGGCCTGTAATCCCAGCAACTCAGGAGGCTGAGGCAGAAGGATTGCAAGTTTGAGACCAGCCACAGCAATTTAGCAAGGCCTTAAGAAAATTAATGAGAACCTGTCTCAAAAAATTAAAAGTGCTGTAGATGTAGCTGAATGATAAAGCACTACTGGATTCAATCCCCAGTATAAAAAAAAAAAAAGATTTCATGATCCTAAGAAAGTTAAGAATAACTGAAAAGTATACTGTTATTTTCTCACTAAATTGCATTATAAATACATTCTTAGAATTTCAGCTAGAAATATAGCTCAGTGGTAGAGTACTTGCCTATCATGCACAAGGCCCTGGGTTTGATCCAGCCTGACAATAAATAAATGAATAAATAATACATTCTTAGAAAAAAAAAATCTGTCCTTAAAACTAGGTAACATTTGTATTTATTTGTTTAACATCCAACCTTATTTTTTTAAAAAAGAAGTTTTTAGAGCCACATAAAATAAACATACCAAATAAAGGACTAAAAAACAGATTTAAGAAATAGGAAGGAAGTAAAATGATGTTATAAGTAAAATGATCTCATTATATACTATGAAGTTTGGTATCCAGACAAAACATATTTATTTCTGTACTTTCTAGTGGTCAAACAAAAATAGAATACAATTGAATATAGGGCTAGGGTTGTGGCTCAGTGGTAGAGTGCTTGTCTAGCATGCATGAGGCACTGGGTTCAATCCTCAGCACCACATAAAAATAAAATAAAGATATTATGCCCACCTCAAACTAAAAAATGAATATAAAAAAAAGAGAAATCCCCTTGTTTAAAAAAAAAAAAGAAAACAACTGGATATAAAATTCAGAGTGTTTATTTAAATTCCACTAAAAAGACCTGTTAAAAAGACTAATAAAGAATCCTACTATTGTATGATATCTGCAGATGCAATCAATAGTACAAACTAATATCTGCTTCAAAGAAGCTTTCAATTCAAAAATTACAAAGACATTTTTTTTCTAAAAAAGCTTGAAACTCAGGCATCCATAGAAATAAAAATTATTGAAAGAAGTTTCACAGAACCATGCCTTGCTTACAATTTATTTTAACATAATTTAAATGATTATTTATACTGCTTAATAATATTTTAATTTGTAGAGATTTTTGTCTCTTTAATTGAAATCTTAATCCTTCTACTATTAAAGATAATAAACATGTATTTAGTTAATGTGTATTAAGCTACAAACTGTGTATAAATAGTAATAAAATATGTAACATATTCAATTCTAAAATTATTCTGACATTTAAGTATCTATATTAAAAAGACAGGGAATTCATCAAAAGGAAATTATCCTCAAGAATAAATTAACAAATATGAAATCAATTACTTTGCTTTCATAAATAATTTCAATTTTGATATAGCAACATCCACTAATAAAGATAAAATATGTGCTTCAATATACAGAAAACATTAGACATAATCTGATTATATGAGGAGAAATGTGGGCCACTGGCATACTTCTAATTTGATGACTACTGATGAATCTTCAAAACAGAAAACAGAAAATCAGATTCTCTAATCTGCATGATCCAATAATTTAGGACTTTACAGAGCCAAATGATCTCCTTAAGGCTGAAACTGGTATGGTAAAAATCTACATCTAGGTAAGTCAGTCTAGTATGTTCTACCTCATAAGAAAAACACCAAGACCTAGCTTCCAAAATACTGTTGGAATAAATAGAAAACTGTTACATACACCTGCATATTAAGCATTAAAATTTTCTACGGGTAACTTCATGTTTAGCATATTATTCAATATTCTTTGCAGATGCAAAATTGCAACAAATAAAATTTTAAAAATCAAATTTTACATTCAAACGTTACTCGTCACAGTGTTGATTCCCCTCAGTTTTATTATCTCAAATTAAAAACTCCATATTTAGTACATAAAATGTCTCATTCAGTATGTCAAATGCTTTATTCAGTCTCATAAAAATTATATTACAATACATGTCTTCAGGCTTTTCCAAAATTTAGATGAGTAAGGATATTTGTGATGTGATGGCTAGCCCTTACATCACATGCTTCTATTAGCAGCAAGTGTCCCAGTTACTGGTTTCTGGCATTAGCTCAACTGTGGTTGTCTAAGAAAAGAATAAACACTTATTTTTAAAAGCTAAATCATTAACTGTAATGTCAAAATAAAGATCAATTTCTGTAATTACATACTACAAAAGCTTTCTTTATTTAGTAACTATCATCTACAACAGTTTATATTTTTGAAACTGAATGCCAGCAATGTCCCTGTACATTCCTATCAAGATCCAGAAATTTCTAGCCTTTAAATTTTTAACACCCAATTCTATTAGTATTCTCCAAACTGGATCAGAATTCATTAAAACAATTTAATGGGTCCTAAGCAACGGTTTTTTAAATGACACAGTATCTAATAGAAAAGAAAACAGTACACATATGTAATAAAGATAAGTCATGTTTAATGGGATTTTCAGTTCTTTAAATGAAGGTATGTGTATCACTGGTCACAATGCAAAATACATTTCTATAGGTTTGGGTCAAAACATGGTTCCATGGTTA
Source organism: Marmota marmota marmota (assembly GCF_001458135.2). Taxonomy (NCBI): domain Eukaryota; kingdom Metazoa; phylum Chordata; class Mammalia; order Rodentia; family Sciuridae; genus Marmota; species Marmota marmota. The sequence goes on from NW_026000026.1 coordinate 88,192,708, forward strand.
GAGCTACTATAAAATGTAGGAGTATCAAAACATACTGTTAGTCAGTTACAATTAAGGTTATTTTTCAATGAGAAACTTTATTAAAACCTAAATTTCCTCAATAAATATAAATATTACTGTAAGTCTAATGAAATTATTATTCTAATTATCCAGGTCTGATTATTTCTAGTAACTAGAAAGGTTAGGTATGGTTTAAGTGCTAAGATTTAGTTATGATTTAAGTGTGCCCCCCAGGGGGTGTATGTGTTAGAATTTTGATGCCCCGTGTGAAAATGTTCAGAGGACTTTAAGAGATAAGTCTGAGTAAGAAGGTCTTTATGTCATTAGGGGTTGGAAAAGGTCAAGTTAGTTCTCAGGAGAGTGACTTCTTGGCTCACTATGTGACCTTTCCCTTTCACATATGTGTATCCTATGTTGTCATCAGCCATGAAGTCCTCACCAAGGCCAAGCTCCTGTTGACACCATGCAATTGAACTTCCAGAACTGTAAGCTAAATAAACATCTCTTCTTTATAAAAGTACCCAGCCTCAGATATTTCATTACAGTAAGAGAAAGCCAATTAATATACTAGAAAATGATTGTTTCATAAGTCTTCAAAATGTCTTTTGTGTCTTCTATTTTCAATTTCACAAGTGAATTTATACACTCATACCTGTATCACAGTTCATGTGTCTCAAGAGATGGAAAGAGACAGAATACTTAGTGTAAGAATGCCAGGATCCTAAGTATTTATTATATGTTCACCTAGAGAAACACAGATCACCTTCACCTCGTGCCCCCTTAAGAATGACAAGAATCAGCCAGACTCAATGGTGCATGCCTATAATCCCAGAGGCGTGGCTTGGGAGGCTAAGGCAGAGGATCCCAAGTTCAAAGCCAGCCTGGGCAACTTCACAATGCCCTAAGAAACTTAGCATGACCCTGTCTCAAAACAAAAAAAATAAAAAGGGAAAGCACCCCTGGGTTCAATCTCCAGTACAAAAATAAAAAATGAAAATAAAGAAGAAGACTGACAGGAATAATCAAGCCCCAAATTTGTATTATTAAAATATTCACCAAACCAACTGATATGAGCAAATCATCTCACTGTCTATAATCACAAATGGACTGCAAACCCTAATCACAGCAATGATTAAAAAAAAAAAAAAAAAAAACTTGTATGGTGGTGCATGCCTGTTATCCCAGCTACACGGGAGTCTGAAGCAAGAGCATAACAAGTTTCAGATTAACCTGGGCAATTTAGCAAGACTCTGTCTCAAAATATTTTTTTAAAGGACTGGGACGTAGCTCAGTGGTAAAGTACCTTCCTAGCATTGGCAAAGCCCAAGGTTCAATCCCCAGTACTACTGCTACTACTTCTACTACTACTACTCATGATAATAATAATAATAATAATAATAATAATAATAATAATAAGTATAAGCTGAAAGCCACAAGGGAAAATCATGATCATTTGGGGGCATAACTTTCATTCACTAAATACAAATATTTACTGAGTACTAACCATGCACTAGAAATAGGCATATTTGGTAGAAATACAGCAGTGAACTTGCCCTCGAAGAGATCTCATCTAGCTGGGTGCAGTGACACATGCCTATAATCCCAGCAGCTCGGAAGGTTGAAGCAGGAGGACCATAAGTTAAAAGCCAGCCTCAGCAACTTAGTGAGACCCTAAGAAACTTCACAAGACCATCACAAAATTAAAAATTAAAAGGACTGTGGATTTGGCTCAGTGGTTAAACACCCCTATGTTCAATCCCTGGTTTGGGACAGGAGACTCTCATCAAAAAAAATCTCATCAAGACTCTTACTGAGAGACCCGCGACCCAGTGGTACATGGGCGTGGTAGGAGGGGCAGGGCACAGCCGCCGTTCGCGCTTGCAAGGTAAACAGACCTGTGACAGCCTGGGGGGTCAGGCCCAGTGGCCTGCCAGTGTGGTACACACGTCACCCCAACTGGAGTAGGGGCAGAGCAGATCCTTCTCCCACGCCCGGATCAGGCCCTGCCGGTGTGGTGGTCACGTGACCCCAATTGGAGTGGGGGCGGAGCGGAACCGCCACCCGTGCCCGCAGGGTGAGCAGACCTGTGACCAACCTGCAGATCAGGCCCAGGGGTCCGCAGGC